>NC_029785.2:90439509-90452126 GCF_000816755.2 Arachis ipaensis
GAGTTTGGACAACTGACGGTTCATCTTGTTGCTCAAATTAGGTAATTTTTTTTTATTTTATTTTCTTTTCAAAAATTTTTCAAAAATTTTTTTTAAATTTTCTCATCTGTTTTCGAAAAAAAAAATAAAAATGTTTTCAAAAATAAATTATTCTATGGCTTCAAAATTTTTAAGAATGAATTCTAGTGTTTCATGAAATATGTTGAATCATATCTGGCTGTAAAGCCATACCCAAACTACTTTGGGATTGGTATTCAACTAATCACTCCAGCCCATGTAATTATATGTTGCAGCCTGGCTCGCTGTAAGGCCATGTCTAGTGTTTTGGACTGGAGCTTTCTTTGAAAGCTTGGCTGGCTAGTGAGCCATGTCTAATTCCTGGACTGAAGCTTTAGACTAAGAATGCAAGATTCCTGGAATTCATATTAAAAATTTTGGAATCCTTATTTTTCTTTTTCATATAATTTTCGAAAAATATAAAATAAAAATCCAAAAAAAATTAGAAAATCATAAAAATCAAAAATATTTTCTGTTTCTTGTTTGAATCTTTAGTCACATTATAAGTTTGGTGTCACTTGCATATGCATCTTGCATTTTTCGAAAATTTCATGCATTCATAGTGTTCTTCATGATCTCAAGTTGTTCTTGGTAAGTCCTCTTGTTTGATCTTGATGATTTTTTTGTTTTGTGTCTTTTCATGTTTATCATATGCATTGTTGAATTCTTAGTGCGTGAGCATTAAAGAATTCTAAGTTTGGTGTCTTGCATGTTTTCTTTGCATTAAAAATTTTTCAAAAATATGTTCTTGATGTTCATCATGACATTCAAAGTGTTCTTGGTGTTCATCTTGACATTCATAGCATTCTTGCATGCATTCATTGTTTTGATCTAAAAATTTCATGCATTGCATATTTTTCATGTTTTTCATAAAAATTTCAAAAATCAAAAAAATATCTTTCCCTTTTTCTCTCATCAAATTCGAAAATTGAGTTGACTTTTTCAAAAATTTTTAAAAATCAAGTTGTTTCTTATGAGTCAAATCAAATTTTCAATTTGAAAATCTTATCTTTTTCAAAATCTTTTTCAAAAATCAAATCTTTTTCAAAATTCTTAGTTATTTTCGAAAATTCCAAAAATATTTTTCAAAAATCCTTTTCTTATTTTTATATCAAAATTTTCGAAAATAACATAATCAATTAATGTTTTGATTCAAAAATTTGAAGTTTTTTACTTGCTTGTTAAGAAAGATTCAAACTTTAAGTTCTAGAATCATATCTTGTGATTTCTTATGAATCAAGTCATTAATTGAGATTTTAAAAATCAAATCTTTTTCAAAAACTAACTTCAATCATATCTTTTCAAAAATATCTTCTTATCTTATCTTTTTCAAAAATATCTTTTCAAAATATCTTTTCTAACTTCCTAACTTCTTATCTTTTCAAAATTTGTTTCAACTAACTAACTAACTTTTTGTTTGTTTCTTAACTTTTTCAAAACCACCTAACTAACTCTCTCTCTCTCTCATTTTTCGAAAATATCTTCCCCCTTTTTCAAAATTTCTTTTTAATTAACTATTATTTTAAATTTTAAATTTTAATTTTCGAAAAAAAAAAATACTAACAATCTTCAAAAACCATTTTCAAAAATCACTAACTCCTTTTCAAAAATTTTCGAAAATTCCCTCCTTCTCTCTCATTCTATTCTATTTATTCATTCATATCCTAACATCTCATCTCACATCTCTTCCATTCGTACAGTTGCATTTCTTCCTTTACATCACATTCTTTGTCTCCCCCTTCCCTTCCACTCACAAAGGGATCCCTATACTGTGGTATAGAGGATCTCTATTATTATTATCATTTTTCTGGCCATTCTTCCTTGTCATATGAGCAGGAGCAAGGATAAGAACATTATTGTGGAAGCAGATCCAGAACCTGAAAGGACTCTGAAGAGAAAATTAAGAAAAGCTAAAATACAACAATCCAGAGATAACCTTTCAGAAATTTTCGAACAGGCAGAGGAGATGGCAGCCGAAAATAATAATAATGCAAGGAGTATACTTGGTGACTTTACTGCACCTAATTCCAATTTACATGGAAGAAGCATCTCCATTCCTGCCATTGGAGCAAACAACTTTGAGCTGAAACCTCAATTAGTTTCTCTGATGCAGCAGAACTGCAAGTTTAGATCTGTGGACACCACAGGATCATCTCAGGATCTGTGAATCCCTCACCCACCTCACCCTCTCTCTCTCCATTCATGACCATCCCTTCTGTTCTCCATTCACCACTCACATCCATACACAGATCCCTCCATCTCCTCCATATCTTCTTATTCATCTATTCTTTCTTCTTTTGCTCGAGGGCGAGCAACATTCTAAGTTTGGTGTGGCAAAAGCATAGCTTTTTTGTTTTTTTTCCATAACCATTGATGGCACCTAAGGCTAGAGAAACCTCTAGAAAGAGGAAAGGGATGACAAAAGCTTCCATCAAGGGTCTATAGCTCAGTGGTAGAACATTTGACTGCAAATCAAGAGATCCCTGAGATACCTCAGGGGATTCATTTTCTTCCACACAATTATTGGAAGCAACTAAGGGTGGAACATCAGGAGCACTCCATCATCCTTCATGAAATTAGAGAAGATCTAAAAGCAATGAAGGAGGAGCAGCAAAAACAAGGAAGAGACATAGAAGAGCTCAAGGACATCACTAAGGTGGACTCATTCCTTGTTCTTACTTTCTCTGTTTTTTTTCGTTTTATATGTTATGTGCTTATCCATGTTTGTGTCTTCATTACATGATCATTAGTAGTTAGTAACTTTGTCTTAAAGTTATGAATGTTCTGATGCCCTTGCATACAGCCAGCCATGGAAGGGAGTAAGACTGATTGGATGAAGATAGCAGGAAAGCAGAGGTTCAGAGGAACGAAAGCATCTCCATTCGCTTATCTGAAATTCCTATCAATGAATTACATAAGTATTTCTATCCTTATTTTATTAATTAATATTCGAAAACCACATAACTGTTTTATATCTGCCTGACTGAGATTTACAAGGTGACCATAGCTTGCTACATACCAACAATCTCCGTGGGATTCGACCCTTACTCACGTAAGGTATTACTTGGACGACCCAGTGCACTTGCTGGTTAGTTGAACGGAGTTGTGTCCACATATAGGTGCCATAATAATGATTCCATACAACAACAAAGAATACTACATTGATGTGATCACAATTTCGTGCACCAATAGTTCAATCATTCAATGCATGAATATGTTTCCAAATCCTAGAATTTTCAATTACACTACAATTACACACTTATATATCTACCCAAAATTTCCAAGTATACCCTAATTGAATGATACACATCCTAACTTACCTAAGCCAATCAAGGATCCAAATTTAGGGACGTTCATGGTTTTTTGCTTCGGGTTGTTAATGTGCTCTATTTAAGAACAAATAAGGGTTTATTATGGGCTCAAACTTGGTTAGCAATGGTAGATAAGAGGGTTAAGGCCATTTAGCGAAAAGTGACTATTGAAATGATGGCCTCAATCATGTAAATGCATTCATACACAAAGTAATGGACATATAGAATCAGACAAAGCAAGGATCACAATCATAGAGAGAGAGATATGCGCACAAGAATGGAATTAATGGTTAGAAGATGTAACCATGCAATAGGCTCAAAACTTTCATGCTTGTGTTCTTAGCTCAATCACTATGTTCCAAATTACATTCTTAAAGCAAGTTTACTGCAAAAATTTTCAAAAATTTGGGTTCCTTCATGCTAGGGGTAACACAACGCAGAAGCTTCTTGATGTAAGTATATCGGCGTTGATTGCACCGCTCATATCTATCAAGCTTCCGGTGAAGATCTTCTATCCTTTGATGTGTGGATCTTTGCCGTAGTGGTGATGATGAAGTGGAAGGAATAGTAGATGGAAGGGCTATGTCAAGGCTCGGGTTGTTCATGGGAAGATGTAAGTATTTTCCAGTTGGGACCTCATCGCCCTTAGCCGGAACTATAATCTTTCTGTCCTTTTCTTCCCAAGGAACACCTACAGCAGCAACTAAATCAGATACCAATGCTGGAAATGGTAAATTACCCCGGTCATGAACTTGACTCATCGCTTGCTTGACAAGAAGCGGAATGTTCACCGGCTTCTCTGTGAGAACACACCAAACGAGCAAGGCGAGGTCTGCCGTGAAGGACGACTTGTGGGTGCTAGGTAGTACATAGTGAGATAGGATCTAGGCCCAAGCTCTAGCTTCCACAGTGAGAAGGTGAGCGTCAATGCTCTTGGGCCTCATTCAGAGTCGACCTTGGATCCAAAATGCCTCTGGCTCAGCAATGACTCGAAGGATCGAGTCCCAATCCAAACTTCTCTCGCTGGTGTAAGACTTCTTAGTATCCATCCATGTCACTTGGCACTGGTAGGACATTAAGCACTTGCTGAATAGCCTCTTCTGAAACTGAAACTTGCTTGCGGCGCATGTATACCAATTGAAGGGAGGAAAGATGGTAGTTAGTGTAGAATTTTTCAACCCAAGAGAGGTTGATTTCCCTTAGTTTTCTCAAAAGAAACTCCCATCCTCGTCGTTCAATGCGGGGTAAAATACAAGGAGCAACCTTGTTCGGCGGAGCAAGTAGATGCTCGGGATGATAGTTTCGTACCGCTTTGGAGGGGAATATAAGTTCACAGAAGCGGTTAGGAAACCTTGAAGAATCTTGCACCGGCTTGCTCTTTTCCTTCTCATCAATAGGAGCGGGTGTCTTCGCTTTCTTAGTTAAGGATCTGGCTCCCAATGAAGAGTGCGCCTTAGAAGTGGATCTTTGGGGTGCCCTTTTTGTGGCTGGTTTTCTTAGAGCTTTCGCCTTGCCTTTCGCGGTGGCCATTCTGAGAAAGGAAGGGAAACAGAAAAACATTAAACCCAAAGTATCATTTTAATAAAAACATGCAAGTGAAGGATAGTAATCATAAAGACATGGGTCACAACACTTGGCATGGGATGCAAGAGAAAGTAAAGCATGCAATGGCATGAGAGGAGTAATCTCAAGCATCCATAACAAAGAGCAAGTCACATTTAATGAGTATCTAATTAGCAAACAAAGTGGACTCAATGCGTGTAAAGGATAACAAGTGAATAAGGAGATGCACCCAATTGAAAGTACATTGTCAAGAGAAACCAAAATGGTTTTCATGCATTCCCTCGAACACTTGGCGTGTAATTATTAAGCAAAGAGTAATTATGAGATACTTAATCAATTCAAAGCCCAAAATGGAACATCAATCATCACATAGACATCACACATTGGCAAAGATAAGAAAAATAATGACAAAAGACCTATTAAGGCAAATTAAACTCAATTCAACATCCATGGAAAAATAAGGAAAAAGGAAAAATAAGCAAACACAAAGCAAGAAACATCATCATGCAATTGAAAGAGAGACTAAATAAAGCAACAAGAAGCATCTAATTAGAAGAAATAATGCAAAGAAAATGAAAGAAAAGAAATAAAAGAAGTGAAACCTTGAGAAGTAGAGGAGAACAAGGTTGAATCTTCTTTTGTGAAGATGAGAAAGAAGATAGGAGAGGTGTAGTGTCACCGGAAGAGGTGGTTGTCGCCGGTGAGTGGCCAGAGACAAGGGTGTAGATTATGGAAGAAGAAGAAGAAGAGGGGTGTGATGGAGGAAGAAGAAAAGGAGAATTAAGAGAGAAAAGGGGGTTGAGAGAGGGAAATAGAATAAAGCGCAAAGTTATAAAACTGATTCGAGCAACTGGCGCGCGCGCGGACAGTGCGCTGGCGCGTCGGTGAGGGTGTTAGCAAGGGACGCGTGCGCGGCAGTGGCGCGTACGCGCGAGGGAAATTGTGCCCCTGACACGGAAGTGGCACAAAGTTGGCATAAGTCTCTGGATTTTGTACAAGAGTTGGTGAATGGTGCAGGCGCGCGGACGCACACCTTGCGCGGAAGTGTGCCTGAAGGTTTTTTTGCAACTGGCGCGAACGCGCACAGCGTGCGGACGTGCACAGTGCGCGGACGCGTCAGTTTTTGGCACAAGGTTGGCTCAATTGTGGCACAACTCTCTGGTTTTTGTACCAGAGAGTCCAGATATCGCCATCGGTGCGTGCGCACAGCGTGCTTGCGCGTCGATGGATGTTTTGCTATGGTGCGCGCAGGCGGCAAGTACGTGGACGCGTGAGTGCCTGGCACAATTTGGGCACGAAATAGGCATGACTCTCGGGTATTTGGCCCAAGAGGTAGAATTACGCCACCGGTGCGCGCGCACAGTGCGTTGGCGCATCGGTGCCCATTTTCATTTTTCTATCTCTTTTTTTTTTCAACATAACAAGACCTATTCTAACACATTCTTGGTAGGTGCTTAAGCTAGTAGCCAAAGAGAATACTTCACAATGTCATGCTCAATCCAAAACATAGCATTCTCCTTACTTCAACAATTCATCCATACCAAAATGATGAAAACTACATTCACATTCTAATTATTCAACAAGGAGAATAAAACTAGCATTCATATGCAATCAATCAATCATCAAGAAATCACAAAATTCACAAGAATTTAAGGTTACAAATAAGATGGTATAAACATGGAAGATCTTACCACGGTGGGGTGCCTCCCACCTAGCACTTTTCTTTAACGTCCTTAAGTTGGACGGTCCTTTTCTTAAGCTTCTTTTCTCCTTGGTGCATCCTCCAATAGGTACACCTCTAGCTCTTTTGGGGGCTTGTAACCATGATACTTCTTCACTCTATGTCCATTCACTTTGAAATTCACTTCACTCATGGGATCAAACAATTCCACCACTCCATATGGCTTTATCTCCTTCACCTTGAAAGGTCCTTCCCATCTAGAACGGAGCTTGCTAGGCATAAATCGAAAACTTGAATTGTAGAGGAGGACTTCATCACCTTCTTGAAAGTCCTTCTTCCAAATGTGATGGTCATGAAATGCTTTGGTCATCTCTTTATAGATCCGGGCATTCTCATATGACTCGTTCCTCAAACACTCAAGTTCCTCTAGTTGTAGCTTCCTAGCTTCACCCGCCTTGGCTAAATCCATGTTGCACTGCTTTACTGCCCAATAGGCTCGATGCTCAATTTCCACCGGAAGTTGACACGCCTTACCATAGACGATCTGGAAGGGACTCATCCCTATCGGAGTCTTGTAGGCCGTTCTATACGCCCATAGTGCATCTCCTAACCGGAGGCTCCAATCCTTTCTTTGTGGATTGACCACTTTCTCCAAAATCCTCTTAATTTCTAGGTTGGACACTTCCACTTGTCCATTTGTTTGCGGATGATAAGCAGTAGCAACCTTATGCGACACTCCATAGCGCTTGAGCAATGCCTCTACGATGAGCGGATAATTTATACGCTTTTTGGCATTATTTTTACATAGTTTTCAATATAATTTAGCTATTTTTTAGTATATTTTTATTAGTTTTTAAATAAAAATCACATTTCTGGACTTTACTATGAGCTTGTGTGTTTTTCTGTGATTTCAGGTATTTTCTGGCTTGAGCAAAAATCAGATTCAGAGGTTGAAGAAGGACTGCAGATGCTGTTGGATTCTAACCTTCCTGCACTCAAAGTAGAATTTCTGGAGCTACAGAACTTCAAATGGCGCTTTTAATTGCGTTGGAAAGTAGACATCCAGGGCTTTCGAGCAATATATAATAATCCATACTTTTCCCGAGTTTAGATGACATAAACTGGTGTTGAACGCCAGTTCCATGCTGCATTCTGGAGTCAAACGCCAGAAACAGGTTGCAAAGTGGAGTTAAACGCCAGAACCAGGTAACAAACTGGCGTTCAACTCCAAGAAAGACCTCTACATGTGTAAAGCTCAATGCTCAGCCCAAGCACACACCAAGTGGGTCCCGGAAGTGGATTTCTGCATCATTTACTAATTTCTGTAAACCCTAGTAACTAGTTTAGTATAAATAGGACTTTTTACTATCTTTGGATCAGATCTTTGATTAGTTTTCATGCTATCTTAGAATTTTATGGGGGCTGGCCATTCGGCCATGCCTGGACCATTATCACTTATGTATTTTCAAACGGTAGAGTTTCTACACACCATAGATTAAGGTGTGGAGCTCTGCTGTTCCTCATGAATTAATACAAAGTACTACTATTTTTCTATTCAATTCAAGCTTATTCCTATTCTAACATATCCATTCGCACCCAAGAACATGATGAATGTGATGATTATGTGACGCTCATCATCATTCTCACTTATGAACGCGTGCCTGACGAACACTTCCGTTCTACATGCAAACAAGCTAGAATAAATATCTCTTAGATATCTAATACAGAGGACCGAGTCCGAGATATTAGAATCTTTGTGGTATAAGTTAGAACCCATGGATGGCCATTCCTGAGATCCGAAAAGTCTAAACCTTGTCTGTGGTATTCTGAGTAGGATCCGGGAAGGGATGGCTGTGACGAGCTTCAAACTCGCGAGTGCTGGGCGTAGTGACAGCATAAAAGGATAGTAAATCCTACTCCAGTATGATCGAGAACCGACAGATGATTAGCCATGCAGTGACAGCGCATTGGACCATTTTCACAGAGAGGATGAGATGTAGCCATTGACAACGGTGATGCCCTACATACAGCTTGCCATGGAAAGGAGTGGGAATGATTGGATGAAGACAGCAGGAAAGTAGAGGTTCAAAGGAACAAAAGCATCTCTATAGGCTTATCTGAAATTCTCACCAATGAATTTCATAAGTATCTCTATCGTAATCTTTGTTTTATTTATCTTTTAATTATTAAAACTCTATATCCATTTGAATCTGCCTGACTGAGATTTACAAGGTGACCATAGCTTGCTTCAAGCCGACAATCTCCGTGGGATCGACCCTTACTCATGTAAGGTTTATTACTTGGATGACCCAGTGCACTTGCTGGTCAGTTGTTTGAAGTACTGACAAAGAATTAAGATTATGAATGTGCGTATAAAGTTTTCAGCACCGTTACCAAGGAATGGAACCGTCATGATTTCTGCGCACCATATTTTTGGCGCCGTTGCCGGGGATTGTTCGAGTTTGGACAACTGACGATTCATCTTGTTGCTCAAATTAGGTAATTTTATTTTAATTTTAAGCTTTTTATTTCTTATTTTCGAAAAATACAAAAATATAATTTCTTCTTTTTCATTTTTCCCAATTAATTTTGGAAAAATCAAAAAAATTAATAAAATCATAAAATCAAAAATATTTTTGTGTTTCTTGTTTGAGTCTAGAGGCAAGTTTTAAGTTTGGTGTCAATTGCATCTTTTTAATTTTCTAAAAAAATTATTTTCGAAAAATTCATGCATTGCATTCTTCATGATCTTCAAGTTGTTTTTGGCCAGTCTTCTTGTTTGATCTTCATATTTTCTTGTTTTGTATCTTTTGTTGTTTTTCATATGCATTCTTGAATCATTAATGTCTAAAGAATAAGAATTTTTAAGTTTGGTGTCTTGCATGCTTTCTTTTCTTGAAAATTTTCAAAAATAAGTTCTTGGTGTTCATCTTGACATTCAAAGTGTTCTTGGTATTCAGCTTGACATTCATAGTGTTCTTGCATGCATCACATGCTTTGATCCAAAATTTTCATACATTGAGTCTTTGGGTTGTTTTTCTCTTTCTTCATTGAAAATTTAAAAATCAAAAAAATATCTTTCTCTTATTTCACTCATAATTTTCGAAAATTTGATTTGATTTAGTCAAAAATTTTTAAAATTTAGTTATTTCTTATGAGTCAAATTAAAATTTTCAATTTAAAAATCTTATCTTTTTCAAATCTTTTTCAAAAATCAAATCTTTTTCATTTTTCTTTCATAATTTTCGAAAATTCCAAAATGATTTTCAAAATTCTTTTTCTTATTTTGTTTCATAGTTTCAAATCTTTACTAACAATTAATGTGATTGATTCAAAAAAAATATTAAGTTTGTTACTTGCCTAGTAAGAAAGGTTCAATCTTTAAACTCTAGAATCATATCTTTTTAGTTTCTTGTTAGTCAAGTAATCAACTTTAATTTTCAAAATCAAATCTTTTTTTAATTTCTTTTTTAAATCTTTTTCAAATTAAGTTTCAATCACATCTTTTTCAAAATCAATTTCAAAGTCTTTTCTAACTTCCTTTCTAACTTCTTACCTTTTTAAAATTGATTTTCAAATTTTTTTTCAATCAATCCTATCTTTTTGTTTCAATCATATCTTTTTCAAAACTACCTAACTAATTCTCTCTCTCTAATTTTCGAAAATCTCTTCCCCCTTTTTCAAATTTTTTTTTATTTTTTTATTTCGAACCCTCTCTTCCTCTTGGTGTTCGAATTTCTCTTCTTCTATTCTTCTATTCTTATACTCACATACAGGAATCTCTATACTGTGAAATAGAGGATTCCATATTTTCTTTTCTGTTTTCTTCTTTTTCATATGAGCAAGAACAATGATAAGAACATTCTTGTTGAAGCTGATCCTGAACCTGAAAGGACTCTGAAGAGGAAGCTAAGGGAAGCCTAAGCACCACTCTCTGGAGAAAATCTGACAGAAATTTTCGAAAAAGAAGAAAACATGGCCGAAAATAATAACAATGCAAGGAAGATGCTTGGTGACTTTACTGCACCAAATTCCAATTTAGATGGAAGAAGCATCTCAATCCCTGTCATTGGAGCAAACAATTTTGAGCTTAAACCTCAATTAGTTTCTCTGATGCAACAGAACTGCAAGTTTCATGGACTTCCATCCGAAGATCCTTTTCAGTTCTTAACTAAATTCTTGCAGATCTGTGATACTGTTAAGAGCAATGGGGTTGATCCCGAGGTCTACAGGCTTATGCTTTTCCCGTTTGCTGTAAGAGACAGAGCTAGAGTATGGTTGGACTCTCAACCTAAAGATAGCCTGAACTCTTGGGATAAGCTGGTCACGCTTTCTTAGCCAAGTTCTTTCCTCCTCAAAATCTTAGCAAGCTTAGAGTGGATGTTCAAACCTTCAGACAGAAAGAAGGTGAATCCCTCTATGAAGCTTGGGAGAGATACAAGGAACTGACCAAAAAGTGTCCTTCTAACATGCTTTCAAAATGGACCATCCTGGATATATTCTATGATGGTCTGTCTGAGTTATCAAAGATGTCACTTGACCATTCTGCAGGTGGATCCATTCACCTAAAGAAAACGCCTGTAGAAGCTCAAGAACTCATTGACATAGTTGCAAATAACCAGTTCATGTACACTTCTGAAAGGAATCCTGTGAATAATGGGACGCCTATGAGGAAGGGAGTTCTTGAAATTGATACTCTGAATGCCATATTGGCTCAGAATAAGATATTAACTTAGTAAGTCAATATGATCTCTCAGAGTATGAATGGATTGAAGGAATCATCCAACTGTACTAAAGAGGCATCTTCTGAAGAAGAAGCTTATGATCCTGAGAACCCTGCAATAGCAGAGGTGAATTACATGGGTGAACCCCATGGAAACACCTATAATCCCTCATGGAGAAATCATCCAAATTTTTCATGGAAGGATCAACAAAAGCCTCCACATGGCTTTAATAATGGTGGAAGAAACAGGTTTTGCAATAGCAAACCTTTTCCATCATCCACTTAGCAACAGACAGAGAATTCTGAGCAGAATCCATCTAGCTTAGCAAATATAGTCTCTGATCTATCTAAGGCCACTGTGAGTTTCATGAATGAAACAAGGTCCTCCATTAGAAATTTGGAGGCACAAGTGGGCCAGCTGAGTAAAAGGGTCACTGAAACCCCTACCAGTACTCTCCCAAGCAATACAGAAGAGAATCCAAAAAGAGAGTGCAAGGTCATTGAATTAACCATCATGGCCGAACCAACAAGGGAGGGAGAGGACGTGAATCCCAGTGAGGAAGACCTCCTGGGACGTCCAGTGATCAACAAGGAGTTTTCCTTTGAGGAACCTAAGGAATCTGAGGCTCAATTAGAGACCATAGAGATTCCATTGAACCTCCTTCTACCCTTCATGAGCTCTGATGAGTATTCTACCTCTGAAGAGGATGAAGAAATTACTGAAGAGCAAGTTGCTAAGTATCTTGGTGCAATCATGAAGCTGAATGCCAAATTATTTGGTAATGAGACTTGGGAAGATGAACCTCCCTTGCTCATCAACGAACTAAGTGATCTGGATCAACTGAGATTGCCTCAGAAGAAACAGGATCCTGGAAAGTTCTTAATACCTTGTACCATAGGCACCATGACCTTTGAGAAGGCTCTATGTGACCTTGGATCAGGGATAAACCTCATGCCACTCTCTGTAATGGAGAAACTGGGAATCTTTGAGGTGCAAGCTGCTAGAATCTCAATAGAGATCGCAGACAACTCCAGAAAATAGGCTTATGGACAAGTAGAGGACGTGCTAGTAAAGGTTGAAGGCCTTTACATCCCTGCTGATTTCATAATCCTAGACACTGGGAAAGAAGAGGATGAATCCATCATCCTTGGAAGACCCTTCCTAGTCACAGTAAGAGCTGTGATTGATGTGGACAGAGGAGAGTTAGTCCTTCAACTGAATGAGGACAACCTTGTGTTTCAAACTCAAGGATCTCCTTCTGTAACCATGGAGAGGAAGCAT
>NC_029785.2:90452152-90468488 GCF_000816755.2 Arachis ipaensis
AAGAGTATAAGTTAGAACCCATGGATGGCCATTCCTGAGATCTGGAAAGTCTAAACCTTGTCTGTGGTATTCTGAGTAGGATCCGGGAAGGGATGGCTGTGACAAGCTTCAAACTCGCGAGTACTGGGCGTAGTGACAGCGCAAAAGGATAGTAAATCCTATTCCAGTATGATCGAGAACCGACAGATGATTAGCCATGCAGTGACAGCGCATTGGACCATTTTCACAGAGAGGATGGGATGTAGCCATTGACAACGGTGATGCCCTACATACAGCTTGCCATGGAAAGGAGTAGGAATGATTGGATGAAGACAGCAGGAAACCAGAGGTTCAGAGGAACAAAAGCATCTCTATACGCTTATCTGAAATTCTCACCAATGAATTACATAAGTATCTCTATCCTAATCTATGTTTTATTTATCTTTTAATTATTAAAACACTATATCCATTTGAATCTGCCTGACTGAGATTTACAAGGTGACCATAGCTTGCTTCAAGCCGACAATCTCCGTGGGATCGACCCTTACTCACGTAAGGTTTATTACTTGGACGACACAGTGCACTTGCTGGTCAGTTGTGCGAAGTTGTTACAAAGAATTAAGATTATGAACGTGCGTATAAAGTTTTCAGCGCCGTTACCATAGAATGGAACCGTCACGATTTCTGCGCACCACTCTACCTTCTTGTTACAAAAGTGGGATCCTTGGTCGCTCACGATTGCTTGTGGCGACCCATAACGGCACACAATGTGATTCCTAATAAAAGAGACAACAGCATTGGCGTCGTGGCGCACAAATTGTGAATCACACTTTTCACAATTCGTACCACTAACCAGCAAGTGCACTGGGTCGTCCAAGTAATACCTTACGTGAGTAAGGGTCGATCCCACGGAGATTGTCGGCTTGAAGCAAGCTATGGTTATTTTGTAATTCTTAGTCAGGAAGTCAATGATAAGAGTGATTATAATTATGAAGAGTAAAAAGCATAAATTAAATAATACTTGTTATGCAGTAATGGAGAACAGACTGAGGTTTTGGAGATGCTCTGTCTTCTGAATCTCCGCTTTCCTACTATCTTCTTCTTCACGCACGAAAGACTCCTTCCATGGCAAGCTGTATGTTGGTGGATCACCGTTGTCAATGGCTACCATCCATCCTCTCAGTGAAAATGGTCCAAATACGCTGTCACCGCACGGCTAATCATCTGTCGGTTCTCACTCATATTGGAATAGGATCCATTGATCCTTTTGCGTCTGTCACTATGCCCAGCACTCGTGAGTTTGAAGCTCGTCACAGTCATCCCTTCCCAGATCCTACTCGGAATACCACGGACAAGGTTTAGACTTTCTGGATCTCAGGAATGGCCACCAATAGTTCTAGCCTATACCACGAAGACTCTGATCTCACGGATTCGAATGCTCTGTTGTCAGTAGATACAATTAAACGCGTGAACCAGGAATCAAAGAGATACACACTCAATCTAAGGTAGAACGAAAGTGGTTGTCAGGCACGCGTTCATGGGTTGAGAATGGTGATGAGTGTCACGGATCATCACATTCATCATGGTTAAGTGCGAGTGAATATCTTAGAACAGAGACAAGCGTGTTTGAATAGAAAAAAGAAGTAATTGCATTAATTCATCGAGGCACAGCAGAGCTCCTCACCCCTAATCATGGAGTTTAGAGACTGATGCCATAGAGATACAATATAAAATGTGAAAATGTCATGAGGTACATAGTAAGCCTCTAAAAGTTGTTTAAATACTAAACTAGTAACCTAGGTTTACAGAAAATGAGTAAACTACGATAGATAGTGCAGAAATCCACTTCCGGGGCCCACTTGGTGTGTGCTGGGGCTGAGACTTGAGCTTTACACGTGCCTAGGCTGTTTCTGGAGTTAAACGCCAGGTTGTAACCTGTTTTGGGCGTTTAACTCCAACTTGTAACCTGTTTTTGGCGTTTAACGCCAGAATAGGGGAGAGAAAGCTTTTTGCCTCTTGAATAGTTTTGGCATCTCACTTTATCCATTGAATTTTAGAATGATTGGCATCTATTGGAACTCAGAATTCAGATAGTGTTATTGATTCTCCTAGTTCAGTATGTTGATTCTTGAGCACAGCTACTTTATGAGTCTTGGCCGTGGCCCTAGGCACTTTATTTTCCAGTATTACCACCGGATACATAAATGCCACAGACACATAATTGGGTGAACCTTTTCAGATTGTGACTCAGCTTTGCTAGAGTCCCCAATTAGCCGCTTAGGCCAGGATTTTATTCCTTTAGGCCCTCCTATCCACTGATGCTCAAAGCCTTGGATCCTTTTTATTACCATTGCCTTTTGGTTTTAAAGGCCATTGGCTTTTTGCTCTTGCCTTTTGGTTTAAAGAGCTTTTGGCTTTTTCTGCTTGTTTTTTCTTTTTCTTTTTTTGTTCCGCAAGCTTTTGTATTCACTGCTTTTTCTTGCTTCAAGAATCATTTTTATGATTTTTCAGATTATCAAATAACATGTCTCCTTTTCATCATTCTTTCAAGAGCCAACATATTTAACATTCATAAACAACAATATCAAAAGACATATGCGCTGTTCAAGCATTCATTCAGAAAACAAAAAGTATTGTCACCACATCAAAATAATTAAACTAGTTTCAAGGATGAATTCGAAACCATGTACTTCTTGTTCTTTTGTAACTAAAACATTTTTCATTTAAGAGAGGTGATGGATTCATAGGATGTTTATAACTTTAAGGCATAGAATCTAATCTTTATTTATTTAATAATATAAATTAGGCATAAAAGCAGACACTTAGCAATAAAAGAAAAGAATGTAAAGACATAAAAACAAATGACTCTAATTTTAATACTCATATACATCTTAAAATAGATAAAAGGTTATCATAGAGTTAGGACTCAACAACCTTTGCTTTGGGAGGTAGATGCCTCTTTAGTCTGTGAGGTGCTTGGCCCTTCAAGAGATAGCTTCTGGCGCTTCAGCTCTTTCAGTTCACGCCCTTGCTCTTCTTGTTCCCTAAGCAGTTTGCAGAGCATGCTGTTTTGATTTTGCTGTTCTTCCTTCAGTTGATCTATAGCTTCTTGCAACTTGGTGATAGATGCTTCTAGGCGCCCCCAATATTCAAATTGATGAATTTCCGGGAGGAACTCCTATGCTCTCCTCTTGATGGGGTCGTCCTGCACTTGTCCTTCCATTAACTTTTTGGTGATTGGTTGCTCAACTGAGATATACTCATCTACTCCCATTTTTACCCCAGCATCTTTACATAACAAAGAGATCAAGCTTGGATAAGCCAATTTGGCATCTTTGGAGTTCTTGTTTGCAATTTTGTAAAGCTCACAAGAAATCAGCTGATGAACTTCCGTTTCTTTTTCCAGCATGATGCAATGAATCATCACAGCTCTTTTGATGGTGACCTCAGAGCAGTTGCTAGTGGGCAGTATAGAGCGCCTAATAAAGTCCAGCCAGCCTCTGGCGACTGGTTTGAGATCTCCTCTTTTGAGTTGGTTTGGGACACCCTTTATGTTGGTTGTCTATTTGGCTCCAGGGAGGCATATGTCCTCTAGAATTTTGTCCAAGCTCTGATTTGGTCTCATCATTCTTATATTAAAGGAGTCTAGGTCATCTTGCAGTTGAGGCAGCTTGAAGATCTCCCTTATTTTGTCAGGGTGGGTGTGAACAATCTTCTCTCTGACCAGAGTTCGATAGTCATAGAATGCGGTTCTAGCTATTCTCTGCCTGTCTGTTTGCCACAGATTAGAGTAGAATTCCTGAACCATGTTTCTTCCCACCTTTGTTTCAGGATTAGCTAGGACTTCCCAGCTCCTGT
Organism: Arachis ipaensis; assembly: GCF_000816755.2. Lineage (NCBI taxonomy): Eukaryota > Viridiplantae > Streptophyta > Magnoliopsida > Fabales > Fabaceae > Arachis > Arachis ipaensis. The sequence goes on from NC_029785.2 coordinate 90,455,990, forward strand.
TTCGAATTTGCTCTTGGATCTCCGGATATTCGTCTTCTTTCAGATCAAATTTAACTTCCGGGATCACTAACCTTAGACCCATTATTTTGTAGTAATGGTCTGAATGTTCTTTGGTTAAGAACTTCCCTTGATTCCAAAGTGGTTTTGGAATATTCTCTTTCTTGCCTCTTGAGTTGGTTTGTTTTCCCTTAGGAGCCATGATCATGGTGGGTATTGGCTTAGTGATCACGGATAAACACACCAAACTTAGAGGTTTGCTTGTCCTCAACCAAAAAAAAAGAAAGGAGAGGGATAGAGGGAGAGCCAAGTTTGAATTGTGGAAGAGAGGGGGAGGCCGAATGAGGATTTAAAGGGAAGAGGGGTGGATTTTCGAAAATTTTTTAAAAAGATATGATAGAAGATGTGATTTGGAAAGGATAAGTATGATAGGAAAAGATTTAATTTAAGATTGAAAATATATGAAAGATATTTGAAAAATATAGATTTGTTCTAAAAATGTTGTGAAGATTTGAAAAAGATATTGATGAGTTTGAAAAAAAATTTGAAAAAGATAGATTTGTCTTGAAAAATATTTGAGAAGAGGTTGAAGAAGAATTGAGAAAGATTTAATTTTAGGATTAAGATATTTTAAAAATTTTTGGAAAAGTTTGAAAATTGAAAGTTTGGGAATATGTTTATGCAAGAAAAATGGATGGATATATGAAATTTTGAAAAAAAAAATGAAGTTGGGAACAAAAACTTCCTCCCCTCCATAATCCTGGCATTAAACGCCCAACTGCTGCTTGTTTTGGGCGTTTAACGCCCATCTGTAGCCTATTCTGGGCATTTAACGCCCAGCTGTTGCTTCTGGCTGGCGTTAAACGCCAGAAATCTTTCGTCACTGGGCGTTTTTCTGAACGCCCAGGATGCTGCAGGTATGGCGTTAAACGCCCAGAATGGTGCCCATTCTGGTGTTTAACGCCTAAAAAGATATCATTACTGGCGTTAAATGCCCATTGGATACTTCTTTTGGGCGTTTAACGCCCAAATATACCTCTTACTGGCGTTTTCTTGCCAGTGAGCTCCTTCTCCCTGTTTTGTATGCTGAATCCTTCTGTAACCCTGTGAACTTATGCAATTGATTCTTTACCTTGAAGATTATTTATATTAAACTTGTAAAATAAAAAAATTAATAAATAAATAAATAAAAAGCTTTACTAATGGCTGGGTTGCCTCCCAGCAAGCGCATCTTTATTGTCTTTAGCTGGACCTTGCTAAGCTTTTATTCTAGCCTCAGCCTTGAGCATTCTTGCTCAACATTGCCTTCAAGATAATGATTGATTCTCTGTCCATTAACAATGAACTTCTTATTAGAATCAATGTCTTGAAGCTCCACATAGTCATATGGTGACAGACTTGTAATTACATTTGGTCCCCTCCACCAGGATTTCAGTTTCCCGGGGAATTGCCTGAGCCTAGAGTTAAACAGTAGAACCTTCTGTCCTAGTTCAAAGACTCTAGATGACAGCTTTCTGTCATGCCACCTCTTTGCTTTCTCTTTGAAGAGCTTGGCATTTTCGAAAGCAGTGAGTCTAAATTCCTCTAGCTCATTCAGCTGGAGCAATCTTTTTTCTCCAGCAAATTTGGCATCAAAGTTTAGGAATCTGGTTGCCCAGTAGGCCTTGTGCTCCAGTTCCACGGGCATATGGCAGGCCTTACCATACACAAGATGGTATGGAGAGGTCCCTATAGGAGTCTTGAATGTTGTTCTGTAAGCCCACATAGCATCATCCAAGCTTCTCGCCCAATCCTGTCTACGGGTACTTATAGTCCGTTCAGGGATTCTCTTTAGTTCTCTGTTAGAGACTTTAGCTTGCCCGTTTATCTGTGGATGATATAGAGTTGCCACCTTATGACTAATTCCATACCGGACCATAGCAGAGTAAAGTTGTTTGTTGCAGAAGTGGGTGCCCCCATCACTAATTAGTGCTCTAGGGACACCAAACCTGCTGAAGATATGTTTCTGGAGGAACTTCAGCACTGTCTTAGTATCATTAGTGGGTGTGGCAATGGTCTCTACCCATTTGGATACATAGTCGACTGCCACCAGAATATAAGTGTTTGAGTATGATGGTGGCAAAGGCCCCATGAAGTCAATACCCCATACATCAAACAACTCAATCTCCAAGATTCCTTGTTGAGGAATGGCGTAACCATGAGGCAGATTACCAGCTCTCTGGCAACTGTCACAGTTACGTACAAACTCTCAAAAATCTCTATAGAGGGTAGGCCAGTAGAAGCCACATTAGAGGACCCTGGTGGCTATTCGCTCACCTCCGAAGTGGCCTCCATATTGTGACCCATGGCAATGCCATAAGATCTTCTGTGCTTCTTCTCTAGGCACACACCTTCGGATTATTCCGTCTGTACATCTCTTAAAGAGATAGGGTTCATCCCACAAGTAGTACTTTGCATCAGTAATTAATTTTTTCTTTTGTTGCCTGCTGTACTCCTTGGGTATGAACCTTGAAGCTTTATATTTTGCAATGTCTGCAAACCATGGTGTTTCCTGAATGGCGAACAAATGCTCATCCGGAAAGGTTTCTGAGATATCTCTATAGGGAAAGGACGCCCCTTCTACTGGTTCTATCCGGGACAGATGATCAGCCACTTGGTTTTTTGTCCCTTTTTTGTCTCTTATTTCTATATCAAACTCTTGCAGAAGCAACACCCATCTTATGAGCCTGGGTTTTGAATCCTGCTTTGTAAGTAGATATTTAAGAGCAGCATGGTCAGTGTACATAATCACTTTTGATTCTACTAAGTATGATCTAAACTTGTCAATGGCATAAACCACTTCAAGCAATTCTTTCTCTGTGGTTGTGTAATTTTTCTGGGCATCATTTAAAACACGGCTAGCATAATAAATGACATGCAGAAGCTTGTCATGCCTCTGCCCCAATACTGCACCAATGGCATGGTCACTGGCATCACACATTAATTCGAATGGTAATGTCCAGTCTGGTGCAGAAATAATTGATGCTGTGACTAGCTTAGCTTTCAGAGTTTTAAACGCCTGCAGACACTCTGTGTCAAACATAAATGGCGTGGCAGTAGCTAGCAGATTGCTCAGAGGTTTTTTGCAATTTTTGAAAAATCCTTTATAAACTTTCTATAGAATCTTGCATGCCCCAAAAAGCTTCTGATTGCCTTAACATTGGCAGGTGGTGGTAATTTTTCAATTACCTCCACCTTAGCTTGATCCACCTCTATTCCCTTGTTTGAAATCTTGTTCCCAAGGACAATCCCTTCAGTCACCATAAAGTGACATTTTTCCCAGTTTAAAACCAGGTTAGTCTCTTGGCATCTTTTCAGAACCAGTGTCAGGTGATCAAGACAGGAGCTGAATGAGTCTCCATATACTGAGAAGTCATCCATGAAGACTTCTAGGAATTTTTCCACCATATCAGAGAAAATAGAGAGCATGCATCTATGAAAGATTGCAGGTGCATTACACAGCCCAAATGGCATCCTTATGTTGGCAGATACTCCAGATGGACATGTGAATGCTATTTTCTCTTGATCCTGGGGATCTACTGCAATTTGGTTGTAACCTAAATAGCCATCCAAAAAGCAGTAATAATCATGACCTGCTAGTCTTTCTAGCATCTAGTCTATGAATGGTAAAGGAAAATGATCCTTTTTGGTGGCTATATTGAGCCTTCTGTAGTCAATACACATGCGCCACCCTGTAACTGTTCTTGTTGGAACCAGTTCATTTTTTTTATTATGAACCACTGTCATGCCTCCCTTTTTGGGGACAACTTGGACAGGGCTCACCCAGGGGCTATCAGAAATAGGATAAATAATCCCAGCCTCCAGTAACTTGGTGACCTCTGTAGTTGAACCACTGGCTTAGCATCGTCCTCCAATAGGATCTTGTGCATGCATCTTGGTGGGCTGATGCCCTTAAGATCACTTATGGACCACCCAAGAGCTGTCTTATGTGTCCTTAGCCCTTGAATTAGCGCTTCCTCTTCTAGGGGATTTAAGGCAGAGCTTATAATCACCGGAAAAGTGTCACCTTCTCCCAGAAATGCATATTTTAGGGATGGTGGTAATGGTTTGAGCTCGGGTTTAGGAGATTTTTCCTCTTCCTGAAGAAGTTTCAGAGGCTTTTTCAATTCCTCTCACTCCTTCAGATCAGGCTGAACATCTTTAAAGATGTCTTCCAGCTCTGATTCGAGACTCTCAGCCATGTTGATCTCCTCTACCAAAGAGTCAATAAGATCAACTTTCATGCAGTCCTTTGGTGTGTCTGGATGCTGCATGGCTTTGACAGCATTCAACTTAAACTCATCCTCATTGACTCTAAGGGTTACTTCCCCCTTTTGGACATCAATGAGAGTTCGTCCAGTTGCTAGGAAAGGTCTTCCTAGAATGAGAGTAGCACTCTTGTGCTCCTCCATTTCCAGTACTACAAAGTCAGTGGGGAAGGCGAATGGCCCAACCCTGACAATCTTGTCTTCAATCATGCCTGATGGGTATTTAATGGAGCCATCAGCAAGTTGGAGACATATCCGGGTTGGTTTGACTTCTTCAGTTAAACCATGCTTTCTGATAGTGGATACAGGTATTAGGTTGATGCTTGCCCCTAGATCACATAAAGCTTTCTTGGTGTAATTATCCTCTAATATGTATGGTATTCTAAAGCTCTAGGGATCTTTAAGCTTTTTTGGAAAGCTTTTCAGAATGACTGCACTGCATTCTTCAGTGAGGAGAACTCTTTCAGTTTCTCTCCAATCCTTCTTATGACTCAAGATCTCTTTCATGAACTTGGCATAAGAGGGTATTTGCTCAAGTGCCTCTGTAAACGGAATCTTTATTTCAAGAGTCCTGAGATAGTCTGTAAAGTGGGCAAATTGGTTATCCTGCTCCTCTTAGCGTAGTTTTTGAGGATAAGGCATCTTGGCTTTGTATTCCTCAACCTTAGTTGCTGCAGGTTTATTTCCTACAGAGGTGGTTGGAGAAGCCTTTTTAGAGGGGTTGCTATCAGCACTTGTGTTTGTCTGATCCCTCAATAGCATTTGGAGGCCAGGGTTGGAAGCTTGATTGGCGTTGGACGCCAACTTCTTACCTGTTTCTGGCATTTGAACGCCAGAACTGAGCTTTCATTGGGCGTTTGACGCCAGCTCCTTGCCTGTTTCTGGCGTTTGAACGCCAGAGTTGTTCCTCTCTGGGCTCTTACTGTCCTCAGAGGGATTTTGGATAATATTTTGCTCATCCTCTGTCAGTTGTTCTTTCCTTGGCTTTCTGCTGCTATGAAGTGAGGTAGTTAATGTTATCCCACTTCTTAATTGTACTGCCTGGCACTCTTCTGTTATCTGCTTTGATAACTGCTGTTTTGTCTGATTCAATTGTGCTTCCATATTTTTATTAGCATTTTTAGTGTCTTGTAGCATCTCCTTGAATTTTTCTAGCTGTTTTGTTAGAAAACACAATTGTTGATTGAGTTCAGCAACTTGTTCTAGAGGACCAAGTTCAGTAGACACTGCTTTGGCTTCTTCTTTTATGGAAGACCCACTACTTATGTACAGATGCTGATTTCTAGCAACTATATCAATAAGCTCTTGAGCCTCTTCAATAGTTTTTCTCATGTGTATAGATCTACCAGCTGAGTGGTCTAGAGATATCTGAGCTCTTTCTGTAAGCCCATAGTAGAAGATGTCTAATTGCACCCACTCTGAAAATAAATTTCGAAAACCAAGAGAAAAATAAAGTTGAAAATGAAAATAATTGCTTAATTGAGAAGATTTGAAAAACTTTGGATATGATTTTTTTTTGAAAAAGATTTTGAATTTTGAAAAGATTTGATTTTTAAAATAAAAATCTAAATTTTTAAAAGTAATTTTCGAAAATTCAATTTAAAATAAAGAGAAAAGATATTTTTGAATTCAATGAGGAAAGAGAAAAACAATAAAATAACACAAGACTTAAAATTTTTAGATCCAATGCTCCTTGTTTTTCGAAAGTTTTGGAGGGAAAACACCAAGTAACACCAAACTTAAAGGTTTTAAGATCGAAACACAAAGAAGCCCCAAGAATATTTTGAAGACTCACAAGAACATAGAAAGAACACTAAACTTAAAACTTTTAGAAAAATAAAAAAAAAATTCGAAAATAAAAGAAAATAACAAGAGAACACCAAACTTAAAAGTTTGACATGAGATTTAATCAAAGAAAAATTATTTTTGAAGAAGTTTTAAAAGGAAGATTCCCAATTACCAGGAACATAAGCACACCGCTCTAGTCAATTGAGCTATAAATTTAAAGTGTTTTAATAAAGGTATTTAATGTATAAATTTTTTTTAGATACTAATAATTCAAAAATGCACAAGAAAAACAAGAAAAAACAAAGAACAAGGAAAACTAAAGATCAAACAAGGAAAATAAATAAGAACAACTTGAAGATTAAGAAAGAACAACGAAAACAAATTCAAAAATTTGAAAGAAAATAAAAACATGCAATTGACACCAAACTTAAAATGTGAAACTAAACTCAAACAGAAAAACTCAATTATTAGTTTATAAAAATTTTTGAAAAATTTAAAAAGAGAAAATAAGGATTTAAAAAAAAAAGATTTTCAACCAAAACCAATAATAGAAGACTCTAAACCAAAAAAGAAAATTTTTTCCTAATCTAAGCAACAAAATAAACCGTCAGTTGTCCAAAATCAAACAATCCCCGGCAACGGCGCCAAAAACATGGTGCACAAATTGTGAATCACACTTTTCACAATTCGTACCACTAACCAGCAAGTGCACTGGGTCGTCCAAGTAATACCTTACGTGAGTAAGGGTCGATCCCACGGAGATTGTCGGCTTGAAGCAAGCTAAGGTTATTTTGTAATTCTTAGTCAGGAAGTCAATGATAAGAGTGATTATAATTACGAAGAGTAAAAAGCATAAATTAAATAATACTTGTTATGCAGTAATGGAGAACAGACTGAGGTTTTGGAGATGCTCTGTCTTCTGAATCTCCGCTTTCCTACTATCTTCTTCTTCACGCACGCAAGACTCCTTCCATGGCAAGCTATATGTTGGTGGATCACCGTTGTCAATGGCTACTATCTATCCTCTCAGTGAAAATGGTCCAAATGCGCTGTCACCGCACGGCTAATCATCTGTCGGTTCTCACTCATATTGGAATAGGATCCATTGATCCTTTTGCGTCTGTCACTACGCTCAGCACTCGTGAGTTTGAAGCTCATCACAGTCATCCCTTCCCAGATCCTACTTGGAATACCACGGATAAGGTTTAGACTTTATGGATCTCAGGAATGGCCACCAATAGTTCTAGTCTATACCACGAAGACTCTGATCTCACGGATTCGAATGCTCTGTTGTCAGGAGATAGAATCAAACGCATGAACCAAGAATCAAAGAGATACACACTCAATCTAAGATAGAATGGAAGTGGTTATCAGTCACACGTTCATGGGTTGAGAATGGTGATGAGTGTCACGGATCATAACATTCATCATGGTTAAGTGCAAGTGAATATCTTAGAACAGAGACAAGCGTGTTTGAATAGAAAACAGAAGTAATTGCATTAATTCATCGAGACACAGCAGAGCTCCTCACCCCCAATCATGGAGTTTAGAGACTCATGCCATAGAGATACAATGTAAAATGTGAAAATGTCATGAGGTACATAGTAAGTCTCTAAAAGTTGTTTAAATACTAAACTAGTAACCTAGGTTTACAGAAAATGAGTAAACTACGATAGATAGTGCAGAAATCCACTTCTGGGGCCCACTTGGTGTGTGCTGGGGCTGATACTTGAGCTTTACACGTGCCTAGGATGTTTCTGGAGTTAAACACCAGGTTGTAACCTGTTTTGAGCCTTTAACTCCAACTTGTAACCTGTTTCTAGCGTTTAACGACAGAATAGGGCAGAGAACTGGCGTTGAACGCTAGTTTGCGTCGTCTAAACTTGAGCAAAGTATGGACTATTATATATTGATGGAAAGCCCTGGATGTCTACTTTCCAACGCAATTGAGAGCACACCATTTGGGTTTCTGAAGCTCCAAAGAATCCATTTCGAGTTCAGGGAGGTCAGAATCCAACAACATCTGCAGTCCTTTTTCAGCCTCTGAATCAGAATTTGCTTAGGTCCCTCAATTTCAGCCAGAAAATACCTGAAATCATAGAAAAACACACAAACTCATAGTAAAGTCCAAAAATATGATTTTTTTTTAAAAACTAATAAAAATATACTAAAAACTAACTAAATCATACTAAAAACTATGTAAAAACAATGCCAAAAAGCGTATAAATTATCCGCTCATCACGTCGTCAAGGCAGGTAGGTATGGCCTCTACCCACTTTGACACGTAGTCAACCACTAATAGAATATAGAGATACCCACTAGAGTTGGGAAACGGTCCCATAAAGTCAATGCCCCATACATCAAATATCTCACAAAATAACATCGGTTGCTGAGGCATTTCATCCCCTTGGGATGTGTTTCCCGACCTCTGACTCTGATGGCAAGACACACATAACCGGTTAGCATCCTTGAATAAGGTTGGCCACCAGAATCCACAATCCAACAGTTTTTTAGCGGTCCTTTGTGGGCCAAAGTGGCCGCCACATTCGGACGAGTGACAAGATTCAAGAATTGGTTGGGTTTTAGATTCCGGGATACATCTTCGAATTACTTGGTCCACGCCTCTCTTCCACAAGTGAGGGTCATCCCAAATATAGTATTTAGAATATCTCCTCAACTTGTCCCTTTGATTTTTCAAAAAGTTGGGAGGGAAGATTTTCGCAACCAAGTAGTTCGCCATTGGGGCAAACCAAGGAAAGCTATCCGACACAGCATGCAAACTATCTGATGGTATATTTTCGCGGAGAAACGAGTTTCTCCAAAACACCCAAATCTAACCGGCAAGTGCACCGGGTCGCATCAAGTAATAATAACTCACGGGAGTGAGGTCGATCCCACAGGGATTGAAGGATTGAGCAATTTTAGTTTAGTGGTTGATTTAGTCAAGCGAATCAAGATTTGGTTGTCTTTCCCTTTTCTTTGTTTGGTTCTTGAGGAAGAGGCCATGATCACTTGGTTAGTTGAGTTTTGTGAGGTTAGAGGGAGTGTGAAGAATGTTGGAGAATTTGATGTGTGTTTGGAGCAAGAAGAAATTGAGACCGAACTTGCTATGACAAGAAATGATGAAGGGAAGTTTAAATGGTTGGAGTTTAACGCAAGAGAAATATTGAACCGAGCTTGTTATGTTGAGGAGTGATGAAGGGAATGAAGTTTCCAAGGTTGGAGTGATTCGGTCATGTGCATGGCTTGAGGTGGTACGTTTGAGCAATGAAAGGCTAAGATGCAACTAGACACTATGGGGATCAAAGGTGTGCATGTAAGGATGAATGAAGACAAAGCTTGCTTCTTCACTTGCCTTTGCCGTGATCATTCTCAAGGAGTGGCAGATTTCTTTTTCGAAGCATGTGATGAGATTTTGTCCTCATGCAATGCTTTCCTTTGTCTTGTCTCTTTCATTGAAGATTCTTTGACCACCTAGTCATCACAACATACATTAGTTTTGTCCAACTGTGGCAAGAGTATTCCTTTTATTAATATTATATGAATCATCAATTCTTATATCCAATTGAACCGTGACTCATCTTTGGAGGACACCAAACTTAATGTTTGGTCATGTATGAAGAAATTGTGTCTCTTCCTCCAATTAGTAAAATTTTTTTTTTCATGAAGGGTCAATTGTGTCCCTAAATTGGTGCATCAAAGTTTGATGAACACCAAACTTGTTTCTTGTCAAAGGGTACATCACAATTGATGCCTTCATTACCGAATAAGAATTTTTTTTTTTCATTTATAAGATTTTGGAAAACAACAATTGTATGATTATTGATGCATGAATTTCTAATTTTCATGAAGCTATGTGGACACCAAACTTTAGTGTTTGGCCATATGCTTTGTCAAGACACTCTAAGCTTGCAAAACGGAATTATTTGTAACGTTGGTTTAGTGTGCTTGAAGGCACACCAAACTTATAATTCTCAGCATATGTTTTAAAACAGTGCATGCAGTCAATGGACATGTTCATGAAAAGAGAAAAGAATTCATGCTCAAATGATCATAACTTATTGAATTTAAAATGACATGAATCTTAAATCATGGGTTGCCTCCCATGGAGCGCTCTTTTATTGTCATTAGCTTGACATTGAGGCTTTTCTTTTATGGTGGTTGGTGCTTGTAGAGCCTCAATTTGTCTCCCCTGACTGTGATCGTGATAGCTCTAGCAGTGGCCAAGAATGGCCTTCCCAGAATAATAGAATCACTATCATCCCCTTCTGAATCTAGAACCACAAAAACTGCAGGGTATATGAAGTTGTCCACCTTGACCAGCAGGTTTTCAATCATACCCCTGGGGTATACTGTTGACTTATCTACTAGCTCTAGAGATATTTGTACTGGTTTAACTTCCTTTATATGCAGCTTTTTTACCAAGGAGGATGGTATTAAGTTGATACTTGCTCCTAGATCGCACATTGCTTTAGTGATGGTTAATTCCCCAATGGTGCAAGGTAGCAAAAAGCTCCCTGGATCTTCAAGCTTAGAGGGAAACCCTTTTTGAATCAAAGCCCTGCATTCCTCAGTGAGCAGTATGGTTTCTTTCTCATCCCAATTTCTTTTCTTGTTGATAAGCTCCTTCAAAAACTTGGCATACAGAGGCATTTGCTCAAGTGCTTCATCAAAAGGAATATTGATTTCCAGCTTTTTGAAAGTTTCAAGGAACTTGTGAAAATGCTGGTCCTTGGTTTCTTTGTTGAACCTCTGGGGATATGGCAGTGGAGGTACAAAGGTTTTCTCTACTTGTTGCTTTTGATTCTTGGTTGGCTTTTCAACTGCTTCATTCCCTTTTTTTGGAATTTTTGGTTGTTCCTCCTTTGCTTGAGTTTGCTTTGAGGCTTCCTTGCTTGCCATTGCATCATCGTCATTGGCTTCCTCTGTGTGTATTGGCTGTTCCTCTTCTATTGGTCTTTTGCTGCTCTCTACTTACTTCTTAGTAGTGTCATTGTTGCTCATCAATGTTCTCCCACTCCTTAATTGTATTGCCTTGCATTCTTCCTTAGGATTTAGGATTGTGTTACTCGGCAGTGAGCTTGAAGGTCTCTCAAGAGAAATCTGCTTGGAGATTTGCCCCATCTGTCTCTCTAGGCTTTTCAGGGATGCTTCCTGATTCTTGGTTACCATTTCCTGGTGTTTCAACATTTTGTCTATCACGGCCTCCAAGTTAGTGATTCTCTAGGCTTCAGGTGATACTTGAGGTGGGTTATGAGATGTGGGTGGTGGATGATAGGCATTTTGGTTGGTGGGTTGGTTATTGGATTGGTACTGGTTGGGGTTGGGATAGTTGTTTTGAGGTTTTCTGTAGGGGTTTTGGTTGGTCTGCTGCTGGTTGTGGTTTTGGTTACTTCTTGGGTTATTTTGGTTTGAGTTCCTCTGCCATGGTTGTTGGTTTTGGGTATGATTATCTCCCCATCTGAAGTTTGGGTGGTTCTTCCAAGATGGATTGTATGTATCACCATACACTTCATTTGGTCCTTGGTTGTGCATATACTGTACTTGCTCTTGTTGTTGTTCTTCTTGAGTTTCTTCACTCTGTCCCCATGTGGTTGATGGTTGGCTAGTGTTAACTGCTGCAACTTGGAGACTATCAATCCTCTTGGCCATTTGCTCAAATTATTGTTGAATTTGCTGCTGCATCATCTTGTTTTGAGCCAAGATTGAGTCCACACCTTCTAGCTCCATTACTCCTCTTCTTTGTGATGGTTGGCGGTTTCTTTGATGAGCAAAGAAATATTGGTTGTTAGCCACCATATCAATGAGATTTTGAGCTTCCTCTGCAGTTTTCATGAGTTGCAAGGAACCTCCAGCTGAGTGGTCAAGTGATTCTTGAGCCTTTAGGGTGAGTCCTTCATAGAAGTTCTGTAGCGTGTCCCACTCAGTGAACATTTCTGGTGGACATTTCCTCAGTAGAGCCTTATATCTCTCCCATGCTTCATACAGATTTTTAGCATCCAATTGTGTGAATGTTTGTACCTCGGTTTTCAGCCTGTTAACCCTTTGAGGTGGATAGAATTTGGCTAGAAATTTAGTCACCAAATCATCCCAGCTAGTGATGCTTCCTTGAGGAAAAGTTTCAAGCCATTGTGCGGCCTTGTCCCTTAATGAGAACGGGAACAGCAGAAGCTTGTAGGTCTCAGGATTCACGCCATTGGACTTGACAGTGTCACAAATCCTTAAGAAGGTAGACAAATGTTGATTTGGATCCTCCAATGGTCCTCCCCCAAACGAGCAGTTGTTTTGGACCAATGTAATGAGTTGTGGCTTTAATTCAATGTTATTTGCATTGACATTAGGGGTGAGAATGCTGCTTCCATAATGTCTAGCATTTGCAAAGGTATAGGAGGCCAGAACTCTCCTCT
>NC_029785.2:90468646-90477406 GCF_000816755.2 Arachis ipaensis
TGACTCCTCCTCCTGGATTAGATGTATCTCCTTCCATCTCGTGGAATTCTTCGTCTGATTCCTCTTCTCCAATAATACTTTTCCCTCTTTCAGCTCTTCTTAGCCTCCTGAGAGTTCTTTCGTCTTGTTCATGAAAATTGGGTATGGCTCTTCTTGTATCTGACATACAAGCAGAACATAGGAACACACAAACCAGTGACACTTCAATCTATTGCTAGAATGAAGTTTTAGTTAGCTTAAGCAAAAATTCAAACAGTTAGTGGGTTAATTGAAAATTAAAAGAACAGAAAATAAAAAGAAAAAATGCTAGATCTAGATCACCACCTCACTTAATCATTGTCAATCTAATCAATCCCCGACAACGGCGCCAAAAACTTGATGTTATATTTTTGCGGAGAAACGAATTTCTCCAAAACACCCAAATCTAACCGGCAAGTGCACCGGGTCGCATCAAGTAATAATAACTCACGGGATGAGATATTCATTTTATCGTAATATGTGACAATTATAGCATAAAACCACATGACATAGCATGAATTCATACATGGTTGATTCAATCAAAGGAAGCATGAAAATTTACCCATATTAGCTTACTTGTAGCTCAAGAAAGTGCACAATTCAAGTGAAAACAAAAGAAAAAGACTAGTGAAACTAGGCTAAGATGACTTGTCATCACTATCCAATGGGAATGAGTCATTGATTGGAAATGGATCAAATTTTAAATTCTCAATGTGGCTTAAATGATCTGCAACCAGGTTTTGAGATCTACTCCGGTCCCTAATCTCAATGTCGAATTCTTGCAAAAGCAAGATCCAACGTATGAGTCTAGGCTTTGACTCATTCTTTGTCAATAAGTACTTTAATGCTGCATGATCCGTGTATACCACTATCTTTGACCCTAGCAAATAAGATCTGAATTTATCTAAAGCATGAACAATATCTAAGAGCTCTTCTTCGGTAGTGGTATAGTTGGATTGTGCTGTATCTAGTGTCTTAGAAGAGTAAGCAATGACATAAGAGAGTTTACCATCGCGCTGTGCAAGCGCGGCACCTATAGCATAGTTTGACGCATTGCACATTATCTCAAATGCCAACATCCAGTTGGGGCCTCGCACAATTGGTGCCGTGGTAAGAACTCTCCTTAGCTCTTTAAAAGCTTTCACGCATTCACTATCAAACTCAAAATCCACATCTTTTTGGAGTATGCGCGACAATGGCAAAGCAATCTTGCTGAAATCCTTGATAAAGCGCCTATAAAAACCTGCATGTCCCAAAAAATGAGCGGACCTCCCTCACAGATGAGGGGTGAGGTAAAGTGGTGATAACATCGACCTTGGCCGGGTCTACAAAAATGCCTTCATGAGATACTACATGTCCTAACACTATGCCTTGTCGTACCATAAAATGACATTTTTCAAAATTTAAGACAAGGTTAGTGTCAACACATCTAGCTAAGACCTTGGCCAATCTCTCCAGACAACAATCAAATGAAGTACCATAAACGCTGAAGTCATCCATAAACACTTCTAGACACGTCTCCATTAGATCGAGGAAGACACTCGTCATGCACCGCTGAAAAGTAGCGGGTGCGTTACATAGTCCGAATGGCATCCTTTTATAGGCAAAGGTGCCAAACGGACAAGTAAACGTGGTCTTCTCCTAATCTTCAGGAGCAATATGTATCTGAAAGTAGCCAGTAAATCCATCAAGGAAGTAGTAATGAGATTTACCTGCCAAGCGGTCTAGCATATGATCGATGAAGGGTAAGGGATAATGGTCCTTCTGTGTAGCGGCGTTCAGTCTTCTGTAATCAATATATACTCGCCACGCATTTTGTACTCTTTTAGTAACCATTTCACCGTCGTCCTTCTTGACCGTCGTGATGCCTGACTTCTTGGGGACTACTTGAACCGGGCTCACCCACTCACTGTCGGCTATTGGGTATATGATACCCACATCCAATAATCGGGTGACCTCTTTCTTCACTACATCGAGGATGGTCGGGTTGAGCCTCCTTTGTGGTTGCCTAACCGGCCTAGCTCCATCTTGGAGATATATCATATGCATGCACTTGCGGGGGTCAATTCCCATAATATCCGCTAGGCTCCATCCTATTGCTTTCTTGTACTTTCTTAGAATATCTAGGAGTCTTTCTTCTTCTTCACTTGAAAGCTCACTAGCAATAATGACCGGAAACCCTTGGTTGTCCTCTAAGAAAGCATACTTCAAATGAGATGGAAGGGGCTTCAGTTCACTTTCTACCTCAAGCTGGGGTTCCTTTTTATCAAGCTCATGGGGTTCATTCTTGACAACTTTCTCATGTTTATCCTCTTGGTCATCCGTCTCTTCAACAATAGGGTAGCACAACTTGTTGTTGTCTTCTTCTTGCACTTCCGCTACCACTTCATCAATTACATCACATCGGAACACGGAATGTTCTACGGGATGATGTTTCATGGCTTCCTCTAAATTGAACTTGATAGTCTTGTCTCCAACCTCAAAGGAATATGTGCCGGTGAAGGCATCTAACTTGAATTTAGAGGACTTGAGGAAGGGTTTACCACATTTAATGGAGCTAAATTCAACTGTACATAGATAGAAAGTGGCATCATGCTTACACAAGCTCCTAAGTCACACATACAATCATGAAAAGTGCGTCCACCAATACAACAAGACACTAAGCAAGGTCCAGGATCACCACATTTCTTTGGAATAGGTTCCATCAAGGAAGAAATTGAACTACCCAAGGATAATGTCTCTAATTTTCCTATCCTTTCTTTGTGTGTACACAAGTCTTTCAAAAATTTTGCATACTTCAGAATTTGGTGAATAGTGTCAAGAAGGGGTAGGGTTACCTCGACCTTCTTGAACACTTGAAGCATGTTCAAATCGAATTCCAGTGTCTTCTTCGCTTTCTTCACCATGGAAGGGAATGGAATAGGAATGGACTCGTCCACTATAGCTTTCCTCTTGGGTTCCTTGAGGTTCACTCCTTCTTCCTCATGCCTTTTGTCTACCACCTCCTCTTCATGTGTAGCTTCAACAACCATTTCTTCCTCATGAATGTCTCCCATGACCCTTGGAGGTATCTCCTCTAATGTAGTTCCCGACCATATAGTGATGGCGTTGAGACTGCCCTTTGGGTTTGGTTGGGGTTGGGTGAACTTGAGGGTTGGTTGGTGTTATTGTTGGGAGTTGGTGTTTGGTTAGACATGGTCATCTTTGAGATCATGTTGGTGAGGTTAGCCAATTGAGTGCCCAAGGCATCGAATTGAGCCTTGTTGCTCTCATCTCGCTTCTCCATGGCGGCTCTAAGCTCATCAACTTGATTTTTGGAAGATGGAGGAGTTTGGTTTTGGTTTTGTTGTTTATGGTGTGGTGCTTGATACTTGGTGTAGTTGTCTTGGTTTTGGTTGGAGTGGCCTTGGTTGGCTTGGTAGTTGGTGTTGTTATGGTGGTATTAGGATGAAGATTGGTTGTTGTTGTGGGGAGAAGAAGAGTTATTCCATCTTTGTTTTTGATTGCTTCCTTGTGCATTATCCATCCACCCTTGATGTTGATTACCACCTTGATGGTAATTGTTTTGGCCTTGAGAAGGGTAAGGTGGACGGTTGCTGTAATTCACATTGGCTACTACAAGAGCATGTTCCTCTTGAATTTGATGGCATTGATCGGTGTAATGTGTAGTTCTAGAGCACAAACCACAAATCCTAGGAGGGCTTTCAAGTTGAGCAACCGAAAGTGGGGCTTGGATGGCTTGGATGGAGTAGTATTCCTTTTGATCCTTTTATATTTGGGTAAGGATGGTAGTCATATCTCCAAGTGCTTTGGTTAGACTTGATTCGGAAGAAGATGGTTCTACCACACCCTTGAGAGGATTACTTCTCACCCTTGTGTGTTGTGTAGCCTCGGCAACATCCTTTATCAAATTCCAAGCTTCTCCCTCCGTCTTGTTTTTCGAAAGGGAACTACCGCTAGAAGCGGTAAGCAATCTTCTATCTTCCACACAAAGACCTCCGGTGAAGTAGCTAATGAGCAAGTGAGTGTTCATTCCATGATGCGGACAAGATTCCAATAGCCTCTTGAACTGAGACCAATACTCATACAAACTCTCTTGGTCTCTTTGCATTAGGACCGAAATCTCTTTCCGGATATAGTCGGTCTTCTTCGGTGGAAAGAATTTATCTAGAAACTCTCTTCTTAAGAAATCCCAATTAGTAGCATTCTCATCCGGTAGCGAATAAAACCATGTCTTTGCTTGCCCTTCAAGAGAGAAAGGGAAGGCAAAAACCATGACAGCCACCTCATCAGCTCCATGCCTGCGAGCCGTAGAACAAGCAACTTGAAAATCTCTTAGATGTCGGATGGGGTCTTGGCCCGGCAACCCATGATATTTAGGAAGTAGATGTATCAAGCTACCCTTCAATTCAAAGTTTGGATCAATGTTAGGATAACTTGCTTGCAACGGTTGAAGTATGATATCCGGAGCTCCTTGCTCATGCAAAGTGATCCGTCGTGGCTCCGTCATGTGTGGCTCACCTGTAGGATGTAAAGATGTATTATTAGTGCCAACAGAAGAATAGGAAGTAGCAGACTCCAAGTCACTCTCGGTACCGCCTAGTAATTCGGTATGTTCCTCAAGAGAGGCCGAAGTACTAGCCGTATAATCCAACCGCCGTCTAGCTTGCCGAGTATGTAACAAAGTTCTTTCAATCTCAGGATCAAAATTGGCTAAGCTAGAATTCGGTTGAGACGGAGTCATCAAACTCGAGAGTCATAGCACACATATAAAAGAAATCTAAACTATAGCTAAGTATTAAAAACAATTAAAATATCTACAATATTCACATATTCACATAACCAATATCAAGGAATATGTTGCAACCATTCCCCGGCAACGGCGCCAAAAATTTGATGGACAACCAGGGTGTATTGGTAAAGATTTTCCTCAATAAAACTGCGTTGCAAGTATAGCTCTACCAACAACAATCTTCGGGCATCAAATTTAGAAGAGGGATTTGGTTGTCACAAGTTCGACCCCAATAGAAATAACTGAAGTATTCAAGCCTCGAGTCGTCTCATAAGGAATGGGCAAACATGTGCTTTAACATTGGTTAGAAATCCGGGGTTGTGAGTTATGAGCGTAAAAATAAATGGGAATCTTAACAAGCAAGTAATCTTGAATTGCAAGAAACTAATTCAATTAACTAAGCAAGATATAAGTAATTTCAAACTAACAAAGTAACATCCAATATGATTCTATCTAATCTAAACAAGTCACTATAACTAAAGCAAGTGATTGGAAATTTTGGTTTTCAAGTGTGAATAATAATAGCAACTCTTGGCTAAGCATGGGAATTGGGGTCACCATCCTTGTCTAATAACCATATCATGACAATTATGAGGAACCAAACTCATTAAGTCTACTTCTATATTTGAAGTACATCAAATGGTTTGGTTAACATCAATCCATTAATTCTAACCTCACTACTAATTGTTATCAAATTGACCACTTAGGGTTCCCAAATCATCAAATCCATTAGACCCAATGACTCAAGTTTACCTAATTCCCTTGGCCTAGGCCAAGAGTAAAGAGAACTACTCTATAATCAAAGTAAACATTCTGATGCACAGAAACTTGTCCCTTAACAAATCTCCCTCGGCAAGTATACCGAATTGTCGTAAAGTAAAAACTCACAGTAGAGTGAGGTCGAATCCCACAGGGATTGATTGGCCAAGCAACTTTAATTAGAAGAATGTTCTAGTTGAGCTAAGCATAAAGTGAGTTGAGAATTGCAGGAAATTAAATGGCGGGAAAGTAAATAGCAGAAAATAAATGACATGAAGTAAATTGCAGAATCTTAAATGGGGAAGGGAAGTTTAGCATGAAAGTAAATGGCATAAAGTAAAGAGAATGGGTAAGATCAGAAATGGAGAATTCATTGGGCTTAGGAGATGTTGCATTCTCCGGATCAAGTTCATTTTAATCTCTTCCTCAATCAATGCATTCATTGATCTTCTTGGCAATCTTAAGTGATTGAATTCCAATTCCTTGGTAATTCAATCTCTCAAATCAGATCAATAACCAATTCCTTGGTCTAATTGCTCATGAGAAGAGATGAAGTGTGGTCACTGATTATACCACATGTATTTCCAAACAGGGACTTTAGCTTAGGGCGTTAGTGGTGTTAACATTAAGTGAAAATGTGGGGTTGAGAACGTTAGTGACAGTCACCTTTTTCACTAACGTTCCTAACCCAAAGTGGTCCACGTTAACTTCAACATTAGTGGCACTAACGTGACCACTAACGTTGACCCTTGGCCCTTCGCAAACGTTACTGGGGTTTACCTTTTTCAATAACGTTGAGAGTACCTCTTTCTTCCTACGTTAGAGTTCACGTAAGAATAGTTAACGTGGCCTTTAACGTAGGCTTGCCAAATCTTCGAGAGCGTTAGTGACACTTACCTTTGTCACTAACGCTTCGGAACGCCCCTACTTCCCACGTTAGAGTTCACATTAACTAGGTTAACATGACTTCTAATGTGGTATTGATAGCCATCTCCAACATTAGTGACAAAGGTGAATGTCACTAACGTTGGCTCATCATCCCTCTTCTCCACGTTAGCTTCCACGTTAAAGTAATTAACGTGGCAACTAACGTGGCTCATAGTGGCTCAATCCAACGTTAGTGACAAAGGAGAGTGTCACTAACATTGGTGATTCTTGCTCCCTCCACGTTAGAGTCCACGTTAACTAGGTTAACGTGGCTTTTAATGTAGCCAATATGGGCTTAGTCCAACGTTAGTGACAAAGGTGAGTGTCACTAACATTGGCATCATCTTCTTCTTCCACGTTAGAGCTCACGTTAACTAAGTTAACGTGGTTCTTAACGTGGCCAATTGCCCCTTTTGGAACGTTAGTGGCACTTAATTTTACCACTAACGTTGGAGTTCTACTTCTCTTCCACGTTAGCTTCCACGTTAACATAGTTAACGTGGCAACTGACGTGGGCTATGATGGCTTACGAAGGCGTTATTGGCAATCACTTTTCTTATTAACGTTGCAAGCTAGCCTTCATTCCACGTTAGTGGTCACGTTAGCTAGACTAACGTGGCTACTAATGTGGTTCTTCCTTGCTTTCTTTGTCCTGAAATCAAGCAATAAAGTGCATCAAAGCTCTAGTCCAAGTTATGAGACATGCATCATTCAATTTGTCCTTTAATTCATGCATAATTCTCATGAAATCATGTAAAATTCACAATGTTTGCTTGAATCAAGATGTAAGTGATTATTTACCCAAAACTTGCTTATTTCCTAAGAAAATGCATGAAACTACCTTAAAAACATAAAGAAAAGGTCAGTGAAACTGGCCAAAATGCCCTGGCATCACAACACCAAACTTAAAGCTTGTTTGTCCCTAAGCAAGTACTGAAACAAGAGAATGATGAATGAAATGACAAGATGAATGAATCATTATTGTGGAAGTCATGTTCTTGGTTTTATGGGGTTTCATGTGTAACGACCCAATTTTCAATATGTCTAGATCATACCGGAAACTGAGCGCTACCAATTTGTCTTCCTAATTATTATCTATTATTTATCATATGAGCCTGATTCGTTGTTAAACGCATAGTTAATTTGTGAGGTGTATTTTTTTTTTGAAAACATTTGGATTAATAGACGGAATCAGTCATAATCAATTCACAAGTAATAACAGATAAAACAGTTATAAACAACCACACAAAAATACATCACAAGTAGCTAGCAACATTCAGTTATCCAGCCTTTATTAGAGTATAGACCTTTAGTTAGAACACCCCTAGATATAGCTAGATAATAACTTTATACATATACATACATACAACACCCCAGGTCCCGACCTGTTCAAGAGGTCCCTAAGCTGGCACCTAGGCTAGCC
This sequence comes from Arachis ipaensis, assembly GCF_000816755.2. Classification (NCBI taxonomy): domain Eukaryota; kingdom Viridiplantae; phylum Streptophyta; class Magnoliopsida; order Fabales; family Fabaceae; genus Arachis; species Arachis ipaensis. The sequence goes on from NC_029785.2 coordinate 90,476,566, forward strand.
TAGACTCTATACTCACCTAGTCCCTCTAAACTACTAAAGCGAGGGAAAGTACGTTCTAGGTCTTCAAAACTCAAGTCAGGTGGAACGTCATCAAAAGATAGAACATCATCTGCTACTCCTCTGCACGATCAGACTTTTCCACAGGACGTCTCTCTGGTACCTTATGAAGTAGCCACACAATAGGAATCTCGTACACGGGATTCAGGTTAAAGTGCGCATACGAACGGGGTGCAGACGTTGGCTGGTCCCACAGTTATACATATAATCAGAGAACGATATTCACCCTAGACTCAGAAGACTATCTAGAGCAGAATCCTCTTCTTGTGAACGGTCATCAGCGAACTATGGTAAGGTACTCTTACTTCCATCTGAAGGGGGAAGGGAGAGAGAAGGGGTAAGAACTGAGGAGTCCTTAGTAGGGTCGGGGTTATTAGTTACGTTCATTTATTTGGGGTCGATTAGCAGACGAATAATAGAATATAGCGAAGTAGTAAACAAAAGATAAAGACAGAAAGAGAAAGTAGAGACAATAGAAAGCAGAACACAAACAAAAGAATACAAGAAAATAAAACATAAAAATAGCATACAAGCAGACAAACACAAAGAAATAGATCACACACAGAAAGCTTTTACAGACTTTTTCTTTGTTTTTTTATCTTTTCTTTAACTTTTTATATTTTATTTATCTTCGCCTCACTATCATGTTATTACCACTCCCTAAGTGTTTTATAAAGGTAATTATGAGATTCTGCACTTAAAATTGTCTTTCTAAAGCTTTTACAGAAAACTACCTTTTTCGCATTATTTTATTATTTTTATTAAAATATTATTTTTAATTAAA
>NC_029785.2:90477611-90497789 GCF_000816755.2 Arachis ipaensis
ATTCTTCAGATTCTTTCTCTGTTTTTACCCGTTTTTCAGTCTTTTCAGCAACCGATTTTTACCATAATTCAAAATAAATTTCCAGCAACTAAAACCCCATATTTTCTACATGATTTTAACACAAATTTAATCCTCAATTTAAGCTCTAGGGTTTCGTTTTCCAGCAGCCACAAGAACACACATTCATAGCTTGAATTTCATCAAATTTCATCAAATTTTCACCAAAATTTCAACAAGAATTACTCATACAAACAATCAATTTCAAGCACAGCCAAACCATATCATAATCACACAACTCAAACACAATCAATCAAGATTAAATTTGTCAATCCTTACCTGGTTTTGCTGCTCCTAATTTGGTTAAACTTTCAGGTGGTCCTTAAGCACTTTTTCCTCCTAAATCACATCAAGAACAACTTTAAATCCAAAAACTCTCAACTGACCAAATCTCACTCAATATGTTAGGAAGAGATATCTCACCTTAGACTTGCTAGAAATTCACGTTTCTTGGTCCTCAAGTCAAGTTAAGCATGATTCTTAAGGAAGAACATCAAGAAAACACATGTTTTGCATGGTTTTCCTTGAAAACCAAATTGAAATGGGAGGGAGACAGCCATCTCACCTTATTTCCAGCCTTGATATGTTATATGGTTATGTAGAGGAAGAAGAGAGGTTCATTTTGGTGAAATCGGAGTTTTGATTTGAGTTTTAGTTCAGAAGAAATCAAGCTTCGAATATTAAGTGTTCATGAAAGTTTCTCTCTTTTCTCTGTTGTTATTTTCGGCCAAAATGATGAAATGAGACAGCCTTGGAGGTCTTGGGGGTGTAAGGTGAGTTGTGATTGGTTGGATTGGAGGTGGATTAAAATAATATTAAAATATCTCTGGTTTACAACTACTAAAACTAGGTGTACCAGAACACTCGTAAAAACATCTCTAAAAATTATTTTCTGAGCTACTAGCATAAATGACACCAGTAACATATTTATTATGAGAATAGAACATTTATAATGAGGCCTTAGCATTGCTAAATTCATCAGAGAGTGCTGGTGCTAAGCTCCACCAGTAAACCATAAACCCGGTTAAACCGATTTTCTGTTTTTAACAAAAATAGACCAGATAACCTTATAATGTCATTCAAGCATTTTCTAATAATAATATAATGATAATATTATACTATTATCTCTCTCCTCTCATGAATCGAGTCCGGTTCATCAAACAGAGACTATTTACGAAAATTAAAAATCAAAACTGCCAACCGATACGGTTCAAAAACTAGGTTCTTCGCGATTGCATTATCGAGCTTGCCTCAGAGGAGGTTCTAACTTAAGGATCACATAATGATAATGAGGATTGAGATGCTTGATGATATAACAGAGGTGTTCCCTTTACTGATCTTCCGGAGAAATCCGTACTTTCAGAAAAGATCTCATATTCTCGAAAATCAGGGTTGTTACATCATGCATAGCAACTTAGGTTCATTCCTTTACTGGCTTTCAGACCTTTATCATGCCTTGCAATACTCACTTGATTGCACCCTTTGAGACTTTTATTTATTGATCCCTTTGTCTTTCCAAGGTTTATTTAATCCTTAGGCTAAGTGTTCTGTGAGGGGGCGACTGATAAACCTCTATTTCATGGTTTATCTTGTGCTCATTTGAGTGGTTTTTATCTTCTCTTTACCCACTTATTCATACTATTTGCATGGTTTTACATTTGCCTTCCTAATTATGTGCTTTGACTGAAAACATGCTTCTTTGAGCTTAAAATTACTTATTGTTAATCCTATCTTATTACCATTAGGTGTCTTGATATGTGTGTTAAGTGATTTCAGAGATTACAGGGCAGGAATGGCTCAGAGGATAGAAAGGAATCATGCAAAAGTGGAAGGAATACAAGAAGTTGGAGAAATTGCTAAGCTGTCCAGCCTGACCTCTTCGCACTCAAACGGCTATAACTTTAGCTACAGAGGTCCAAACGACGCGGTTCCAGTTGCGTTGGAAAGCTAACGTCCGGGACTTCAATTTGATATATAATATGCTATAGTTCCCCTGACGCTAGGCGACGCGATCGCGTGTTCCATGCGGCCGCGTCGCAGTGACGGGAATCCAGCATGACAAAATTCGAAACCAGCGAATTATGGACTGTTTTTGACCCAGTTTGCGGCCCAGAAAACACAGATTAGAGGCTATAAAGTGGGGGAATGCATCCATTCATGAGGGGGCTTTCATATTCACAATTTTAGGAGTAGATGTAGTTTTTAGAGAGAGAGGTTCTCTCCTCTCTCTTAGGATTAGGATTAGGATTTCTCTTATTTTTAGGAGTTGCTCTCAATCCCAGGTTCTTTATTTTTATTTATTTTCCCAATTTAATTTATGAACTTTTCCATGTTACATTTGATGTCTTTATTAGAGTTAATTGAGGTATTCCAGACTTATGATTGCTTTCTTTAATTTATTAAAGTTCTCGATTTATCCAAATTATTTTCATTCAAGTAGAATTTCTCCCCTTTTGGCTTTGGTTAAATAATTGGTGACTCTTGAGTTATCAAACTCATTGTTGACTGAGAATTGGAATTCTTCAAGAATTAATTCATCCACTTAACTTACCTTCATAGTTAGAGGTTAATAAAGTGGGAGAAAAATGCAATTCTCATTACAATTGATAAGGATAACTGGGATAGGACCTCCAGTTCTTTATACTTTGCCAAGAGTTTCTTTTATTATTATTATTTTATTTTATTTGCCATATAACATATTCCCACCTTACTTACTAAACCCCAATTTACAAACTCATAACCAATAATAAGAACATACCTCCCTGCAATTCCTTGAGAAGACGACCCGAGGTTTGAATACTCGGTTATCAATTTTTAAAAGGGGTTTGTTACTTGTGACAACCAAAACGTTTGTATGAAAGAACTTTTGAAGGTTTAGAAACTATACTTGCAACGAGGATTTATCCGCAAATTTCTAGACCACGCAAAAGTTCTCTCATCAAAATGGCGCCGTTGCCGGGGAATTGCAAACGTGTGCCTTATTATTGGTTATTGTAAATATTTTTTCTTTTGCTTGTTTATTTGTTTTTATTTTTATTTTTATTTTTTTCTTTTTCATAAATTAAGAGGTTTTTGGTTTTTATTTAGTTATTAAAAATTTTTTCAAAAATTTGTTCTTAGCATTCATCTTGACCTTCAAGCTGTTCTTAGTTGTTTTCTTCATTTTGATCTAAAATATTTGAAATTTGGTGTCATTTTATTGTTTTTCTCTCTCCTCATTAAATTCAAAAATATTTTTTTATTATTAATTTTTTTCGAAAAAAAAATCTAATTTCAGATTTTTATTTTTAAAATTTTTATCTTGACCCCATGTGAACAGTCTAATGAAGTGCGTAGCAGGAAGGAGATACTAGAGGCTCCAGTGGACAAGACAGAGCATGAATTCATACTTGAACAAGTAGAAGAAGCTATCATCATTCAAGAAGAAGAGTTGGTTGAAGACTTAGGAGATGCAGAACCTCCATGGGAAAGTCTAGTCATAGAACCCCCTTCCAAGACGTTTGAAATTGTTGCTGCGAAGGGTGTACAACCTCCAAGGCATATCACAGTTGAAGACTTGGAAGAGGTTGATCAAGAGATGGAGATTCAAGAAGAAGAAGCACAACCTCCCATGCCCTTGGAAAGCGATGAAGAGAAGATTGAATTGGAAGAAAGCTACCAAGAGGAAGAGGTTGAAATTGAAGAAGCTTGCAAAGAGGTGGTAATTATCAGAGAAGAGCACAAGGGAGTGGAGCTTGCAATTTCATTAAAAACACCTCCCCTTAAGTTTCCATCATCCTTCACAACATTCAAGTGGGTAAAATTCATATCCCTTAGCTTTCTAATTCCACTTGAATATGGGCTATTGGAGATGGATGGTCAACTTAGAGCTCTTTGTGGCATTAAGAGTAAGAGAAAAACGGTCAGTGGTAAGAATTGTCCTGCAAGGTTCATTATAGTTGAAAGCTTAAAGTTTAAATGTAAAGGTTGGTGTAAAGTTCCACTGAATGGGTCTAGGAAGTTGTTTGGCTGCTTACGTGGGAATTCAGACTGCTTGCCACCCGGATGGAATAATATTGCTCAACCAAAAGATGGGTGCAAAGGCAAGGTCTGGGACCCCGGAATTCATCCCAGAAATCAACACTCTTGGGGCCTTGTCACTTGCTTTAACTTGCTTGAAGGCTTTCTGCGCCTAGTTTGGGATCCCGGAGGCCATTGGAATCACAAACATTGGTGGAGATTCCTGGATGAGTTCAAGCACAAGCCTCCATAACAAAGGACTCCCCAAATGTCCAACTTAAGGACTTTAACTAAAAGTGCTAGGTGGGAGACAACCCACCATGGTATGATTGTTCCTTTTTCATTTTTTATTTAGTTTTATTTGTTTTATAGTTTTATTTTATTTTATTATATTGAACCTGGAGTTTTGCATCACATTGATATTAACACTGCATTCTGCATTTTTTCAGATTAAAAAAAAAAAGCGAGCACGCGACGCGACCGCATCAGCGACGCGTCCGCGTCGCAAGGAGATGGGAGACAATATTAATATGAATAGAGAGTTTCGCAGGAGCAGCGCTGGAGGCGTGCCAATGGCACAATTCTACCCACGCGGACGCATGCCCCACGCGTCCGCGTCACCTGGGAATAATGGCCTTCCACGCGACCGCGTCACCCACGCGGCCGCGTGACCTGAAAATCGACGTCAACCGGGTGCATGGCCGAATGTTGAGCTAGAGTTGGGCTGGAATCGTGTTGGAAGCCCAAGCCTCACCACGCGAACGCGTGCCACACGCGAACGCGTGCCACACGCGTCCGCGTCATATCCCCATGATGGCCACTCACGCGATCGCGTCAACCACGCGACCGCGTCACCCAGGATTTTGGCAATACTAAGTTTTGAACAGAGAGTTGTGCGACCGCGAGGCTGTACTCGCGCCACCAGCACAAATCAAGTCACGCGATCGCATGCCCCACGTGTCCGCGTCGCCTAACGTTATTTGCGCACCACGCGACCGCGTCACCAGCGTCGCACAACCTATCCTGATTAGTGCCAATTTTCTTATCTTTTCTTCTCCGAATCCTTATTCTTCTTATCTTTTCTTATTTCTTTCTTCTTCCTTTCTTTATTTCTCTCACTTTCATTCTATTTTATTTAATTTATTTGCATACTTTCATTCATTGCATCTTTTTATTTTTTTTTCTAAAATTATTATTGGTGTTCAAATATTCTTATTCAACTGTTACATCTTTTCTGGTATTTTCTTGGTGCTTAGTGACTTGTTTAATTCTGATTGAGTAATTTTATTTAAATCAACTCCAATCTTTTATATATGTATTAATTTTGCATTGACATGAATTTATATTATCTCTCCTCCCCCACTCTCTCCCCCATTGTTGCTCATTTATTTTCTTATCTTTTTTTCTGGGTTACTGTTCCTCTTTTTTTCTCTTCTTTCAGGCTGGCCACCGAAGACGAAAAAAGGGAGAAACTTTTATAAGGGGAGACAAACAAGTCCATCTGCACATTCCTTGAAAGAAAGCATCAGTTGGAACAACCCGTCCACCTGCACATCTCAGCATGCACCGAGGACGGTGCAATCTTTAAGTGTGGGGAGGTCGATACCGATCTCTGTGGGTTAGTACTTTCTCTTCAACACCAATAATCTTATTTTCTTTATTTGTTCATTGTTGCATCTGCATATTTGATTGCATATTTATTTAATTTTGTGCATTTAGTTACTACTTGGTTAAAATAATAAATCTCTTTTTAAGATCCTATTTTTGAAAAAAAAAATTTCACTAATTTAAAAAAAATTTAAAAATTTTTATGTGTTAAATTTGTTTGAAGTTGTATTTGGAACATGGTTTTTAAGCCAAAGAACACACAAACTGTGAGATTTTGAGCTTATTTATATGGTTACATTATTTAACCATAAATTTTTATTCTTGTGTGTTTACTTCTCTATGATTGCAATCTTAGCTTTGTTCCATTCTATATGTCCAATATTTAATATATTTACATGCTTGCATATGATTGAGGCCATTGTTTGATTTTAGCTCACTTATCCCAAATAAGCCTACCCTTTAAATCACCCTTGTCAGCCACTTTGAGCCTTTTAATCCCCATTTGTTCTATATTTTATCACATCACTAGCCTTAAGCGAAAAACAAATTAATTATCCCAATTGAATCTTTGGTTAGCTTAAGATAGAGATTGTGTATCAAATAAGTGTGGGAAAATTGTGGGAACATGGGTTGATAAGGGAATGTAACATGTTTCTAATTTATTTGAATATTAGGAATTTGGGAACCTACTCATGAAAAACCAAAATAGATAAAATAATAGAAAATCCATGTGCATTGATAAGTTATGTTTATTTCTCTACAAAAAAAAAAGAAAAAAAAAAATATATATAATATAAATAAATAAATAAGGGGACAAAATTACCCCAATGTTAAGTTAATAAAAGATCAATGCACATGTGATAAAAATTAAAGAAAATTTGGTACATGAGTACGGAAATTATACAAAAGTGGGAATTATGGGTAGCTAGGCATGAATTTAAATGTATATAGAGTATATGTATATTAGGTGAGAGCTTAGGTTAATTGAAGATTCATATTATAGCTCACTTGGCCATACATATATCCTTACCTTTACCTCAACCCCATTACAACCTTGAAAAGACCTCATGATGTTTGCATTGGTACATTAAATATATGTTGATTGGTTAGATGAAGAACACGATTTTAGAAAGCATGACTAGAGAAGAGTAGAGTGAATAACCCTATACACTTGAGAGATTAGAGTGATATACACTACCAGTGAGGTTTCAACGCTTGATTCTATGTTCACTGCTTTCATGAGCTGTCTTCTTACAAGTTTACTTGTCTCTTATTGTATAATTTGAATTAGTGAAATCTGATTTATGTTTGTCTTGGAGAACATATTTGCTTTTAACCAAGTAGGGTAGAAACATTTTTGCATGTAGTTGCATTCATATAGGTAGGTTGCATTTCATACATTCTATCATTCCTCTTCACCTTTATAGTTTCTCTTGAGCTTAGCATGAGGACATGCTATTGTTTAAGTGTGGGGAGGTTGATAAACCTCTATTTCATGGTTTATCTTGTGCTCATTTGAGTGGTTTTTATCTACTCTTTACCCACTTATTCATACTATTTGCATGGTTTTACATTTGCCTTCCTAATTATGTACTTTGATTGAAAACATGCTTCTTTGAGCTTAAAATTGCTTATTGTTAATCCTCTCTTATTACCATTAGATGCCTTGATATGTGTGTTAAGTGATTTCAGAGATTACAGGGTAGGAATGTCTCAGAGGATAGAAAGGAAGCATGCAAAAGTGGAAGGAATACAAGAAGTTGGAGAAATTGCTAAGTTGTCCAGCCTGACCTCTTCGCACTCAAACGGCTATAACTTTAGCTACAGAGGTCCAAACGACGCGGTTTTAGTTGCGTTGGAAAGCTAACGTCCGGAGATTCGATTTGATATATAATATGCTATAGTTCCCCTGAAGCTAGGTGACGTGACCGTGTGTTCCATGCGGCCACATCGCAGTAACGGGAATCCAGCGTGGCAAAATTCGAAACCAGCGAATTATGGACTGTTTTTGACCCAGTTTGCGGCCCAGAAAACACAGATTAGAGGCTATAAAGTGGAGGAATACATCCATTCATGAGGGGGCTTTCATATTCACAATTTTAGGAGTAGATGTAATTTTTAGAGTGAGAGGTTCTTTCCTCTCTCTTAGGATTAGGATTAAGATTTCTCTTAGTTTTAGGAGTAGCTCTCAATCCCAGGTTCTTTATTTTTATTTATTTTCCCAATTTAATTTATGAACTTTTCCATGTTACATTTGATGTCTTTACTAGAGTTAATTGAAGTATTCCAGACTTATGATTGCTTTCTCTAATTTATTAAAGTTCTCGATTTATCCAAATTATTTTCATTCAAGTAGAATTTCTCCCCTTTTGGCTTTGGTTAAATAATTGGTGACTCTTAAGTTATCAAACTCTTTGTTGACTGAGAATTGGAATTCTTCAAGAATTAATTCATCCACTTAACTTACCTTCATAGTTAGAGGTTAATAAAGTGGGAGAAAAATCCAATTCTCATTACAATTGATAAGGATAACTGGGATAGGACCTCCAGTTCTTCATACTTTGCCAAGAGTTTCTTTTGTTATTATTATTTTATTTTATTTTCCATATAACACATTCCCACCTTACTTCCTATACCCAATTTACAAACTCATAACCAATAATATGAACATACCTCCGTACAATTCCTTGAGAAGACGACCCGAGGTTTGAATACTCGGTTATCAATTTTTAAAAGGGGTTTATTACTTTTGACAACCAAAACGTTTGTATGAAAGGACTTTTGAAGGTTTAGAAACTATACTTGCAACGAGGATTTATCCGTAAATTTCTATACCACGCAAAAGTTCTCTCATCAGGGACTCTTTAAGATAAGCTTTCAGCCAACATTCCCGAACCAGTTGGTTCAAGGTGCTGGGTGTTGAAACACCCCTAAGGACTTACTCCCTCAAGTTTCTCTCCCCCATACATGCACACCACAGGCACATGGTTTGTTATTTTTTTTCCTTGAGGTCTTGGTGTCCAGCACCTATTTGGGTTACTAAATGTTCTGTAGCAAGGTTGCTCTTGATAGTGGATTTTTAGTTGATGATCCCGGGTTAGTTAACCCACCTTACCAAGTGGTGAAGCACTCCTAAGAACTTATTCATCCAAGCGGATCCTTGGTACAAGAGCACTACAGATACATCCCTCAAGTTTCAAGCCCTTGGTGCCTAGCCTTATTCTTTATTAACTTTTCTTTCTTTTTCAACTCTTATTGTTCTTTTCCTTTTTCTTATTAGGATCTTATTATTTAGCTAGTCTCATGGGGTGTGTTTCAAGTATATGATTCAGGACAAATAGTTGCCTTCCCACCTTGTTGGTGAACCAACTTAGCTAAGTGATTACTACACCACAAATTTAAGAACCTACTCCACAACTTGAACATCACTCTGGTCTTTCATAACATCTCTTTTTTTATTTAGCTTAAAAGGACAAGCATACAATAAGCAAGATGAAAATGTAAATAGGCAACTTGACTAGTAAGCATAGACCTAAGCAAAAATAAACATCAAATTCTAGTGAATTAAGCTTAAAGAGTGACTATTAATCAAGGGCACATTCAGACTTCCAAATTGATTATTTACAAGCATATGGAATCAAGTAACAATACAACCTTTTGGTGATGCCTTCCAGCTACCCATTTGTTGTCATCCTCCATAGCTTCTGCATCCTTCCTCACTTCCTTGGATGATGGTGCACTGTTTTTCCAAAAGATTGATTGAATCCCTAAAAAGTTATTGGAAGTTGCTTGTCCCCAAAGCACTTGAGAGATAGTTAGTATGCATGTATTCTTGTGCATTTCGGAACTTAACTTGGTGTGTAAACACCAAACTTAGTTCCTTGCCTAATACAGCAGGTTGAATGCATGCAGAAAATCTCATGTGTTGTTATCAGCAAGACAACTAGAAACTAACTACTGTTAAGTGGTTCTCCTGATTGGTTGGATCTAGCAATTTGCCCTTGAAGGAGTGTAGTGTGATTCTAATTGAAATCTTTGGTGGAACACTAAACTTAGAATTACACACTCACTCATGTATTATTTTGGTGTGTAACACCAAACTTAGCTCCTCACAATACGGGGGAAACTACTTGTGATTTTTATTAAAATGCAAATGAAAAGAGAACTACCTTAGGTTGGGTTGCCTCCCAACGAAGCACTTCTTTAGCGTCACTAGCTTGACGTTCTTCCTTTGTCAGGGTGGTTGGTAATGCTTCAAATCTTCCCCTCTTGCAGTAAACCTATATCCATTGGCTTCATCAATGATCTCTACATGTTCTAGGGGGAGAACTTTGTTGATGTTGAAAACCTTAGGTAACTGAGATGGATGGTGGGGAGATGAGGTGGGATATCTAGGAAGTAAGCTGAGATCACTTTATCCCTTGAAGAGAAATCTTCTGTAAGGATCTTTTTGTTCCATCATCTCCTTGGTATCTTCTTCTTTGTTTCTTTTGCTGTTATCCTGCTCTTTGTGGTCTCTTTTCCTAGGGGGATTTTGTTGCTGGTCCCATATGATTCTGGTGGTTTTGGCTCCACTTGAGTTTCCTTTGGCTGTGACAGCTGCTGATTATTTTGTTCATCACCCAAAGAAATTCCTGAGTGTACAGCTTGTGCCTCAATGCTTGTTTCACCCACCATTGCTCTATCATGCTCTGTCCTTAGTTCCTTGCCTTCCTGACTTGCTTCTTGTGAGGGTTTGAAGACATTGAAGGTGAGTTGTTCGTCATGTACCCTCAATATTAGCTCTCCTCGCTCCACATCTATGAGCGCTCTGGCTGTAGCTAAGAATGGTCTTCCCAATATGATTGGGTGAAGATGACTTTCTTCCATTTCCAGTATGACAAAGTCTGTGGAAAGGAAGTAGTTCCCAACCTTCACTAGCACGTTTTCAACCACTCCTATTGCTTGTTTTTGAGTTTTGTCCGCCAGCCTGATGACTACGTCTGTGGGCATCAGCTCATTGATTTGCAGCCTCTTCATAAGGGATAAAGGCATTAAGTTAATGCTTGCTCCCAGATCACAGAGTCCTTTATCAAACATTGTTTCTCCTATGGCACAGGGAATGTGAAAACTCCCTGGGTCCTTCCTTTTTGTAGGCAGCTCCGGTTGAATGAGAGCACTGCACTCCTTATTCATCACTATGGTTTGTCCTCCCTTGAGTGAGCTTTTCCTAGTCAGCAGCTCCTTCATGTACTTAATGTATGAAGGCATTTGTTGGAGGGCCTTGATGAATGGTATGTTTAAATGGAGAGATGCAAATATGTCAAGAAACCTTGAGTATATTCTCTTCTCTACACCACCATTGAGTAATTGGGGAAAGGGTGCATAGAGTCTCAGCAGCTCCTTCTGTGTAATTGTGGTTTCTTGATGCTTCTCTTCCTGCTTTCCTGGTGATGTATCTTCAGGTTGTTCTGATGGTTTGTTCGGCTCTTCCTTAGTCTCCTTGTCACTTATAGTAACCATCTTGCAATCTTCCCATCTAACTTTCTTTGCTTCACCTCTCGAATTTTTCTCTGTGTCACTTGGGAAGCTATCAGTAGGTTTGGGAATCTTCTCAGATAGATGGTTTGTTCGGCTCTTCCTCAGTCTCCTTATCACTTATAGTAACCATCTTGCAATCTTCCTATCTGACTTTCTTTGCTTCACCTCTCGGATTTTCCCTGTGTCACTTGGGAAGCTATCGGTAGGTTTGGGAATCTTCTCAGATAGGTATCCCACTTGAAATTCTAGCCTCTTGATGGTGTCTCCCTGATTCTTGATATTGGCTCGCACCTCCTCTTTAAACACCTTGTTATCTTGAATCTCCTTGCATATGCCTTCAAGTAGAGTCTCAATCCTTGATAGTCTTTCTTCCGATGATGGAGTGTTGAGATTGGAAGGATGAGAAGGGCCATTTTGACTTTGGTATGGATGTTGAGAGGTGTTATTGGGTGGGTGTTGGTATGACTGATGAGTATTTTGGTGAAAAATAAATTTCCCCCAAAACACACAAATCTAACCGGCAAGTGTACCGGGTTGTATCAAGTAATAAAAAACTCACGGGAGTGAGGTCGATCCCACAGGGATTGAAGGATTGAGCAATTTTAGCTTAGTGGTTAATTTAGTCAAGCGAATCAAGATTTGGTTGAGTGTTTTGTGATGTGCAGATATTAAATTGCATGGAAGTAAAGAGAACAGGGAATTAAAGTGCTGAATCTTAAAGAACAAGAAATTAAATAGCAGAAACTTAGAATGCAAGAAATGTAAATAGCGGAATCTTAAAGTGCAAGAAATGTAAATGATGAGCGGATATTTTATACGCTTTTTGGGGATAATTTCATATAGTTTAGAGTATGTTTTAGTTAGTTTTTAGTCTATTTCTAGTAGTTTTTAGGAAAAATTCATATTTCTGGACTTTACTATGAGTTGTGTGTTTTTCTGTAATTTCAGGTATTTTTCTGGCTGAAATTGAAGGAGCTGAGCAAAAATCTGATTCAGGCTGAAAAAGGACTGCTGATGCTGTTGGATTCTGACCTCCCTGCACTCAAAGTGGATTTTCTGGAGCTACCGAACTCAAAATGGCATGCTTCCAATTGCGTTGGAAAGTAGACATCCAGGGCTTTCCAGCAATATATAATAGTCCATACTTTGCACAAGGATAGATGACGTAAACTGGCGTTCAACGCCAGTTCTCTGCCCAATTCTGGCGTCCAGCGCCAGAAAAGGATCTAAAACTGGAGTTGAACGCCCAAACTGGCATAAAAACTGGCGTTCAACTCCACAAATGGCCTCTGCACGTGAATGACTTAAGTCTCAGCCCAGCACACACCAAGTAGGCCCCACATGAACGTGTGACTAACAACCACCTCCGTTCTATATACGATTGAATGAGTATCTCTTAGATTCCTTAATCAGAATCTCCGTGGTATAAGCTAGTTTCAAAATTTGTTGCAACTAACTAACTAACTTCTTGTTTGTTTCTTAACTTTTTCAAAACTACTTAACTAACTCTCTCTCTCTCTAATTTTCGAAAATATCCTCCCTCTTTTTCAAAAATTTATGTTTTTTTAACTAATTAATTTTAATTTTTTTTTTACGAAAAAAAAAATTTCAAAATTCAAATTCTTTTTAGTTATTTTATTTTATTTAAGTATTTACTTCTTATAAAATAAAATAAATAAAAAGGTAAATCAGTCCAGTCATTTCTGCACCAGACTGGACATTGCCATTTGAGTTAATGTGTGATGCCAGTGATCATGCCATTGGTGCAGTATTGGGACAGAGGCATGACAAGCTTCTGCATGTCATTTATTATGCCAGTCGCGTTTTAAATGATGCCCAGAAGAATTACACAACCACAGAAAAAGAACTACTTGCAGTGGTTTACGCCATTAACAAGTTCAGATCATACTTAGTAGGATCAAAAATGAGTGTGTATTCTGATCATGCTGCTCTTAAATATCTACTCACAAAGCAGGATTCAAAACCCAGGCTCATCAGATGGGTGTTGCTTCTGTAAGAGTTTGATATAGAAACAAGAGACAGAAAAGGGACAGAGAACCAAGTTATGGGGGCACGCACTTCTGCAATAAACAGCTTTACTCTGCCATGGTTCGGTATGGAATTCGCCACAAGGTGGCCACTCCATATCATCCAAAAACCAATGGGCAGGCTGAAGTCTCTAACAGAGAATTAAAGAGAATCCTGGAACGGACAGTAAATACCCGTAGAAAGGATTGGGCAAGGAGCTTGGATGATGCTCTGTGGGCTTACAGAACAGCATTCAAGACCCCTATAGGGACCTCTCCATACCAACTGGTGTATGGTAAGGCATGTCACCTGCCCGTGGAACTGGAACATAAGGCCTACTGGGCAACCAGATTCCTAAACTTTGATGCCAAATTAGCAGGAGAAAAAAGATTGCTCCAGCTAAATGAGCTAGAGGAGTTCAGATTCACAGCTTTCGAAAATGCCAAGCTGTATAAAGAAAAATAAAAAAAGTGGCATGACAGAAAGCTGTCATCTAGAATCTTTGAACCAGGACAGAAGGTTCTGTTGTTTAACTCTAGACTCAGGCTATTCCCCGGGAAACTGAAATCCCGGTGGATGGGACCATACGTGATTACAAGTGTATCACCATATGGTTACGTGGAGCTTCAAGATATTGATTCTGATAAGAAGTTCATTGTCAATGGACAGAGAATCAAGCATTATCTAGAAGGCAACATTGAGCAAGAATGCTCAAGGCTGAAGCTAGATTAAAAGCTCAGCAAGGTCCAGCTAAGGACATTAAAGAAGCGCTTGTTGGGAGGCAACCCAATGTTTATCTAATTCTTATTTTTATTGTTTTTCATGTTTTCTTAGGTTCATGATCATGTGGAGTCACAAAATAAACAAAAAAAATTTCAAAAACGGAATCAAAAACAGCAGAAGAAAAATCACACCCTGGAGGAGCATCTGTTTGGCGTTCAACGCCAGAACAGAGCATAGTTCTGGCGCTGAACGCCCAGAATGGGAGCATCCTGGCGCTGAACGCCCAGAACAAGCATGGTTCTGGCGTTCAACGCCAGAAATGGCAGCAAAGGGGCGTTAAACGCCCAAAATGGGCACCAACCTGGCGCTGAACGCCCAGAGTTGTGTGCAAGGGCATTTTGCATGCCCAAATTGGTGTAGGGATGTAAACGCCTTGACACCTCAATATCTGTGGACCTCACAGGATCATTTCAAGATCTGTGGACCCCGCAGGATCCCCACCTTCCCTCTTCTTTTGCTCGAGGGCGAGCAACATTCTAAGTTTGGTGTGGTAAAACAATTATGTAAAGGATCTATAGCTCAGTGGTAGAACATGTGGCTGCAAATCAAGAGATACCTCAGGGGATGCACTTCCCTCCACATAATTATTGGAAGCAACTGAGGATAGAAATACCAAAAATCACTAGGAATCAAGCCACAAAGGCAAGGAAGAGACATAAAAGAGCTCAAGAACATCATTGGTGCCTCAAGAAGGAAATGCCATCATCACTAAGGTGGACTTGTTCCTTGTTCTTACTTTCTCTGTTTTTCGTTTTCTCTATGTTAAGTGCTTATCTATGTTTGTGTCTTCATTACATGATCATTAGTAGTAATTAGTGTCTAGTTTGATTTTATTCCCAATTAAGTTATAGTCTATTTTTCTCATCATCAGCAAACATGAATAAAATAGTAGATCTTTTGAATAAGAGGCAATAAAATTTCGAGTTTTTAATAAGAAAAATTCTAATTAGCAACATGTGGTGGCAATGCTTTCTGTCTTCTGAATGAATGCTTGAACAGTGCATATGTCTTTTGAATTTGTTGTTTAAGACTGTTAAATATGTTGGCTCTTGAAAGAATAATGAACATGAGACATGTTATTGATAATCTGAAAAATCATAAAAATGATTCTTGAAGCAAGAAAAAGCAGCATAGAACAAAGCTTGCAGAAAAAAAAAAAGAAAAAAAAAAAGAAAGCAAAAGCAAGCAGAAAAAGCCAATAACCCTTAAAACCAAAAGGCAAGGGCAATTCAAAAGGATCCCAAGGCTTTGAGCATCAATGGATAGGAGGGCCTAAGTGTGCGAAATTGTAAGAGAATAACAATTTTGTGCACCAAGTAACAATTTTGTGCACCAGTAAACGGCTGGAATTGTAAAGGGAATTGGGGATTGGATTTGCAGAATTTAAACAAGGAAAAGTTGAATTGCATTAAACAGAAGAGTAAAAGGGAATTGGGATTGAATCGGATCTGAAACAGAAAAGTAAATGAACATATTAAGCAGTAAACAGAGAATTGAAAATGGGAAATGGGAAATTCAGAGGTTCTTTCAATTAAGATGGATTGACGAACACTTGTAAAGTACAGTGAGTGAAATGATCAAGTAACAGTGGGGTGAACTCTAAATCATATGCTCATGCAAGGGCTTCAGTGCTCACTAGTCCTTACATATTGGGAGTCGTAGGTGTTAGGATTTTCATCCAAATGGTATCATGGAGATCTCTTTATATGTAATCACCTTGAAGCAGCTTATAGTTTCTGTGCTTTGGCCTCGACTCTAAGTATCATGTCTCAAAGCGGCTCTTTAGATAAGCTTTCAATCAATACTCCTAAACCAGTTGGTTTTAAGGTATTAGGTGTTAAAGCACCCCTAAGGATTTACTTGCTCAAGCCTCTTTCCTTGACACACTTCAACCACAAGCATTTACTAGGATAACAACTCTTTGAGTTTTTGTTTCTTTCTTTCTTTTTCTGCCCTGTAATTGATGCTCAGAGCCTTGGGCCATGATCTTTTTTTGCTTTTGTATTTTATTTATTTTCTTTTGTTTTGTTTGCTGCTTCTTGGATCAATAAATTTTTGAGAATCTCCACAATACTTCTTTGAACTTCATGTCCTGCCTATGAGCTCCCATGTAAGTTTTCACAAGCATGCAACCCCAATACAAAATCACACAACTAGAACCACCACTTCTCCCAATCTTTTGCTTGTCTCAAAATTGATTGATTCCTCAATCCTTCTTTTCAAAGAACTTTCATGTGATGCAGTTCTTGAAAATTGAGTGCAAACAAGTTTTGAAGATAAGAATGTTGTGAATGATCAAGCCTCTTGCTTATTGAATTATAAAGAAAGACTATGCTATGCAGGCAGGCAGTGGTAAAAGAAAAACTATACTATGCAGACAAGCATGGCAGATAAGGATACAATCCAACTTTCAATTACAGCAATATTTGATGCAAAACAGTCACTTAACAATACAACCTGTTGAAGTTCACTTGCTTTCCTTCTTCTCATCATCATCATTGCTGGCCTTTAGGTTCATCTTTTGTTTCTTTGGTTGCCCCAAAACACACAAATCTAACCGGCAAGTGTACCGGGTCGTATCAAGTAATAAAAAACTCACGGGAGTGAGGTCGATCCCACAGGGATTGAAGGATTGAGCAATTTTAGCTTAGTGGTTAATTTAGTCAAGCGAATCAAGATTTGGTTGAGTGTTTTGTGATGTGCAGAAATTAAATTGCATGGAAGTAAAGAGAACAGGGAATTAAAGTGCTGAATCTTAAAGAACAAGAAATTAAATAGCAGAAACTTATAATGCAAGAAATGTAAATAGTGGAATCTTAAAGTGCAAGAAATATAAACGGCTGGAATTGTAAAGGGAATTGGGGTTTGGATTTGCAGAATTTAAACAAGGAAAAGTTGAATTGCATTAAACAGAAGAGTAAAACGGAATTGGGATTGAATCGGATCTGAAACAGAAAAGTAAATGAACATATTAAGCAGTAAACAGAGAATTGAAAATGGGAAATCAGATCTCAGGACCCAGAGACTAGAAAACCAAGTCTAGATCCTCTATGTGGAGTGTTGGTGAGTTGCATTGTTATTGGGGTTATGGCGTCTCTGATCTTGGCCTTAGTCTTGTTGATTTCCCCACCCAAATTTTGGGTGGTTCATCTAACCAGGATTATACGTTTTGGAGTATGGGTCATGATTCTGCCTAGGTGAATTCCCAATGTAGTTGGCTTGTTTCTCGTCACCCTCTGCTTCTTCATTCACTCCTTCTTGGGTTTCTGCTGAAGTGGTGATTGCTGCTACTTGATTTCTCTCCATCTTCTTGGTGAGGTCAGCTAATTGCTTGGCAATTATCTTGTTTTGAGCTAGCAGTGTATCCACATTGTTCAGCTCCATCACTCCTCTAGTGTTGCCTTTTTCAGAAGCATAGAAGTAGTCATTCTCTGCTACAGTCTCAATGACATCTATGGCTTCTTCAATGGTCTTCTTCTTATTCAGAGATCCCCCGGATGAGTGGTTTACTGCCTTCTTTGATTCATACGAAAGGCCTTCATAGAAAATGTGCAACTGCACCCATTCATTGAACATATCTGGCGGGCATCTTCTTGTCAAGTCTTTAAACCTCTCCCATGCTTCATATAGAGTCTCACCATCCTGCTGCCTGAATGTTTGTACCTCAGCTCTCAACCTGTTGATCCATTGAGGAGGATAGAATCTTGCCAAGAACTTGTTCACCACATCTTTCCAGGTTGCTAAACTCTCCTTTGGAAAGGATTCTAGCCATTTAGATGCTTTGTCCTTGAGCGAGAAGGGAAACAGAAGTAGTCTATAGGTATCAGGATGAACACCATTAGACTTCACAGTATCGCATATCCTCAGGAAGGTGGTTAGATGTTGATTGGGGTCTTCATGGACACTTCCTCCGAATGAACAATTGTTCTGAACAAGGGTGATGAGCTGTGGCTTTAGTTCAAAGTTGTTGGCATGTATGGTTGGCCTTTGGATGCTACTTCCACAGTTTCCTGGGTTTGGGTTGATGTAAGAACCCAGAACTCTTCTCTCTTGTCCAGCCTGATGCGCTGGACTTTCTCTGCCATGGTTATGAGCCTCTTCTTCATGATGGTTCTCAATATTCTCCTCCATGTCTGGTTCAAAGTACTCTTCATCTTCCTCAGCACCAACTACTTTCTTTCCTCTTGCTTCCTTCCTTAATCTAAGGAAGGTCCTCTCAGGTTCAGAATCAAAGGAAGTTGAAGCCCCGCTTCTTCTACCTGTCATACAACCAACAAGGCAAAAACAAGAAAGATAGATGCAGACAGTAATTTCTACAGAAATGCTGTTAGTGTGAGTGATGCAATATATCAAACAGTTAGTGGGTTAGTGACTGAATTGTAAACAACTAAGAAAATGGGTAAGGGAAAGGGGAGAAAATAGCTAAAATGAAAGTAAATTACTCAAATGAACCTAAACCAAACAAAATAAAAAAAAATGCTCAATCTAGTTATCCACCAATTTAATCATTATTGATACAAAATCAATCCCCGGCAACGGTGCCATAAACATGATGCACAGAAACTTGTCCCTTAACAAATCTCCCTCGGCAAGTATACCGAATTGTCATCAAGTAAAAACTCACAGTAGAGTGAGGTCGAATCCCATAGGGATTGATTGGGCAAGCAACTTTAATTGGAAGAATATTCTATTTGAGCTAAGCAGAAAGTGAGTTGAGAATTGCAGGAAATTAAATGGCGAAAAAGTAAATAGCAGAAAATAAATCACGGGAAGTAAATTGCAGAATCTTAAATGGGGAAGGGAAGTTTAGCATGAAAGTAAATGGCATAAAGTAAAGAGAATGGGTAAGATTAGAAATGGGGAATTCATTGGGCTTAGGAGATGTTGCATTCTCCGGATCAAGTTCATTTTTATCTCTTCCTCAATCAATGCATTCATTGATCTCCTTGGCAATCTTAAGTGATTGAATTCCAATTCCTTGGTAATTCAATTTCTCAAATCAGATCAATAGCCAATTCCTTGGTCTAATTACTCATGAGAAGAGATGAAGTGTGGTCACTGATTATACCACATGTTTTTCCAAATCAAAGTATTGGGAGAATTATATGTCACCATATCCGCCCAAATCCCAATTTGGTCCAACATGAGAAAACATTTCTAGCATGATCTCTTCATCCCTTTTCCAAGGTTCAGAAGAGATCCAAGTATGAATAGCTTCTTTTCCAAGATAACTACTCAATTGGATGAAGATTGAAAGCTTTCTAGTAAAATCAAGAGAAAAGAAAGAAGAAGAATAATGAAAACTATTATTAATCCATCAAATTACAACAGAGCTCCCTAACTCAATGAAAGGGGTTTAGTTGTTCATAGCTCTGGGTATAGAAAGCAAAGATGGAGAGTACATTCTGAAAGTTAAACTAGAAGTGCAGAGAAAGTAAAATACAGAGAGTAATTCTAATAATGCCAAAAGCTCCTTTCTAGTTCAAAGCTCTCCCTATTTATACTATTCTTCTGATCTTCTAGTTGGCTCTTCAAGTCTTGGATATGGGCCTTTGGATTTTGAGTTGAAGCAGTTATCTTCTTCAGTGGGCTCAGCTTTACTTGCAGAGAAAGTGTGAAGTAGGCAGGGACTTTAGCTTAGGGCGTTAGTGGTGTTAACGTTAAGTGAAAATGTGGGGTTGAGAACGTTAGTGACAATCACCTTTTTCACTTACATTCCTAACCCAAAGTGGTCCATGTTAACTTCAACGTTAGTGGCACTAACGTGACCACTAACGTTCACCCTTAGCCCTTCGCAAACGTTACTGGGGTTTACCTTTTTCAATAATGTTGAGAGTACCCCTTTCTCCCTAAGTTAGAGTTCACGTTAGAATAGTTAACGTGGCCTTTAACATAGGCTTGCCAAATCTTCGAGAGCGTTAGTGACACTTACCTTTGTCACTAACGCTTCAGAACGCCCCTACTTCCCACATTAGAGTTCACGTTAACTAGGTTAACGTGACTTCTAACGTGGTATTTTAGCCATCTCCAATGTTAGTGACAAAGGTGAGTATCACTAACGTTGGCTCATCATCCCTCTTCTCCACGTTAGCTTCCACGTTAATGTAATTAACGTGGCAACTAACGTGGCTCATAGTGGCTCAATCCAACGTTAGTGACAAAGGTGAGTGTCACTAACGTTGG
>NC_029785.2:90497910-90509473 GCF_000816755.2 Arachis ipaensis
GTTAGTGGCACTTACTTTTACCACTAACGTTGGAGTTCTACTTCTCTTCCACGTTAGCTTCCACGTTAACATAGTTAACGTGGCAACTGACGTGGGCTATGATGGCTCACGAAGGCGTTATTGGCAATCACTTTTCTCATTAACGTTGCAAGCTAGCCTTCATTCCACGTTAGTGGTCACGTCAGCTAGACTAACGTGGCTACTAACGTGGTTCTTCCTTGCTTCCTTTGTCCTGAAATCAAGCAATAAAGTGCATCAAAGCTCTAATCCAAGTTATGAGACATGCATCATTCAATTTGTCCTTTAACTCATGCATAATTCTCATGAAATCATGTAAAATTCACAATGTTTGCTTGAATCAAGATGTAAGTGATTATTTACCCAAAACTTGCTTATTTCCTAAGAAAATACATGAAACTACCTTAAAACCATAAAGAAAAGGTCAGTGAAACTGGCCAAAATGCCCTGGCATCACATTCCATCAAACACATGGTAAGCATTAACAAAAGACATGTTCAAAATAGCAATTAAATTGAAATCAACAAGTACCTACTAACAATTATCAACATACAATCATCCAAACAACACAATTAATCATAGAAATCATCAATATAACATCAAAAAGTCAAGATTCACAACATTCATGAAATGGGTATATAATGACAATTGACAAGAATTCATAAAACTATCACAAGATATAAGCAAAATTATACTAGGAAATTCAAATTGAACAATTAAAACTAGTAATTAATAAGATCCAATTCACAATTCAACAAGGGAAGATCAAATTAAAACTAGATCTAGAGAGGAACAAGGGTTTCTCTCTCTAGAAGAACAAAAGAACCAAAAACTAGCTAAAATTGTGTCTTAGTGTCAAAATGGTTGATCCCCCCTTTTCCCCTAGCATCCTTGGGTCTTTTCCATGCAGAAACAGCTTGAAATTGAGCCTAATGAGCCTCAGAAATCGCCAGGCACGATTTCCTTTGATGAGGTCACGTGTAGCTTCCCACGCGCACGCACCGTGCGCGTCGATAGGAATCTTTTGATCCACACGGATGTGTGCATCCTTGTGCACCGCTTCCAGCCAACCTTATCCACGCGTGCGTGTGGAGTGCGCAGGCGTGCCAATGCTGCTCTTCCCAAAATTTCAAGTCTTCATGTTCCTCCCTTTTGCACATGCTTTCCTACCCTATAATTCCTGAAATCACTCAACAAATACATCACGGCATCGAATGGCAATAGAAGAGGAATAAGATATGGCAATTTTGAGGCAAAATAAGCATGTTTTTCATCATGAGGCAATATGATGGGCGGATAATTTATACGCTTTTTGGCATTGTTTTTACATAGTTTTCAGTATGATTTGATTAGTTTTTAATATATTTTTATTATTTTTTAAATAAAAATCACATTTCTGGATTTTACTATGAGTTTGTGTGTTTTTCTGTGATTTCAGGTAAATTCTGGCTGAAATTGAGGGACTTGAGCAAAGATCAGATTCAGAGGTTGAAGAAGGACTGCAGATGCTGTTGGATTCTGACCTCCCTACACTCAAAGTAGATTTTCTGAAGCTACAGGATTCCAAATGGCGCGCTCTCAATTGAGTTGGAAAGTAGACATCCAGGGCTTTCCAGCAATATATAATAGTCCATACTTTGCCCGAGATTAGATGACGCAAACTGGCGTTCAACGCCAGCTCTCTGCCCTATTCTGGAGTTAAACGCCAGAAACAGGTTGCAAAGTAGAGTTAAACGCCAGAAACAGGTTACAAACTGGCGTTCAACTCCAAGGAAGACCTCTACACGTGAAAGCTTCAATGCTCAGCCCAAGCACACACCAAGTGGGCCCGGAAGTGGATTTCTACATCATTTACTCATTTCTGTAAACCCTAGTAACTAGTTTAGTATAAATAGAACTTTTTACTATTGTATTTACATCTCTGGACGTTTAGATCTTAGATCATGGGGGATGGCCATTCGGCCAGGCCTAGACCTTGTTCTTATGTATTTTCAATGGTAGAGTTTCTACACACCATAGATTAAGGTGTGGAGCTCTGCTGTTCCTCATGAATTAATGCAAAGTACTATTGTTTTTCTATTCAACTCAAGCCTATTTCTTATCTAGGATATACACTTGTTCTTCAACATGAGGAAGATGATGATCCGTGACACTCATCATCATTCTCACCTATGAACGGGTGCCTAACAACCACGTCCGTTCTACTTGCAATAGCTTAAGTGCGTATCTCTTAGCCTCCTAGTTCATGATGCATGGTTGCCTCGCCTGACAACTGAGCCTTCCATTCCATGAGATCAGAGTCTTCGTGGTATAGGTGGTGAGAGCAACTTTTGCGTGGTCTAGAAATTTGCGGATAAATCCTCGTTGCAAGTATAGTTTCTAAACCTTCAAAAGTCCTTTCATACAAACGTTTTGGTTGTCACAAGTAACAAACCCCTAAATAAATTGATAACTGAAGTATTCAAACCTCGGGTCGTCTTCTCAAGGAACTGTAGGGAAGTATGTTCTTATTATTGGCTATGGAGATTGTAAATTGGGGTTTTGAGAATGAGGAGCAAGTAATTTAAGTGGCAATTAAAGTAGATGAAGAATAAGTAATTTAAATAGCAAGTGAAATAAATAAATGACTGTAAACAAACTTTTGGCAAGGTATGAGAAATTAGAGGTCCTATCCTGGCTATCCTTATCAATGATGATAATAATTGAGAGTGTTCCTGAGAGTGAGATGAGAGATATATTATGGCATTGTCATGGGTCAGCTTATGGTGGATATTTTGGGCCAGAAAGAACAGCAGCCAGAGTACTTCAAAGTGGATTCTATTGGCCAACCATATTCAAGGATGCTAGAGAGTTTCTTCATCAATGCAATGAGTGCCAAAGAGCTGGAGGATTAACAAGAAGGAATGAGATGCCTCAGAACTACATCTTGGAGGTAGAACTCTTTGATCTTTGGGGTATAGATTTTATGGGCCCCTTTCCACCTTTATATTCTTTCAAATACATACTTGTGGCAGTAGAGTATGTCTCAAAGTGGGTGGAAGCCATAGCAACAACCACATGTGATGCACAAATTGTCCTTCAATTCCTTAAGAAGCATATTTTTACTAGATATGGAGTGCCTAAGGGTCTTGTCAGTGATGATGGTAGTCATTTTTGCAACAAACAGATGGAAAAATTACTTCATAAATATGGGGTGATGCATAAAGTAGCTACGCCATCTCATCCACAGACCAATGGCCAAGCAGAGCTTGCAAATAGGGAGTTGAAGAGGATTTTGGAGAAAACAGTGGGGAGTACAAGAAAGGATTGGGCTAGAAAATTAGAAGATGCTCTCTGGGCATATAGGACAGCCTTCAAAACTCCTATTGGAAAGTCACCTTTTCAGTTATTGTATGGCAAGTCTTGCCACCTTCCCGTAGAGCTTGAGCACAAAGCTTTCTGGGCCACTAAACTCCTCAACCTTAATTCTCAAGCAGCATGAGAGAAGAGGTTATTGGAATTAAATGAGTTTGATGAGTTTAGACTAGAAGCCTATGAAAATACTAAGATATACAAGGAAAAAGCTAAGAGATGGCATAACAAAAGGATCTTAAAGAAGGAGTTCAAACCAGGACAGTAAGTACTCTTGTACAACTCCAGACTCAAAGTTTTCCCTGGCAAACTCAAGTCTAAATGGACTGGTCCCTACTTGGTGACAAAGGTTCTTCCTTATGGAAGCCTTGAACTGCTAGATGAAGCCACAAAGAACAATTTCACAACAAATGGTCACAGGGCAAAGCATTACTTGGGAGGCCATTGGGACAAAGAGAAGGAGATTCAGAAATTTAGCTGAGCAAGTAGTTTTCTTCTCTTAACTATTTCAATAAGAAGGTTAAGTAGTTTTATCTTTATTGCAAGGAGCTATGTTTGGTGTTGCACACTAACATAATTTAAGGGTGAATGAAGGATGCTAAGTTTGGTGTTCCACCAAAAATCTCATTTAAAAACACAATTCAACCCTCTGCATAACTGGTTACTAGCTCCAAGCAATCAGAAAAACTACTAAACCACTGTCTGTTTTCTAGTTTTTAGCCATATTACTTTCAACAAAAGCACAAGATTTTATGTAATTGATGCAGCATAGATAGTAGCAACGGACTAATTTTGGTGTTCCCCACCAATGTAAGTTCAAGAAACTACAATAGTTCATGCATGCTAACCATTTGCCTAAGGGCTTGGAAAAACAAGCAACTTATAATAATTATGCAGAAAATACATTCAGCCTCTTACAAGAATCATCACCAAAGGAAATGCAAAAGTAAAAGATGATGATGACAAAAGAAAAGCTGCAAGACACTCCTGAGAGGTTTTATTGTCACAAAATTCACTTTGCTTTGAAATATTCTAAATGATAAGTTGTTGTTTACCTTGATGTTTAGTTCAAATAATGCAAACTTTGATGTCTGCACTAGTTTAAATGCTTATCTTCACATTCATCTGCATTAAATTCTATCTTGTTTCCCTTTTACATCAATAAAGAGAAAAATGTTTGAAATAGAAAGTGAGTGTTCAATGTGGTAGGAATTAGAATGAAGTTTGTGGTGGTAATTGCTTGATTAAGATGATAAGCTCAATAATAAAAGTTGAATAATATAGTGTTCTTTGTAGTGTGAACCTACTTGCTGTCATAAAACCTTTTATTAATGAGATTCCTTGGAAAACAAAGAAAAGTGAGAAAGAAAAAGAAAAGAAAAGCCAAGAATTGGCAAAGAAACAAACAATAAGGCTAGACACCAATAGCTTGGACCTTAGGATATATACCTGTGATGCTTTTTGTACTAGGATATGCTTGGATAATTAGGTTCTGAGGAGTCCTTTAAAACTTGGAAACTTGGATTAACTAATCCGGGATTACCAACCGAAAGTCCATCATCAAGAGCAACCTAGCTACAAAGTATTTAGTGATCCAAAGAGATGCTAGGCGTCAATGTTCCTAAGAAGAATTATGAGCCAAGTATTTGTAGTGAAGAAGTGTTAAGCAAAATTGAGCCAAAAGGCTGCTGCAACACTTGACACTGAGCTACCATTGAGAAATAAGCTTTCTAAGTAAGAAGAAGAAAGAAAATAAAAAAGGGATCAATCGAAAAGCAAGGCATTATGACAGAAACTCTAGTGAATCCTCAAAGAAACATTTCTTTTATATTAGCAAAGAATAAGTGAGCTGCATTTTTGTCTGCATAAAACCCCATAGTTTAAATTCTATTATCTACTAAATAAGGACATGTATGCTTCTCTATTTCATTTCATTTCTTCTCATGTTTAGTGCTTGCTTGGGGACAAGCAAGGTTTAAGTTTGGTGTTGTGATGACAAGTCATCTTATGCTAGTTTTACAAGCATTTTTCATTAGTTTCATTAGGTTTTATGCACTTTCTTGCACAATAAGTAGGTAATTGGAGTGGATTCTCACGATTATGTTGAATCAATCAAACATCATTTATTTTACACAAAATGATAGGTTTTATGCTAGAATTAATTGATTTTATAAATGATGCAAATATCTTATGATTTTGGTGAGGCTTTGATGTATTTGTTTGGTTAATGATAGGTGAAAAGATAAAGGAAAAGAAGGAGAAAGCACAAATTGAGCTCAAACAGAGGAAAGAAGGATTTTTGGGCACACTTTGAAATTTGAGCACGCTTTGGACCTTAGGCCACGCTTTAAAAAGCGTGGCCCATGACAATAAAGCGTTGTGTTCAAAAGGGAGCAAAGGTAGCGTTCAAGATTTTGAACATAGGGAATCAAGAGGAAGGCGCACCAAGACATGCCAAGGCATAGCGTTCAAAGAAGTGAACGCTACGTTGCCTTTCCCCACCTTTTTCGAGCTTGGAACCAAGGAAGCTGGGCGCGCACAAAGCAAACCAAGGGTAGCGTTCCAAGAAGTGAATGCTACGTTCACTATCCTTCACTTTTTCGTGCCTCTCAATCAAGGAAAGCATGGCACACAACACAGCAACACAAGTGGTGTTCAAAGGAGGCAACGGAGAGCTACACCGAAGCTGCCCAATGCGCACCAAATTGCTAGCAAAGGAGACAATGTTTGGAAAAGGCAACGTAGCGCTCCCTTTTTGCAACTTTTTCGTGCTTCAATCCTTGGGGAGGAAGACTCATCAAGTGTAGCATTCACAATTTGAACGTAGCGTTAAAAGAGTGAACGCTATGGGCAAGGAGGATTGGCAGGTGACAAGGCACACAATGCTAAGTGAACTTAGCTTTCATAAAACCAAACGGAACACTCCCCTGGGAGCTAACCACTCACACCATGACCTATGCCACTTGAACCAAATCCAACCCGACCCATCTTTCTTCAAATCCAAAAATCAAAAGGCCCACTCCAAGTTTTGAAGACCAAAATTGAAAGTGTATAAATAGGAGTTAATTTGATTTGTAAAGGACCTTTAGCTCATTTTTAGTTTTCACTTTTAATTTTCATTTGTTTTGAATTTAGGATTTGGGGATTGGATTTATTTTCGTTCTTTTTGTTCTTTCTTCTGCAAACTTTTACTTTCTCTTTTGAATTGAGATTGAAGAGCTCCATTGATTCTTAAGCTAATCATCTTTTACTTTTTTTCTCAATAGTTTTAAGAATTGGATCTGACTTTCCTATGTTGTTTTCACTTTCATTTCATCTGCAATTTCTTTTCTGTTTGATCAAGGGAGTAATTGAGATCCAGATCTGATTGCTAATCTCCTTGCTCTTCTTCGATCTTCAATCTCTCTTTTAGAATTTCACAATTGATTTAAGTTTTCTTGCTAATATGTTTCTTCAAGCAATTTTACGTGTCTGTTTTGCTGCTGAGCTGAACCTCTTCATCACAAAGCTCTCTGATTCACTTTAGCTTGCATTTTCTTGTTCAATTCTGAATCCCAATACCCAAATTCATTTATTCTTCAAGCAATTTACATTTCCCAGTAATTTAGATTCAGCAATTTAAGTTTCTTGCCCTTTAAGTTTCAGTCATTTACTTTTCTTGCAATTTAAGTTTCAGCCCTTTTACTTTCTTGCACTTTAAGTTTCTGTAATTTTACTTCTTCAGCACATTTAGATTCAGTCAATTTACTTTCTGCACTTTTATTTACTTGCAATTTAGCTTCTGGTAATCGAGTTTCACTCAAATTATCAAATATTCGCTTAACTAAATTCATCACCTAACTAAAATTGCTCAATCCATCAATCTCTATGGGATCGACCTCTCTCTTGTGAGTAATTATTACTTGATGCGACCCGGTACACTTGCCGGTGAGTTTTGTGTGGAATCATTTTTCCCTCATCACAAGCATATCAAGAGAAGAGAGTTTCGACCTGGGGAGCTAATTCTCCTTTACAACTCAAATCTGAGGCTCATGCCAGGCAAGCTGAGATCAAGGTGGAAAGGCCCCTACATGGTAGAAAAGGCAGAGCCATATGGGGTCTTCCATCTGAGTCATACTTCAAGTTCCAAATTTATCAAGGTCAACGGACATCGCTTAAACCTATATCATGGTGAGCAGATAAAGGAAAATAAAGAGCTAGAGGTCTTCCTCTTAGAGGATCCACCAACAGAAGCAGATTAAGCTTGTGGACCGTCCAACTTAAGGACGTAAAAGCAAAGTGCTAGGTGGGAGACAACCCACCATGGTATGATCGTTTCTTCTCATTCTAAGTCTATTTTATTTTAATTATCACAGTAGTCATTCATAATTTCTGCATATTCATTTGCATGCTGAATTTTGCATTCTGCATACAAAAAAAAAAGAGCACACGACGCGCAAGCGTTGCCGACGGGTACGCGTCATATATGTGTGCGTAAAAAATAAAAATTGAACCGAGAGTTAGACAGGAGTAGTGCCGGTGGCGTCCCTTGCGCACAAGCAAGTTCACGCGTACGCGTCACTCATGCGTACGCGTCGCTTGCGTTTTCACCAGTCCAGGCATATACGTCCCCTACGCGTACGCGTGACCCTGCAAATCGGCGTAAATGGGTGTATGGTCTGAGAGTTATGATGTTGTGGGGCTAGAACTGTGTTAGCAGCACAAGTCTCATCACGCGTACGCATCCCTGACGCGTGCACGTCGTTTTCCCAAAAGGGCCATCCACGCGTCAGCGTGCCTGACGCGCACGCGTCGTATGCCATTTTTGCCCCACGCCCAGAACGAACAGAGAGTTGTGCGTAAGCATCAATTCCGTCGCATAATTCGCACAATCAAAGGGCACGCGGACGCGTGCCTGACCCTTACGCGTCACTTTTCCATCTACGTGACCCACACGTACGCATGATGCACTGATGAGCGGATATTTTATACGCTTTTTGGGGGTAATTTCATGTAGTTTTTAGCATGTTTTAGTTAGTTTTTAGTTTATTTTTATTAGTTTCTAGGCAAAAATTCATATTTCTGGACTTTACTATGAGTTTATGTGTTTTTCTGTGATTTCAGGTATTTTTTGGCTGAAATTGAGGGAGCTGAGCAAAAATCTGATTTAGGCTGAAAAAGGATTGCAGATGCTGTTGAATTCTAACCTCCCTGCACTCGAAATGGATATTTTGGAGCTATAGAAGTCCAAATGGTGCGCTCTCAATTGTGTTGGAAAGTAGACATCCAGGGATTTTCAGCAATATATAATAGTCCATACTTTGCTCAAGGATAAATGATGTAAACTGGCATTCAACGCCAGTTCTATGTTGCATTCTAGTGTTAAACGCAAGAAACAGGTTACAAGTTGGAGTTAAACGCCAGAAATAGGATACAACCTGGAGTTTAACTCTAGAAACAGCCTAGGCACATGTAAAACTCAAGTCTCAGCCCCAGCACACACCAAGTGGGCCCCAGAAGTGGATTTCTGCACTATCTATCTTAGTTTACTCATTTTCTGTAAACCTAGGTTACTAGTTTAGTATTTAAACAACTTTTAGAGATTTATTTTATACCTCATGACATTTCAGATCTAAACTTTGTACTCTTTGATGGCATGAGCCTCTAAACTATATTGTTGGGGGTGAGGAGCTCTGCTGTGTCCCGATGAATTAATGCAATTATTTCTGTTTTCTATTCAAACACGCTTGTTTCTATCTAAGATGTTCATTCGCACTTCAATATGATGGATATGGTGATCCCTGGCAGTCATCACCATTCTCAACCTATGAACGCCTTCCTGACAACCACCTCCGTTCTACCTTCGATTGAATGAGTATCTCTTGGATTCCTTATTCAGAATCTTCGTGGTATAAGCTAGAATCCATTGGCAGCATTCTTGAGAATACGAAAAGTCTAAACCTTGTCTGTGGTATTCCAAGCAGGATT
The DNA here is from genome assembly GCF_000816755.2 of Arachis ipaensis. Classification (NCBI taxonomy): domain Eukaryota; kingdom Viridiplantae; phylum Streptophyta; class Magnoliopsida; order Fabales; family Fabaceae; genus Arachis; species Arachis ipaensis. Next base: position 90,507,247 of record NC_029785.2, read on the forward strand.
CAGGGATTGAATGACTATGACGAGCTTCAAACTCACAAGGGTTGGGCGTAGTGACAGACGCAAAAGGATCAATGGATCCTATTCCAGCATGAGTGAGAACCGACAGATGATTAGCCGTGCGGTGACAGCACACCTGGACCATTTTCATTGAGAGGACGGATGGTAGCCATTGACAACGGTGATCCACCAACACACAGCTTGCCATAGGAGGAACCTTGCGTGCATGAAGAAGAAGACAGGGAGAAAGCAGAGATTCAGAAGACAAAGCATCTCCAAAACTCCAACATATTCTCCATTACTGCATAACAAGTATTTAATTCATGCTCTTTTATTTTTCGCAATCCAAACTGACAATTATAATTGATATCCTGACTAAGAATTACAACATAACCATAGATTGCTTCAAGCCAACAATCTCTGTGGGATTCGACCCTTACTCACGTAAGGTATTACTTGGACGACCCAGTGCACTTACTGGTTAGCGGTACGAGTTGTGAAAAGTGTGATTTACAATTCGTGCACCAAGTTTTTGGCGCCGTTGCCGGGGATTGTTTGAGTTTGGACAACTGACGGTTTATTTTGTTGCTTAGATTAGTAAAAATTTTTCTTTTTTTGGTTTAGAGTCTTCTATCATTGTTTTTGGTTGAATTTTTTTAAATTCTTATTTTCTTTTTTTAAATTTTTCGAAAATTTTTACAAATTAATAACTGAGTTTTCCTGTTTGAGTTTAGTTTCATATTTTAAGTTTGGTGTCAATTGCATGTTTTTATTTTCTTTCAAATTTTTGAATTTGTTTTCATTGTTCTTTCTTAATCTTCAAGTTGTTCTTGTTTATTTTCCTTGTTTGATCTTTAGTTTTTCTTGTTTTGTGATTTTTCTTGTTTTTCTTGTACTTTTTCAAAATATCAGTTTTCAAAAATATTTTATACATTAAATAGCTTATTAAAACACTTTAAATTTATAACTCAATTGGCTAGAGCGTTGTGTTTATATTCCTGGTAATTAGGAATTTTCCTTTTTAAAACCTTTTCAAAAATAATTTTTTTTATTAAATCTGGTGCCAAACTTTTAAGTTTGGTGTTCTCTTGTTATTTTTCTTTAATTTTCGAAAAGTTATTCTTAGTTTCTAAAAGTTTTAAGTTTGGTGTTCCCTTTTATGTTCTTGAATCTTTGAATCTTGTTCTTGTTGTTCTTGTGAGTCTTCAAGGTGTTCTTGAGTCTTCTTTGTATTTTGATCTTAAAATTTTTGAGTTTGGTGTTCCTTGGTGTTTTCCCTCCAAAACTTTCGAAAATAAGGAGCATTGGATCTAAAAATTTTAAGTTTTGTGTCCTTTTATTATTTTTCTCTTTTCTCATTGAATTCAAAAATATCTTTTCCCTTTATTTTAACTGATTTTTTGAAAATTACCTTTAAAAATTCAGATTTTTATTTTAAAAATGAAATCTTTTCAAAATTCAAAATCTTATTCAAAAATCATATTAAAAAATTTTCAAATCTTTTCAATTAATTAGTCAATTCAACATTCAAATTTCTTTTTATTTTCTTTTTCTTTTAATTTTTGAAATCTATATTTTATTTTCTAATTATTTTACTTTATTTTCTTTCATTATTTTCGGTTATTTTTAATTAAATAAAACAAAAAAATAAAAATATATTTTACTTGCAATTCACGTCATCTCCATTTCTCCGTCATGGATCTAAGTGGAAATGAACAGCCCAAAAGGACTCTGGGGTCATATGCTAACCCCACTACTGCTGCATATGGGAGTAGTATCTGTATACCCTCCATCAAAGCAGGCAGTTTTGAGCTAAATCCTCAGCTCATTGTCATGGTGCAGCAAAACTGCCAGTATTCCGGTCTTCCACAGGAAGAACCTACTGAGTTTCTGGCACAATTCTTGCAAATTGCTAACACAGTACGTGACAAGGAGGTAGATCAGGATGTATACAGACTGTTACTATTTCCGTTTGCTGTAAAAGATCAAGCTAAAAGGTAGTTAAATAACCAACCCACAGCAAGTATAAGGACATGGAAACAGTTATCAAACAAATTCCTAAATCAATATTTCCCTCCAAAAAGGATGACATAGCTAAGGTTGGATATCCAAGGCTTTAAACAAGAGGATGATGAATCCCTTTATAATGCCTGGGAAAGGTACAGAGGGATGCTAAGGAAATGCCCCTCTGAAATATTTTCAGAGTGGGTGCAATTAGACATCTTCTACT
>NC_029785.2:90509496-90518441 GCF_000816755.2 Arachis ipaensis
ATTGCTTGATTTTAGGACAAAGAAAGCAAAGAAGAACCACATTAGTGGCTACGTTAGTTACACTAACGTGGGCACTAACATGGAATGGGAGTAACTTGCAAAGTTAATGAGAAAAGTAATCGCCAATAACGCTCTCGAAGCCATCATTGCCCACGTTAAGAGTCACGTTAACTAAGTTAACGTGAACTCTAACGTGGAAGAAAGGAAAGGGAGCCAACGCTAGTGACACTTAACATTATCACTAACGTTGGACCAAGCTCATAAGTGGCCACGTTAAGAGCCATGTTAACTTAGTTAACGTGGCCTCTGACGTTAAGAGGTAAAGGGGAAGCCAACGTTAGTGACATTCAACTTTGTCACTGACGTTGGCCAAGTCACAATAAGCCACGTTAACTCCCACGTTAACCTAGTTTACGTGGAAGCTAACGTGAAGAAAGTAGGTGGTCGACAACAATAGTGACACCAAACATTGTCACTAACATTGGGATTAACCCACACAAGCCCCAATAAACCACGTTAACTCCCACGTTAACCTAGTTAACGTGGAAGCTAACGTGAAGAAGGAAGGTGATCGCCAACGTTAGTGACACCTAACAATTCTCGAACCCATATTTTCACTGAACGTTAACACCACTAACGTCCTAAGCTAAAGTCTCTGCCCACTTCACACTTTCTCTCTGCAAGTAAAGCCAAGCCCAATGAAGAAGATAACTGCTTCAAACTCAAGATCCAAAGGCCTATACCCAAGACTTTAAGAGCCAACTAGAAGATCAAAAGAGTAGTATATATAGGAGTAGCTTTGAATTATTTTGGGAGTTGGAAATTATAGGGAGCCTCTTGGCATAGAACTACTTTCTGTATTTTACTTTCTCTGCACTTCTAGTTTCATCATGTATTCTCCATCTTTGTTTTCATTTTCCAGAGCTATGAACAACTAAACCCCTTTCATTGGGTTAGGGAGCTCTGTTGTAATTTGATGGATCAATACTAGTTTTCAATATTCTTCTTCTATCTGTTTTCTTGATTTTACTTGAAAACTTTCGATCTTCATCCAATTGGATAGTTATCTTGGAAAAGAAGCTATTCAAACTTGGATCTCTTCTGAACCTTGAAAGAGGAATGAAGAGATCATGCTAGAAATGCTTTCTCATGCTCGGGATTCGACCTCACTCAATTGTGAGTTTTTAATTGACGAAAAATTTGGTACACTTGCCGAAGGAAATTTGTTATGAGACAAGTTTTCCGTGCATCAAGTTTATGGCGTCGTTGCCGGGGATTGATTGTGCATCAACAATGATTAAATTGTTGGATAAATAGATTGAGCATTTTATTTTTTGTTTGATTTAATTATCCGTTTGAGTCATTTACTTTCTGTTTTAGTTAATTTTTTCCCTTCCCCCCTACTTTTTCTTTGTTATTTACAATTTATTTCACTAACCCACTAACTGTTTGATATATTGCATCACTCACACTAACAGTCATTCTGATAGAAATACTTTCTGCATCTATTTTCCTTGCTTGAACTTGTTGGTTGTATGACAGGGAGAAGAAGCGGGGCTTCAACTTCCTTTGATTCTGAACCTGAGAGAACCTTCTTTAGATTAAGGAGGGAAGCAAGAGGAAAAATAGTAATTGGTGCTGAGGAAGAGGAGGAATACTTTGAACCAAACATGAAAGAAAACATGGAAGACCATCGTGAGGAAGAGACTCACAACCATGGTGGAGGAGGTCGAGCAAATCATGCTGGGGAGGATAGAAGAGTTTTAGGCTCTTACATCAATCCAAACCCAGGAAACTGTGGAAGTAGCATTCAAAAGCCAACCATCCATGCCAACAATTTTGAACTGAAGCCACAGCTCATCACCCTTGTTCAGAACAACTGTTCGTTCGGAGGGAGTGTCCAAGAGGACCCCAATCAACATTTAACCACCTTTCTGAGAATATGTGACACAGTGAAGTCTAATGGTGTTCATTCTGACGCCTATAGACTGCTCTTATTTCCATTCTCACTCAAGGATAAGGCAGCCAAGTGGCTGGAGTCTTTCCCAAAGGAGAGCTTGACAACTTGGGAAGATGTGGTGAACAAATTCTTGGCAAGATTTTACCCCCCTCAACAAATCAATAGGCTGAGAGCTAAGGTCCAAACTTTCAGGCAACAAGATGGTGAGACTCTGTATGAAGCATGGGAGAGGTTTAAGGACCTGACAAGGAAGTGTCCACCTGACATGTTCAACGAACGGGTGCAGCTGCACATTTTCTATGAAGGGCTCTCTTATGAGTCAAAGAAGGCCGTAGACCATTCATCCGGAGGATCTTTGAACAAGAAGAAGACCATTGAGAAGGCCATAGATGTCATTGAAACTGTAGCAGAGAATGACTACTTCTATGCTTCCGAAAGAGGGAACACTTATAGGGGAAATCACAGTGGAAAAGGCTCTTTGTGACTTAGGAGCCAGCATCAATTTGATGTCGGTAGCTATGATGAGAAAGATGAAGATTGAGGAAGCTAAACCAACAAAGATGGCCTTACAATTGGCAGACCGATCGTTCAAGTTCCCGCATGGCGTCGTAGAAGATTTGCTGGTGAAAGTGGGAGATTTTATCTTCCCAGCAGACTTTGTAGTGCTGGACATGCAGGAGGAAGCCAAGGCTTCCATCATCCTGGGAAGGCCATTATTGGCCACTGCTGGAGCTGTCATTGATGTACAAAAAGGAGATCTCACCCTGAGATTACACAATGAAAAGATGACGATCAATGTGTTCAAGGCCATGAGTTATCCACCAGAGCAATTGGGAGAGTGTATGAGGTTGGACTCACTTGAAGATGCAGTGCAGGAAAGTTTTGAAGAAGAACCTGAAGGTTTAATAGAGGAGGAGTCTACGTTTAGTGAAGAGGTTGCAACAGTAGAGATTCAAATACAAGGTGCACCAAAGGAAGAGAACAAAAAGTCAGAAGCACCCAAACTTGAACTCAAAGCACTGCCACCCACTCTCAAATATGCATACTTAGGAGAAGATGAAAATTACCCAGTAATCATAAGTTCATGCCTCAGCCAAGATCAAGAGGATGAACTGTAGAACCTATGCACAATTACTCAAGAGGGGGGGTGAATTGAGTATTGCAACAACAATGAATCTTTTTGCGAAAGTTAAAGACAATATACAAAAGTGTTATTGTACTAGTATTTTTCCAAGAGCTTAACTCAATTGCTAAGCATTTATAATATCGAATTGCAAGATATGCATCAAAACTTTTTGTGAGTGTGTGTTGAGAGATTTAGCAATTGGTTCTTAACAAGAAGTTACCTAAGTCCTAAGACACTATACTTGTCTTCAAATGTTGTGGACTTGAGTTTCTTGTTGTTGTTGTATTGCTTTCAACTCTTCATTCCTCAACGTTGAATGTTGGTTGATCTTTCAACATGCTTGTTCATTCAAGTTGTTTGTTGGTTTGTCTTTCATGTCGTTTGTTGGTTTGTCATTCATCAAAACCTACGAATACAAACTTCGCATACAAGCAACATGATTTACAATTTCCCCCTTTTTGATAATGACAAACCAATTTTGAGGATATGCATTTATAAATGATTTTGAAAGCAACAATAATGCACTTTGTTTTATAGAAAGCTTTGGAGAAGACTTCACAAAAAAATTTTGCAGGAGTTCCCCCTAAATATGTGCATTTGTTCCCTTAATGGGCGTTTATCAAAGAAAACGATTTAGATATCAAAGTTTTTGCTTAGCGGAAGTCTTTTTGAAATCATTGTTTCGCAAACTTATTTCTTCTTTTCAAATCCTCAAACTTCTTCTTTTTCAAGAGTTCAAAATTTCAAATATCCTCAAACTTCTCTTCCCCCTTTTGACATTATCAAAAGGAAAGGAGTTTGAAATGTGTCATAGAAGCATGCATAAAACAATGAATTTTTTTAAGTTCAATTTCTCTATTAATTTCAAGGATGAGATATTCCCCCTTTCAAAAAGAATTTGATTTTCTCTTTTTATATATATAACAAGCATGCATAATTCCCCCTAAAGAAGTGAAATATATTAAAGCATGCACATTAACTTAAAATAGGGGTACCAAGCCTATTTTGAGTTATTCACCAAATAAGCATACAAGCATTAATCGTTAAACAAAATTATGAAGGAGATATCAAAGTATTTAAACCATAATAGAAATCCTTAGCTTACTAGGAGTTAGTTTAACAGTTCATATAATCAAATAAACATAAAGCAATAAAAAGTGACTTGATGAAGAGGAGACAATCAATCTTGGTCTTCATCATCATCAGTATCCTCTTCATACGGTAGGTGGATGCCGAAATGCTCATATAAGTCATCAACACGACGATCCAAGCGACCCGTGCGATGATCGACACGAGACACACGACGATTAAGTGCTTCAAGTTGCCTACCATGCTCTACTTCAATCCTTTGAGTTCCATCATGTATATACTCACTTAAACCATTATAAAGTTCAATTTGTTGATCCTCCATTGTTTATAATCTTCAAATTCTTCAATCTACCTCAAGATTAATCACTCATTCATCAACTCATAAACCTACAAAACAATGGCTAATTGGATATCTCCAATGCTTAAGTTAGTAAGAGATACAAAAATAGCAATATAAATACAATGAGTTCAAACAAATCATATTAGATTAGAATCCAAGATACCAAGTTCATTTCGGATGTTAAAAAAAACTTTCTTTACATAAAGGTTTAGTGAAGATGTCCGCTAGTTGTTTACTAGTTTCGACAAATTCAATAACCACATCACCCTTTTCAACATGGTCTCTTATGAAATGATGTCTAATCTCAATATGCTTGGTTCTTGAATGTTGAACCGGATTCTTGGTTAAATTTATTGCACTAGTATTATCACATTTGATAGGAATGTGATCAAGCATGAGTCCATAGTCCACAAGTTGTTGTTTCATCCATAAACTGCTCAAAGTACTACGAAAACACAAAGATGCCATTGGTTGGACTCTTGCTGACTTGAAAGGGATAAGTTCGGTCATATGCATGCACAAGATACTGCTGGAAGATGATGCCAAACCATCCATTCAATCCCAAAGGAGGTTGAACCCAATCATGAAGGAAGTGGTACAGAAAGAAGTTTTGAAGTTATGGCAGGAAGGGGTAATCTACCCGATCTCAGACAGCTCCTGGGTTAGCCCCGTGTATGTTGTCCCAAAAAGGGCGGAATTACTGTGGTTCCCAATGAGAAGAATGAACTAATTCCTACAAGGACAGTCACAGGATGGTGGATGTGCATAGACTACAGGAAGCTCAATGAGGCTACACGAAAAGATCATTTCCCCCTTCCATTCATGGATCAGATGTTGGAAAGACTCGCAGGGCACGCTTATTATTGTTTTCTCGACGGTTATTCAGGATATAACCAAATAGTGGTTGATCCCAGAGATCAAGAGAAAACCTCATTCACTTGCCCATATGAAGTGTTTGCCTACAGGCGCATGCCATTTGGGCTATGTAATGCACCTGCGACTTTCCAACGCTGCATGCTTTCTATCTTTTCAGATATGATAGAAAAATTCATTGAAGGTTTGACAAGTTTAGATCGTACCTCATTGGTGCTAAAGTTATTGTTTTTACAGATCACACAGCATTTAAATATTTGTTTGCCAAGCAAGAATCAAAGCCAAGACTAATAAGATGGATCTTATTGTTGCAGGAATTCAATATTGAAATCAGAGACAAGAAAGGAGTGGAGAACAAGGTAGCAGATCACCTATCCAGGATTCCTCATGATAAAGGTGGAACACCTGATACAAGTGTGAACGAGTTCTTCCCTGATGAGCAGTTGATGATAGTTCACAAAGCACCATGGTTCGCAGACATTGCCAACTTCAAGGCAACTGGGGCATTGCCTCCAGAGATCAATAAACATCAAAAAAGGAAGCTCATGAATGATGCAAAGTACTTTGTCTGGGATGAGCCACATATATTCAAGAAGTGTTCAGATGGAATCCTTAGAAGATGTGTTTCGGAAGAAGAAGGACGATAGGTCCTATGGAATTGCCACGGCTCATGCTATGGAGGCCACTTTGGAGGGGATAGAACTGCAGTTAAGGTGCTACAAAGTGGATTCTTTTGGCCCACTCTTTTCAAGGATGCCAAAGAACTAGTAAAGAGCTGCAATGAATGTCAAAGATCTGGAAACTTGCCCAAAAGAAATGAGATGCCACAAAATTTCATCTTGGAACTGGAATTGTTTGATGTGTGGGGAATCGATTTCATGGGACCATTCCCAACCTCATATGCAAACAAGTACATCTTGGTAGCAGTGGATTATGTTTCCAAGTGGGTAGAAGCTATTGCAACCCCAACGAATGATAACAGGGTAGTCATGAACTTCCTCAGGAAGAATATCTTTAGCCGGTTTGGAGTCCCACGAGCACTCATCAGTGATGGAGGGAGCCATTTTTGTAACAGACCACTAGAAGCTCTTCTCCTACGATATGGGGTAAAACACAAGGTAGCCACGCCTTACCATCCCCAAACAAGTGGACAAACTGAGATATCCAACAGAGAGCTAAAGAGGATCCTGGAAATGACTGTGGGTGCATCAAGAAAGGATTGGTCGAAGAAGCTGGATGAGGCTCTTTGGACATACAGAACAGCATTCAAAACACCACTTGGAATGTCCCCATATCAACTAGTGTATGGGAAAGCCTGTCATTTACCACTGGAGCTGAAACATAAAGCTCTCTGGGCTATCAAGATACTAAATTTTGACAGCATTGCTGCTGGTGCAAAGAGGATCTTACAGCTGCAAGAGATGGAGGAATTCAGGTCACAAGCCTATGAAAATACCAAGATGTATAAAGAGAAGGCAAAGAGAAGACCTGACCTGCATCTTGCACCCAGGAGTTTCGAAAAGGGGCAGCAAGTACTCCTTTACAATTCCAAATTGAGACTATTCCCAGGAAAACTCAAATCAAGGTGGTCCAGACCTTTTCTTGTCACAAAAGTTTCACCATATGGACACATCAAAATCATGGATGAAGGTTCAGAGAGGACATTTACAGTGAACGGATAAAGACTCAAGCATTATCTGGGCAACATGGGGAAAAACCCCAGAGTGAATTACCGTCTCAAGTAAAGGAGGAACCGTCGAGCTAGCGACGATAAAAGAGCGCTCTGTTGGGAGGCAACCCAACCTCAGGTAGTTTCCTTTTCATCTTTATTTCAATAATCACTACATCCTTACTTTGCTTACTTGTATGCTTGTCCTTTAGAATCAAATGAAAGGAGTATGAGTGCTTTAAAAGACCAGAGAGGAGTTCATACTATGGAGTAAGTTCATGAGTTTATGGTATAGTCATAAGTTAGCTAAGTTGGTTCAACTACCAGGTAGGAGGACAACTATCTGTCATGAATACTATGCTTAAGACACACCCCATGAGACTAGCTAAATAAGAAGATCCTAATAAGAAACCCATGACTTGGACCAGAACTTTGATGCACTCGATTACTTGATTTAAGGACAAAGAAAGCAAAGAAGAACCACATTAGTGGCTACATTAGTTACACTAACGTGGGCACTAACGTGGAATGGGAGTAACTTGCAAAGTTAATGAGAAAAGTAATTGCCAATAATGCTCTCGAAGCCATCATTGCCCACGTTAAAAGTCACGTTAACTAAGTTAACGTGAACTCTAACGTGGAAGAAAGGAAAGGGAGCCAACGTTAGTGACACTTAACATTATCACTAACATTGGACCAAGCTAATAAGTGGCCACGTTAAGTGTAACGACCCAATTTTCAATATGTCTAGATCATACCGAAAACTGAGCGCTACCAATTTGTCTTCCTAATTATTATCTATTATTTATCATATGAGCCTGATTCGTTGTTAAATGCGTAGTTAATTTGCTTGGTGTATTTTTTTTTTAAAATATTTGGATTAATGGACAGAATCATTTATAATCAATTCACAAGTAATAACAGATAAAACAGTTATACACAACCACACAAAAATACGTCACAAGTAGTTGACAACATTCGGTGATTCAGCCTTTATTAGCATATAGACTGTTAGTTAGAACACCCCTAGATATAGCTAAATAATATCTATATACATATATATACATACAACATCCCAGGTCCTGACCTGTTCAAGAGGTCCCTAAGCTGGCACCTAGGCTAGCCTAGACTCTATACTCACCTAGTCCCTCTAAACTACTAAAGCGAGGGAAAGTACGTTCTTAGGTCTTCAAAACTCAAGTCAAGTGGAACGTCATCAAAAGATAGAATATCATCTGCTACTCCTCTGCACGATCAGACTTTTCCACAGGACGTCTCTCTGGTGCCTCATGAAGTAGCCACACAATAGGAATCTCGTACACAGCATTTAGGTTAAAGTACGCATACGAACGGGGTGCAGACGTTGGCTGGTCTCACAGTATATACATATAATCAGAGAACGATATTCACCCTAGACTAAGAAGACTATCTAGACTAAGGTACTCTTACTTCCATCTGAAGGGGAAAGGGAGAGAGAAGGGGTAAGAACTTGGGAGTTCTTAGTAGGGTCGGGGTTATTAGTTACGTTCATTTATTTGGTGTTGTTTAGCAGACTATTAGATAATATAGCGAAGCAGTAAATAGAAGATAAAGATAGAAAGAGAAAGTAGAGACAACAAAAAGCAGAACAAGCAGAACACAATACAAGAAAATAAAACACAGAAATAGCATTCGAGCAGACAAACATAAAGAAGTAGATCACACACAGAAAGGAATGCAAGGAATGCAACAGCGCAGACAAGAATGATGCATGTCTAGCCCTAGCGCAGGCCATGAGCTCATGTGTCGGTTGGCTGCCCGCAATCCCGACATTTATCCGGTCACGAGTAATCCCGATTTCCCGAATACGATTTTCCGTTCCTAAATAAATGCGCATATAATAATAGCC
>NC_029785.2:90523092-90523507 GCF_000816755.2 Arachis ipaensis
TAGATTCTTTCTCTGTTTTTACCCGTTTTTCAGTCTTTTCAGCAACCGATTTTTACCATAATTCAAAATAAATTAGCAGCCACTAAAACTCCATCTTTTCTACATGATTTTAACACAAATTGAACCTCAATTTAAGCTTAGAGTTTCGTTTTTTCCAGCTGCCCAAGAACACACATTCATAGCTTGAATTTCATCAAATTTCATCAAATTTTCACCAAAATTTCAACAAGAATTACTCATACAAACAATCAATTTCAAGCACAGCCAAACCATATCATAATCACACAACTCAAACACAATCAATCAAGATTAAATTCGTCAATCCCTACTGATAACATGTCATCATGTCATGTTTTTCTATGCTTTTTCCTTTGGTTTCAATAGGTTTTATGCACTTTCTTGAGCCATAAGCAAG
>NC_029785.2:90531479-90532458 GCF_000816755.2 Arachis ipaensis
TTATGCTAAAATTGTCACATATTATGAAAGAATGAATATCTCATGATTTTGAGCATAGCTTTGATGTGTTTGGTTGATTATTGATAGGTGAAGAAGGCTTGGAGAAAGGGTGAAGCAAGAAGGAATGGCTAGGAGTAAAGAGAGGACAATGGAATAAGTTGAACCAGGAAGCAAAAACTTTTGGGTGAAAAGTTAGCCTCAAAGTTAGACCCCTAACTTGGAGGCTAACGTTGGCACATGAAATTCACCCCTGGGCACCAAAAGTTTGTGCCAACGTTAGCCCCCTAACTTGGAGGCTAACGTTGGCACATGAAATTCACCCCTGGGCACCAAAAGTTTGCGCCAACGTTAGCCCCCTAACTTGGAGGCTAACGTTGGCACATGAAATTCACCCCTGGGCACCAAAAGTTTGCGCCAACGTTAGCCCCCTAACTTGGAGGCTAACGTTGGCGCCACACACCACAACAGCTTGAAGGGGTATACTTCCAACAAGAATAAATTGAGCTACAGAGCTCCAAATGAGGTGATTCAAGAAGCATTGTAAAATAGGAATCAAGAGCTTTCCAAGCCTATATGGCACTGCATGGTGGACACTAAAATTGAGGGAGAAAACTGCCCCGCAATGTGCATAAACGAACATGGTGGCAACCTGCAGTGAGGCCAACTGACCTCTGCACCTTCAACGGAGTATAACTCGAGCTGTAGAGCTCCAAATAATGTGCTCCCAACGGCATTGGAAAGTAGACATCCAAGGCTTTCCAACAATATATAATAGTATTGGGGGGACAATACGTTTGAGCCTCCAGAACTGGCGTTTTCGCCAACGTTTGAGGCAAACGTTACCTCAAACGCTGCACACCAAAGCCAGCGACCATGCCCTCTTCAAATGATCATAACCTGAGTTGTAGATGTCCAATTGAAGTGATTCCAAGTGGGTTAGAAAGCTGACATTCAGAGCTTTCCAACCATATATGATAGT
>NC_029785.2:90533160-90536699 GCF_000816755.2 Arachis ipaensis
TGTCAGCTTGACTAAACTAATCACCCACTAAAATTGCTTGATCCATCAATCCTTGTGGGATCGACCTCACTCCCGTGAGTTTTTATTACTTGATGCGACCCGGTGCACTTGCCGGTTAGATTTGTGTGTTTTGGGAGAAATTCATTTTTCCATCAAAATACTCATCAAGTTTTTGGCGCCGTTGCCGGGGATCGATTAGATCAACAATGATTAAGTGGGTGAGAAGTCTAGATTAAGCATTTTCTTTGTTTTTGTTCTCTGCTCTAAGTTGAAACCAAGGTGTTTGAGTTATTGCCTCACTAAGAAATTCATCTCTGAGATATGAATTTCAATTCTCCTTGGTGTTGTGTTTTACAAAATTCAAATGGAGTTCAACTCATCTTATGATCAAACAAATTTTATGGGATATTACCCATCATCACCAATCTCTAATGGTGGCTGGGAATATCACCAAGAGAATACACATTCTGAGCACTCCAATTCATGGAGATTTGCTTCAGAACCACAAGATGAGAAAGAAAATCATATGGGATATTTCCCTCCACTACAAAATGATGCAAGTCATGATTCTAATGGTGGCTGGGAAGGGAATTCTAGTGCTTCATATGATATTCATCCGAAGATATTATCACTTGACCATATTTCAACCGAAAGCCCCTTTCAAAACTCACCACTAACCACTGAGCAAGAAAAATGAAGGCCAATTGATGGATATGAAGGAGAAAGTGGAAGAGCAAGATAAGGAGGCCACTGCATCAAGTGAACTTTCAATGAAGAATGAGGTGGTTGAACCTGAAACTTCACTTGAGATGACAAGAGAACATGAAGACTCACAACTCTCACAAACCTCCCTGGACCAAAATGCCTCAACACCTGAATCCATGATTGAAAGGTTTGATGAGGAGATGAAGAAATGTTGGGAAGATCGACAAACCTCTCCCATGATAGAGCTATTAAAACAAATGTTGGGTGTAAAAGAGGAAGTGGAGGAGCAAGAAAGTGAAGAAGTCATTCCAAACTCAAGTGAGGCAGAGAAGTACATAAAGGAGGAGTTCATGGAACCACCAATACAAAAGGCTCTGGATGAATACAAAACTCCAACAATCACACAACCACCAAGACTTGGATTCAAAGAAGTGAAGGCAATTGACAAAAGCACCAAGAAGAGGATTGTGACCAAAATACCAAGGACAACATTCAAGAGGAGGTCAACCACAAGCAATCCAACCCCTGGACCAATAGCAAGCAAGCTCAATCAAGCCATGTACAACAGAAAGCTTGCTGAGAGGAAACTAAGACAGGGGGCAATAGCTGAATCTTCTCCTCTCTTGAAGTCATTCCTCTTAACTACTAACATTTCATTGTGTGAGACATTCATGATCCATCTTAGCCCCATAGCCATTGTCCTAATTGTTGCTTGAGGATGAGCAAGTATTCTGAGTTTGGTATGGGAAGGAGGAGAATGGGAGGAAATTGACAACAATAGAGAAGATGAACTACAAGGTTGTAAAGTTCCTTTTCCTCTCATTTATTTCAAGCACTATAAACTGCATGATTGTCTTTACCTTCTCTGTATGCATGTGTGTATGAAAAGGCATAGTTTGATTTCTAAATTGCAACATCGTGCTATGTCATTATGATTACCAACTTGAGTTTTGTGAATTCAAAAGCAACAAAGTATCATGATCATAAACAAACAAGGCATTAAAGAAGATTTTAGCATGTGCATAAAAGTATTGGTAAGCTAGTATGTTTGATTGTTGCTTAATTGCATTAGATTTTATTTAATTGAAGTTTTCATTTAGGACATTTTGTGAAATCTTTTGAAAATCATAAAAACCTTGAAGAAGCAAATGCAAAAATAAGCAAGAAAAGAAAAAGGGAAAAAAATGAGAAAGCTGAAGGCTCTGAGTACCAATGGCAATTCATTTGTTCTAACTTTTGGGCTAACGTTGGCGCCACACACCACAACAGCTTGAAGGGGTATACTTCCAACAAGAATAACTTGAGCTACAGAGCTCCAAATGAGGTGATTCAAGAAGCATTGGAAAGTAGGAATCAAGAGCTTTCCAAGCATATATGGCACTGCATGGTGGACACTAAAACTGAGGGAGAAAACTGCCCTGCAATGTGCATAAACGAACATGGTGGCAACCTGCAGTGAGGCCAACTGACCTCTGCACCTTCAACGGAGTATAACTCGAGCTGTAGAGCTCCAATTGATGCGCTTCCAACGGCAATCGAAAGTAGACATTCAGGGCTTTCCAACAATGTATAATAGTATGGGGTGGACAGTACGTTTGAGCCTCCAGAACTGGCGTTTTCGCCAACGTTTGAGGCAAACGTTATCTCAAACGCTGCACACCAAAGCCAGCGACCATGCCCTCTTCAAATGATCATAACTTGAGTTGTAGATGTCCAATTGAAGTGATTCCAAGTGGGTTAGAAAGCTGACATTCAGAGCTTTCCAACCATATATGATAGTCTATATTGGACATAAAATTGGCAACATGACAAGAGGACAAAGTTGGCACCATAAATGTGCATAAGGGAGGCCAACGTTGGAGCAAAAGTTAGACCCCAAACTTTTGCTCCAACGTTGGTAGCAGCTGGATATGGGTGCTGATATGAAAAGTTTGGGTAAAAGTTTGCCTCAAAATTTTACTCAAACTTTTACTCAAAATTTTACTCAAACTTTTGCAAACTCAACCCAGTTCAACTCGGTTCCTCTTCAAACTCCAAGAGCAATCAACCAAGGCCTTTATCAACCCAATTCCATCAAGAGCAAGGACCCAATTGACACCACTCAAAGGCACAAGAGATAGTTAGAATAGAAATTTCATTTTAATTGTAATTTGTTTTAAATTTCATTTTCATTTTGTAAAAATGCCTATAAATAGGCATCTGTTTCATATTTGTAGGGAGGCTGGCTCCACTAGGGTGCACGAGGATTTGAGAGCTCTCTTTAATTTTCTTTTCTTTGTTTTTGAGTCTTGGGTGGAGAATTGAAGGTGTTCTGTTTCATTCTCCCTCTGAGATTTCTCTCTGCTTTCTTTACTGCTTAATTGAATCGAATTTTCTGTTAATTGCTCTTCATCTACTTTCTCTGCAATTTACATTTCCTTTGCAATTGTTCTTGTTGGATCTAGGAAGGCATTGAGATCTAGACTTGGTTATCTAGTCTCTTGGGTCCTGAGATCTTAATTCCAATTTTACATTCTCTGTTTATTGCTTTTCATGTTTATTTACATTTCTGTTTTGGTTCCGAATCAATCAAATCCATCTTTTACTTCTCTGCTTGTTGAAATTTAACTTTTCCTTGTTTAATTTCTGCAAATCCAATTCCCAATTCCCTTTACATTTAATACAATTTATATTTCTTGTCATTTAAGATTCTTGAAATTTTAATTTTTTGCTCTTTAAGTTTCTTGCCAATTTACATTCTGCAACTTTAAATTCATTGTCATTTACTTTCTGTTGGCTACAATTTCACACAATTCACATCAATGTTAGCTTGACTAAACTAATCACCCACTAAA
>NC_029785.2:90540290-90555063 GCF_000816755.2 Arachis ipaensis
ATGTAGAGAAAGAAGAGAGGATCATTTTGGTCGGATTGGAATTTTGATTTGAGTTTTAGTTCAGCAGAAATCAAGCTTTGAAGATTTGGAACTAAGAACTTTTCTCTCTTTTTCTCTCTACCTATTTTCGGCCACAAAGTGAAAATGAGCCAGCCTTGGGGGTTTTGGGGGTTTAGGGTGAGTTGTGATTGGTTGGCTTGGATGTGGATTAAAATAATATTAAAATATCTCTGGTGTACAACTACTAAAACTAGGTGTATTGGAACACTCGTAAAAACATCTCTAAAAATTATTTTCTGAGCTACTAGCATAAATGACACTAGTAACATATTTATTATGAGAATATAACATGTATAATGAGGCCTTAGCATTGCTAAATTCATCAGAGAGTGCTGGTGCTAAGCTGCACCAGTAAACCGTAAACCCAGTTAAACCGATTTTCTGTTTTTAACAAAAACAGACCAGGTAACCTTATAATGTCATTCAAGCATTTTCTAATACTAATATAATGATAATATTATACTATTATCTCTCTCCTCTCATGAATCAAGTCCGGTTCGTCAAACAGAGACTATTTACGAAAATCAGAATCAAAACTGCCAACCGATACGGTTCAAAAACTAGGTTCTTCGCGATTGCATTATCGAGCTTGCCTCAGAGGAGGTTCTAGCTTAAGGATGACATAATGATAATGAGGATTGAGATGCTTGATGATATAGCAGAGGTGTTCCCTTTACTGATCTTCCGGAGAAATCCGTACTTTCAGAAAAGATCTCATGTTCTCGAAAATCAGGGTTGTTACATTAAGAGCCACGTTAACTTAGTTAACATGGCCTCTAACGTTTAGAGGTAAAGGGGAAGCCAACGTTAGTGACATTCAACTTTGTCACTGACCTTGGCCAAGTCACAATAAGCCACGTTAACTCCCACATTAACTTAGTTAACGTGGAAGCTAACGTGAAGAAAGTAGGTGGTCGACAACAATAGTGACACCAAACATTGTCACTAACGTTGGGATTAACCCACACAAGCCCCAATAAACCACGTTAACTCCCACGTTAACCTAGTTAACATGGAAGCTAACGTGAAGAAGGAAGGTGATCGCCAACGTTAGTGACACCTAACATTGTCACTAATGTTGGAAGGAGCCCACACAAGCCACAATGAGCCACGTTAACTCCCACGTTAACTTAGTTAACGTGGAAGCTAACGTGAGGAAGAGAGATGATGAGCCAATGTTAGTGACATTCACCTTTGTCACTAACGTTGGAGATGGCTGGCACAGCCACGTTAGAGGCCACGTTAACCTAGTTAACGTGGACTCTAACATGGGAGCTAAGGGCACATTGGAACGTTAGTGACAAAGGTAAGTGTCACTAACGTTCTCGAAGGTTGGCAAGCCTACGTTAAAAGAGCCACGTTAACTAAGTTAACGTGGACTCTAACGTAAGGAAGGGGGAGACTTCTCAACGTTACTGGGAAAGGTGAGTGCCAAAAACTTGTGCGAAGGACATAGAGGCAACGTTAGTTGCAACGTTTGTGCCACTTACGTTAAAGTTAACGTGGCTCTTACTTTGGTGAGGAACGTTAGTGAAAAGGGTAATTGTCACTAACGTTCTCGAACCCATATTTTCACTGAACGTTAACACCACTAACGTCCTGAGCTAAAGTCTCTGCCCACTTCACACTTTCTCTCTGCAAGTAAAGCCAAGCCCAATGAAGAAGATAACTGCTTCAAACTCAAGATCCAAAGGCCTATACCCAAGACTTTAAGAGCCAACTAGAAGATCAGAAGAGTAGTATATATAGGAGTAGCTTTGAATTATTTTGGGAGTTGGAAATTATAGGGAGCCTCTTGGCATAGAACCTGAGCCCAATGAACTCCCTATTTCTGATCTTACCCATTCTCTTTAATTTCTATCATTTACTTTTATGAGCAATTACCCCATTCCCATTTAAGCTTCTGCAATTTACTTTCCGTCATTTACATTCAGCTCTTTATTTCTAGCATTTACTTTTCTGTTATTTACTTTCCCGCCATTTAATTTTCTGCAATTCTCAACCCAAATTCTGATTTGCTCAACTAGAACATTCCTCTAACTAAAGTTGCTTGATCAATCAATCCTTGTGGGATTCGACCTCACTCAATTGTGAGTTTTTACTTGACGAAAAATTCGGTACACTTGCCGAAGGAAATTTGTTATGAGACAAGTTTTCCGTGCATCAAGTTTATGGCGCCGTTGCCGGGGATTGATTGTGCATCAACAATGATTAAATTGTTGGATAACTAGATTGAGCATTTTATTTTTGTTTGATTTAATTATCCATTTGAGCCATTTACTTTATGTTTTAGTTAATTTCTTCCCTTCCCCCCTACTTTTTCTTTGTTATTTACAATTCATTTCACTAACTGATGAGCGGATAATTTATACGCTTTTTGGCATTGTTTTTAGTATGTTTTTAGTAGGATCTAGTTACTTTTAGGGATGTTTTCATTAGTTATTATGTTAAATTCACATTTATGGACTTTACTATGAGTTTGTGTGTTTTTCTGTGATTTCAGGTATTTTCTGGCTGAAATTGAGGGACTTGAGCAAAAATCTGATTCAGAGGTTGAAGAAGGACTGCTGATGCTGTTGGATTCTGACCTCCCTGCACTCAAAGTGAATTGCATCAATTACTCACTCATGTAAACCCTAGTGACTAGTTTATTATAAATAGGACCTCTTACTATTGTATTAGACGTCTTTTGGACCATCTTTGGATGTGACTGAGATTTACAAGGTGACCATAGCTTGCTTCATACCAACAATCTCCGTGGGATTCGACCCTTACTCACGTAAGGTATTACTTGGACGACCCAGTGCACTTGCTGGTTAGTTGTATCGAAGTTGTGACAATTATGAATTAAGATCAGAGCACCAAGCTCTGGAGCCATTACCAGGATTTGTTCGAGCCTGGAGATCACAATTTTGTGCACCAAGTTTTTGGCGCCGTTGCCGGGGATTGTTTGAGTTTGGACAACTGACGGTTCATCTTGTTGCTCAGATTGGGTAACTTTCTTTTCGTTTTCTTTTCAAAAATTCTTTCAAAAATATTTTCAAAAATCTCTCATCTATTTTCGAAAAATAATATAAAAATGTTTTCAGAAATTTATTCAAAATTTTTAAGAATGAATTCTAGTGTTTCATGAAGCATGTTGAAGCCTGGCTGGCTGTAAAGTCATGTCTAAATTTATTTGGACTGAGGCTTGCAATTTGTTATCAAAGAGCAATATACTCTCGTGTTAAAGACTGAAGCTTGGCTGGCCATTGGCCATGTCTAGTGTTTTGGACTAAAGCTTTCATTGAAAGCTTGGCTGGCTAGTGAGCCATGTCTAATTCCTGGACTGAAGCTTTAGACTAACATGGCAAGATTCCTGGAATTCATGTTAAAAATTTTGGAATCCTTATTTTTCTTTTTCATATTAATTTTCGAAAAAAAAATCCAAAAAAATTTAGAAAATCATAAAAATCGAAAATATTTTTGTGTTTCTTGTTTGAGTCTTGAGTCATATTATAAGTTTGGTGTCACTTGCATATGCATCTTGCATTTTTTCGAAAATATCATGCATTCATAGAGTTCTTCATGATCTTCAAGTTGTTCTTGGTAAGTCTTCTTGTTTGATCTTGATGATTTTTTGTTTTGTGTTATATGATGTTTTTCATATGCATTCTTGAATTCTTAGTGCGTAAGCATTAAAGAATTCTAAGTTTGGTGTCTTGCATGTTTTCTTTGCATCAAAAATTTTTCAAAATTGTGTCTATGATGTTCATCTTGGCATTCATAGTGTTCTTGGTGTTCATCTTGACATTCATAGCATTCTTGCATGCATCACATGTTTTGATCTAAATCTTTTTCTTATTTTTATACCAAATTTTCGAAAATAACATAATCAATTAATGTTTTGATTCAAAAATTTGAAGTTTGTTACTTACTTGTTAAGAAAGATTCAAACTTTAAGTTCTAGAATCATATCTTGTGACTTCTTATGAATCAAGTCATTAATTATGATTTTAAAAATCAAATCTTTTTCAAAAACTAATTCCTATCATATCTTTTCAAAAATATCTTCTTATCTTATCTTTTTCAAAAATATCTTTTCAAAATATCTTTTCTAACTTCCTAACTTCTTATCTTTTCAAAATTTGTTTCAACTAACTAACTAACTTTTTGTTTGTTTCTTAACTTTTTCAAAACTACCCAACTAACTCTCTTTCTCTCATTTTTCGAAAATATCTTCCCCCTTTTTCAAAATTTCTTTTTAATTAACTATTATTTTAAATTTTAAATTTTAATTTTCGAAAAAAAAAATTACTAACAATTTTCAAAAACCAATTTTCAAAAATCACTAACTCCTTTTCAAAAATAATTTTCGAAAATTCCCACCTTCTCTCTCATCCTATTCTATTTATTCATTCATTAACTAACGTCTCTTCCTCACATCATCACCAAATTCGAACCCCCTCTTCTATCTGTGTTCGAATTTCTTCCTCTTTTTCTACTCACATAAGGGAACCTCTATACTGTGGTAAAGAGAATCTCTATTATTATTATTTTTCTGTGCCTTCTTCTTTGTCATATGAGCAGGAGCAAGGATAAGAACATTCTTGTGGAAGTAGATCCAGAACCTGAAAGGACTCTGAAGAAAAAATTAAGAGAAGCTAAATTCCAACAATCCAGAGATAATCTTTCAGAAATTTTCGAACAGGAGAAGGAGATGGCAGCCGAAAATAATAATAATGTAAGGAAGATGCTTGGTGACTTTACTGCACCAAATTCTAATTTACATGGAAGAAGCATCTCCATTCCTGCCATTGGAGCAAACAATTTTGAGCTGAAACCTCAACTAGTTTCTCTGATGCAGCAGAACTGCAAGTTCCATGGACTTCCATCTGAAGATCCTTTTCAGTTCTTAACTGAATTCTTGCAGATATGTGATACTGTTAAGACTAATGGAGTAGATCCTGAAGTCTACAGGCTCATGCTTTTCCCTTTTGCTGTAAGAGACAGAGCTAGATTATGGTTGGACTCTCAACCTAAAGACAGCCTGAACTCTTGGGATAAGCTGGTCACGGCTTTCTTAGCCAAGTACTTTTCTCCTCAAAAGCTGAGCAAGCTTAGAACTGATGTTCAAACCTTCAGACAGAAAGAAGGTGAATCCCTCTATGAAGCTTGGGAAAGATACAAACAGTTGACCAAAAAGTGTCCTTCTGACATGCTTTCAGAATGGACCATCCTAGATATATTCTATGATGATTTATCTGAGCTATCCAAGATGTCATTGGATACCTCTGCAGGTGGATCCATTCACCTAAAGAAAATGCCTGCAGAAGCTCAAGAACTCATTGACATGGTTGCTAATAACCAGTTCATGTATACTTCTGAAAGGAATCCTGTGAATAATGGGACGCCTATGAAGAAGGGAGTTCTTGAAGTTGATACTCTGAATGCCATATTGGCTCAGAATAAAATATTGACTCAGCAAGTCAATATGATCTCTCAGAGTCTGAATGGAATGCAAGCTGCATCCAACAGTACTCAAGAGGCTTCTTATGCAGAAGAAGCTTATGATCCTGAGAACCCTGCAATAGCAGAGGTAAATTACTTAGGTGAACCTTATGGAAATACCTATAACTCATCATGGAGAAATTATCCAAATTTCTCATGGAAGGATCAAAAGCCTCAACATGGCTTTAATAATGGTGGAAGAAACAGGTTTAGCAATAATAAACTTTTTCCATCATCCACTCAGCAACAGACAAAGGACTCTAAACAAAATACTTCTAATTTGGCAAACTTAGTCTCTGATCTGTCTAAGGCCACTGTGAGTTTCATGAATGAAACAAGATCTTCCATTAGAAATCTGGAAGCACAAGTGGGCCAGCTGAGTAAAAGGATCACTGAAATCCCTCCTAGTACTCTCCCAAGCAATACAGAAGAAAATCCAAAAGGAGAGTGCAAGGCCATTGACATAAGCACCATGGCCACACATAAAGCCAGCCATGGAAAGGAGTAAGACTGATTGGATGAAGATAGCAGGAAAGCAGAGGTTCAGAGGAACGAAAGCATCTCCATTCGCTTATCTGAAATTCCTACCAATGAATTACATAAGTATCTCTATCCCTATTTTATTATATAATATTCGAAAACACCATTATCACTTTACATCTGCTTGACTGAGATTTACAAGGTGACTATAGCTTGCTTCATACCAACAATCTCCGTGGGATTCGACCCTTACTCACGTAAGGTATTACTTGGACGACCCAGTGCACTTGCTGGTTAGTTGTATCGAAGTTGTGACAATTATGAATTAAGATCAGAGAACCAAGCTCTGGAGCCATTACCAGGATTTGTTCGAGCCTGGAGATCACAATTTCGTGCACCACTAACCCACTAACTGTTTGATATATTGCATCACTCACACTAACAGTCATTCTGATAGAAATACTTTCTGCATCTATTTTCCTTGCTTGAACTTGTTGGTTGTATGACAGGGAGAAGAAGCGGGGCTTCAACTTCCTTTGATTCTGAACCTGAGAGAACCTTCTTTAGATTAAGGAGGGAAGCAAGAGGAAAAATAGTAATTGGTGCTGAGGAAGAGGAGGAATACTTTGAACCAAACATGGAAGAAAACATGGAAGACCATCGTGAGGAAGAGACTCACAACCATGGCGGAGGAGGTCGAGCAAATCATGCTGGGGAGGATAGAAGAGTTTTAGGCTCTTACATCAATCCAAACCAAGGAAACTGTGGAAGTAGCATTCAAAAGCCAACCATCCATGCCCAAGAAGACCCCAATCAACATCTAACCACCTTCCTGAGAATTTGTGACACAGTGAAGTCTAATGGTGTTCATCCTGATGCCTATAGACATTTCCAATTTCCATTCTCACTCAAGGATAAGGCAGCCAAGTGGCTGGAGTCTTTCCCAAAGGAGAGCTTGACAACTTGGGAAGATGTGGTGAACAAATTCTTGGCAAGATTTTACCCCCCTCAACGAATCAATAGGCTGAGAGCTGAGGTCCAAACTTTCAGGCAACAAGATGGTGAGACTCTGTATGAAGCATGGGAGAGGTTTAAGGACCTGACAAGGAGGTGTCCACCTGACATGTTCAACGAATGGGTGTAGCTGCACATTTTCTATGAAGGGCTCTCTTATGAGTCAAAGAAGGCCGTAGACCATTCATCCGGAGGATCTTTGAACAAGAAGAAGACCATTGAGGAGGCCATAGATGTCATTGAAACTGTAGCAGAGAATGACTACTTTTATGCTTCCGAAAGAGGGAACACTAGAGGAGTGATGGAGCTAAACAATGTAGACGCTCTGCTGGCTCAGAACAAGCTCATTACCAAGCAGCTGGCTGACCTAACCGAGAAGATGGAGAGGAACCAAGTAGCAGCAATCACCACTTCATCAACAACCCAAGAAGGAGTGAATTGATGGGATATTTTAGCGGAAAAACGAATTTCTCCAAAACACCCAAAACTAACCGGCAAGTGCACCGGGTCGCATCAAGTAATAATAACTCACGGGAGTGAGGTCGATCCCACAGGGATTGAAGGATTGAGCAATTTTAGTTTAGTGGTTGATTTAGTCAAGCGAATCAAGATTTGGTTGAGTGATTTGTGATTTGCAGAATTTAAATTGCATGGAAAGTAAAGGGAATGGGTAATTGACATGAAATTAAAGAGAACAGGAATTTAAATGCTGAATCTTAAAGAACAAGAAATCAAATGGCAGAAACTTAGAACGCAAGAAATGTAAATTGCAGAATCTTAAAGTGCAAGAAATGTAAATAGCTTGAATTGTAAAGGGAATTGGGAGTTGGATTTGCAGAAATTAAACGAGGGAAAGTAAATTGCAACCAACAGAGAAGTAAAAGAACACTTGGATTGAACCGGATCTAAAAACAAAATTGTAAATAAGCATGAAAACAGTAAACAGGGAATGGGAAATGGGGAATCCGGATCTCAGGACCCAAGAGACTAGATAACCAAGTCTAGATCTCAATGCCTTCCTAGATCCAACAAGAACAATTGCAAAGGAATTGTAAATTGCAAAGAAAGTAGATGAAGAACAATTAACAGAAATTAAATTCAATAAGCAGTAGAAGAAACAGAGAGATCTTCGGATGAGATTGAAACAGAATTCCTTTAATTCTCCAACCCAAGATCCAAGACAATTGCAATTGAAATTGAAAGCAATAAAACTAAGAGGAAGAGAGTGGAATTCTCCTTCCCCGAAACTAAGAAATTAAAGATCACTCAATATCCAAAGCTCTCCGAAAACTATTATGAAAACTCAAAAGGAAAGCTCCCGAAAGAACTTGAATTCTATCCTATTTATACACTTTCTTCAAATGATCTTCAAGCCTTGAGTTGGGCCTTTGCTCTTGGTGGAGTTGGGTTGAGAGAGGCCTTGGTTGATTGCTCTTGGAGTTTGGAGAGGAACCAAAGTGAACCATGTGAACCGGGTTGGAGTTTTACAAAAGTTTGAGTAAAAGTTTGAGTAAAAGTTTGAGGCAAACTTTTGGTCCAACTTTTCATATCAGCCCCGATGTTTTGCTGATACCCACGTTGGTGCAAAAGTTAGGGGTCTAACTTTTGCTCCAACGTTGGCCTTCCTGAGTGCACTTATGGCGCCAACGTTAGCCCAAAAGTTAGGGGCTAACGTTGGCGCAAACTTTTGCTCCCCCTTTGTGTTTTTCATGTGACAACGTTAGCCCAAAAGTTAGAGGCTAACGTTGGCGCAAACTTTTGGTGGCCAGAGGGTGTTTTTCTCATGCCAACGTTAGCCACAAAGTTAGGGGCTAACGTTGGCGCAAACTTTTGGTGCCCAGGGAGTGTTTTTCTCATAATATGTGATAATTATAGCATAAAACCCCATGAAATAGCATGAATTCATACATGGTTGATTCAATCAAAGGAAGCATGAACATCTACCCAAATTAGCTTACTTGTAGCTCAAGAAAGTGCACAATTCAAGTGAAAACAAAAGAAAAAGACTAGTGAAACTAGGCTAAGATGACTTGTCATCACAAATGAAGAAGTAAAGGGAAGTCAGGAGCAAGTCAACTACATTGGGAATTCACCTAGGCAAAACCATGATCCATACTCCAAGACCTACAACCCTGGATGGAGGAATCACCCAAACTTTGGGTTGGGAAATCAACAAGACCAAAGCCTGGATCAAAGACGCCCAAATCCCAACAATGCAAGCCACCAACATTTCACATCTAGACCATATCAACACTCCCATAACAACACCTCTCCACATCCAAATCAAAACCAAAATAACTTACCTCATCCTTCAACCTCTAATCCCAATCTACAATCATTTGATGACAGACTCTCAAGGATTGAGAATCTACTTGAAGGCATAGGCAAAGAGATTCAAGATAGTAAAGCGTTTCGAGAAGAGGTGATGTCCAATATGCAGAATCAGGATGCTGCCATCAAGAAACTTGAGACACAAATTGGCTACTTATTCAAGCAAATTTCCAGCCACAACTTTCGCAGCAATACTAGCTCAACACAAAGGGAGGAGTGTCAAGCTATCACCCTTCGGAGTGGGAAGGAACTGAGGGAAACCCCCCAGAAACCACAAGAAAAGGACTCAGATAAAGAGGAAGAAGAGCAGGATGGAGCTCAAGTTCCTAATCTGAGTGCACAAAAAGGGGAAGGAGTACTGAAACCAGACGTACCAAGAGTCACATATCCTCAGCAATTAAAGAAGAAGGGGGATGACAACCAGTTTTCGAGATTTTTGGAGATCTTCAAGAAACTACAAATCAACATACCCTTTGCTGAAGCAATAGAATAAATGCCACTCTACGCCAAGTTTTTAAAGGAGCTAATGACTAAGAAAAGAAGCTGGAAGAACAACGAGACTGTGATATTAACCGAAGAATGTAGTGCTGTCATTCAGCACAAACTACCCCAGAAATTGAAGGATCCCGGGAGTTTTCAAATCCCCTGTATTATAGGGGAAATCACAGTAGAAAAGGCTCTTTGTGACTTAAGAGCCAGCATCAATTTGATGTCGGTAGCTATGATGAGAAAGATGAAGATTGAGGAAGCTAAACCAACAAAGATGGCCTTACAATTGGCAGACCGATCGTTCAAGTTCCCGCATGGCGTCGTAGAAGATTTGCTTGTGAAAGTGGGAGATTTTATGTTCCCAGCAGACTTTGTAGTGCTGGACATGCAGGAGGAAGCCAAGGCTTCCATCATCCTGGGAAGGCCATTATTGGCCACTGCTGGAGCTGTCATTGATGTACAAAAAGGAGATCTCACCCTGAGATTACACAATGAAAAGATGACGATCAATGTGTTCAAGGCCATGAGTTACCTACCAGAGCAATTGGGAGAGTGTATGAGGTTGGACTCACTTGAAGATGCAGTGCAGGAAAGTTTTGAAGAAGAACCTGGAGGTTTAATAGAGGAGGAGTCTACGTTTAGTGAAGAGGTTGCAACAGCAGAGATTCAAATACAAGGTGCACCAAAGGAAGAGAACAAAAAGTCAGAAGCACCCAAACTTGAACTCAAAGCACTGCCACCCACTCTCAAATATGCATACTTAAGAGAAGATGAAAATTACCCAGTAATCATAAGCTCATGCCTCAGCCAAGATCAAGAGGATGAACTGCTCAAAGTACTACGAAAACACAAAGATGCCATTGGTTGGACTCTTGCTGACTTGAAAGGGATAAGTTCGGTCATATGCATGCACAAGATACTGCTGGAAGATGATGCCAAACCATCCATTCAATCCCAAAGGAGGTTGAACCCAATCATGAAGGAAGTGGTACAGAAAGAAGTTATGAAGTTATGGCAGGGAGGGGTAATCTACCCGATCTCAGACAACCCCTGGGTTAGCCCCGTGTATGTTGTCCCAAAAAAGGGAGGAATTATTGTGGTTCCCAATGAGAAGAACGAACTAATTCCTACAAGGATAGTCACAGGATGGCGGATGTGCATAGACTACAGGAAGCTCAATGAGGCTACACGA
The DNA here is from genome assembly GCF_000816755.2 of Arachis ipaensis. Classification (NCBI taxonomy): domain Eukaryota; kingdom Viridiplantae; phylum Streptophyta; class Magnoliopsida; order Fabales; family Fabaceae; genus Arachis; species Arachis ipaensis. The sequence goes on from NC_029785.2 coordinate 90,551,347, forward strand.
AAAGATCATTTCCCTCTTCCATTCATGGATCAGATGTTGGAAAGACTCGCAGGGCACGCTTATTATTGTTTTCTCGACGGTTATTCAGGATATAACCAAATAGTGGTTGATCCCAGAGATAAAGAGAAAACCTCATTCACTTGCCCATATGGAGTGTTTGCTTACAGGCGCATGCCATTTGGGCTATGGAATGCAAAGAAATTATACCACTACTGAAAAGGAGTTGCTGGCAATAGTTTTTGCGTTTGACAAGTTTAGATCGTACCTCATTGGTGCTAAAGTTATTGTTTTTACAGATCACACAGCACTTAAATATTTGTTTGCCAAGCAAGAATCAAAGCCAAGACTAATAAGATGGATCTTATTGTTGCAGAAATTCAATATTGAAATCAGAGACAAGAAATGAGTGGAGAACAAGGTAGCAGATCACCTATCCAGGATTCCTCATGATAAAGGTGGAACACCTGATACAAGTGTGAACGAGTTCGTCCCTGATGAGTAGTTGATGATAGTTCACAAAGCACCATGGTTCGCAGACATTGCCAACTTCAAGGCAACTGGGGCATTGCCTCCAGAGATCAATAAACATCAAAAAAGGAAGCTCATGAATGATGCAAAGTACTTTGTCTGGGATGAGCCACATCTATTCAAGAAGTGTTCAGATGGAATCCTTAGAAGATGTGTTTCGGAAGAAGAAGGACGATAGGTCCTATGGAATTGCCACGGCTCATGCTATGGAGGCCACTTTGGAGGGGATAGAACTGTAGCTAAGGTGCTACAAAGTGGATTCTTTTGGCCCACTCTTTTCAAGGATGCCAAAGAACTAGTAAAGAGCTGCAATGAATGCCAAAGATCTGGAAACTTGCCCAAAAGAAATGAGATGCCACAAAATTTTATCTTGGAACTGGAATTGTTTGATGTGTGGGGAATCGATTTCATGGGACCATTCCCAACCTCATATGCAAACAAGTACATCTTGGTAGCAGTGGATTATGTTTCTAAGGGGGTAGAAGCTATTGCAACCCCAACGAATGATAACAGGGTACTCATGAACTTCCTCAGGAAGAATATCTTTAGCCGGTTTGGAGTCCCAGGAGCACTCATCAGTGATGGAGGGAGCCATTTTTTTAACAGACCACTAGAAGCTCTTCTCCTACGATATGGGGTAAAACACAAGGTAGCCACGCCTTACCATCCCCAAACAAGTGGACAGACTGAGATATCCAACAGAGAGCTAAAGAGGATCCTGGAAATGACTGTGGGCGCATCAAGAAAGGATTGGTCGAAGAAGCTGGATGAGGCTCTTTGGGCATACAGAACAGCATTCAAAACACCACTTGGAATGTCCCCATATCAACTAGTGTATGGGAAAGCCTGTCATTTACCACTGGAGCTGAAACATAAAGCTCTCTGGGCTATCAAGATACTAAATTTTGACAGCATTGCTGCTGGTGCAAAGAGGATCTTACAGCTGCAAGAGATGGAGGAATTCAGGTCACAAGCCTATGAAAATACCAAGATGTATAAAGAGAAGGCAAAGAGAAGACCTGACCTGCATCTTGCACCCAGGAGTTTCGAAAAGGGGCAGCAAGTACTCCTTTACAATTCCAAATTGAGACTATTCCCAGGAAAACTCAAATCAAGGTGGTCCGGACCTTTTCTTGTCACAAAGGTTTCGCCATATGGACACATCGAAATCATGGATGAAGGTTCAGAGAGGACTTTTACAGTGAACAGATAAAGACTCAAGCATTATCTGGGCAATGATGGGATATTTTAGCGGAAAAACGAATTTCTCCAAAACACCCAAAACTAACCGGCAAGTGCACCGGGTTGCATCAAGTAATAATAACTCACGGGAGTGAGGTCGATCCCACAGGGATTGAAGGATTGAGCAATTTTAGTTTAGTGGTTGATTTAGTCAACCGAATCAAGATTTGGTTGAGTGATTTGTGATTTGCAGAATTTAAATTGCATGGAAAGTAAAGGGAATGGGTAATTGACATGAAATTAAAGAGAACAGGAATTTAAATGCTGAATCTTAAAGAACAAGAAATTAAATGGCAGAAACTTAGAACGCAAGAAATGTAAATTGCAGAATCTTAAAGTGCAAGAAATGTAAATAGCTTGAATTGTAAAGGGAATTGGGAGTTGGATTTGCAGAAATTAAACGAGGGAAAGTAAATTGCAACCAACAGAGAAGTAAAAGAACACTTGGATTTAACCAGATCTAAAAACAGAATTGTAAATAAGCATGAAAATAGTAAACAGGGAATGGGAAATGGGGAATCCGGATCTCAGGACCCAAGAGACTAGATAACCAAGTCTAGATCTCAATGCCTTCCTAGATCCAACAAGAACAATTGAAAAGGAATTGTAAATTGCAAAGAAAGTAGATGAAGAACAATTAACAGAAATTAAATTCAATAAGCAGTAGAAGAAACAGAGAGATCTTCGGATGAGATTGAAACAGAATTCCTTCAATTCTCCACCCCAAGATCCAAGACAATTGCAATTGAAATTGAAAGAAATAAAACTAAGAGGAAGAGAGTGGAATTCTCCTTCCCCGAAACTAAGAAATTAAAGATCACTCAATATCCAAAGCTCTCCNTCTTGGTGGAGTTGGGTTGAGAGAGGCCTTGGTTGATTGCTCTTGGAGTTTGGAGAGGAACCAAAGTGAACCAAGTGAACCAGGTTGGAGTTTTGCAAAAGTTTGAGTAAAAGTTTGAGTAAAAGTTTGAGGCAAACTTTTGGTCCAACTTTTCATATCAGCCCCCATGTTTTGCTGATACCCACGTTGGTGCAAAAGTTAGGGGCTAACGTTGGCGCAAACTTTTGCTCCCCCTTTGTGTTTTTCATGTGCCAACGTTAGCCCAAAAGTTAGAGGCTAACGTTGGCGCAAACTTTTGGTGACCAGGGGGTGTTTTTCTCATGCCAACATTAGCCACAAAGTTAGGGGCTAACGTTGGTGCAAACTTTTGGTGCCCAGGGAGTGTTTTTGTCATGCCAACGTTAGCCACAAAGTTAGGGGCTAACGTTGGCGCAAACTTTTGGTGCCCAGGGAGTGTTTTTCTCATGCCAACGTTAGCCACAAAGTTAGGGGCTAACGTTGGCACAAACTTTTGGTGCCCAGGGAGTAACTTTCATGTGCCAACGTTAGCCCAAAAGTTAGGGGCTAACGTTGGGGCTAACATTTCACCCAAAAGTTTGTGCAAAAGTTTGAGGCTAACTTTTGGTCCAGCTTTTTGCTTCCTGGTTCATTTTCACTTATTCCATTGTCCTCTCTTTACTCCTAGCCATTCCTTCTTGCTTCAAACTTTCTCCAAGCTTTCTTCACCTATCATTAATCAACCAAACACATCAAAGCTATGCTTAAAATCATGAGATATTCATTTTATCATAATATGTTACAATTATAGCCTAAAACCTCATGAAATAGCATGAATTCATACATGGTTGATTCAATCAAAGGAAGCATGAAAATCTACCCAAATTAGCTTACTTGTAGCTCAAGAAAGTGCACAATTCAAGTGAAAACAAAAGAAAAAGACTAGTGAAACTAGGCTAAGATGACTTGTCATCACAACACCAAAGTTAAAGCTTGCTTGTCCCCAAGCAAGAAAAAAAAATTTATTTAGAAGAAAGGATGAAATGGAAGAGGATGTTCATGCTAGCAGAGTATTATTGATAGTTCATGGGATTTTGTGTGGATATGTA
>NC_029785.2:90556786-90594097 GCF_000816755.2 Arachis ipaensis
AGCATGCTTTTTGTTAAGTGAAAGTAAACACACAAGCACACACATAGACTAGCTTACTTATTCTAAGAGAAATAAACAAAATGCAAAGACTATTCATTATGACAACTACTTAAAGATGCAAGGACCACTTAAAACAGACACAATGCATGCTTTTTTAGTGTTGAACAAGGATCAAGTCCACCTTTTATTTGTCATGCTTTTTCTTTCTTCTTTCATACACCTGGTTGCTGGTGTTCCCTGTGTCCATGTCTGTTGTCTGTTGATCCCGCCAGAACCCAGCTCTATTCATTGCTTCCTCTACTCTATCTTCAAGTCTCATAGCATTGCTTACCTCTACCTCACTTCTCTTTTTGAAAAATTCATCAAAAGTTGGGAAAGCCGGATCCATGTTGTGAAAATGTTCTCCAATATAGTTTAGTTTGATTTGGCTATTGATGTTGTAATCGGCTTGTACTTCATACCTTGCATCTTGGAGTGTTGTGAACTCTTTGAGAGCCCTCAAATTTTCAGCTTGCATTTGTTCCAACTTTCCAAATGATTCATGAGATTGAAAAGCATGTTCTTCTTGCATCACAAGGAATCTTGACTCGAATTTACTTTGTTTGTTCATCATTCTTAGCTCCCGTTCTTCTTGTGCTTGTTGGTTTTTCATGTATAGTGAATAATATTCCTCTTGACTTTCTTGAATTCTCATGTACTATTGTGATAATCTTCCAATTGCTTCCTGCATTTGAGCCATGTCCAGATTGTTATGTAGAGGAGTGTGCTGCTGTTCCTCCTCCTCTTGTGGCTCTGTGATGAGCTTTTGTCCTTATGCTATGCTTTCCTTTGTCTTGTCTCTTTCATTGAAGATTCTTTGACCACCTAGTCATCACAACATACATTAGTTTTGTCCAACTGTGGCAAGAGTATTCCTTTTATTAATATTATATGAATCATCAATTCTTATATCCAATTGAACCGTGACTCATCTTTGGAGGACACCAAACTTAATGTTTGATCATGTATGAAGAAATTGTGTCTCTTCCTCCAATTAGTGAAATCCCAATGTCACTCTTAGTTAAATGTTTATAAGAATTGCTTTCATCCTAATTTTCTTTTTCTCTTCTTTTTTTTTTTTTCATGAAGGGTCAATTGTGTCCCTAAATCGGTGCATCAAAGTTTGATGAAAACTAAACTTGTTTCTTGTCAAAGGGTACATCACAATTGATGCCTTCATTACCGAATAAGAATTTTTCATTTATAAGATTTTGGAAAATAACAATTGTATGATTATTGATGCATGAATTTCTAATTTTCATGAAGCTATGTGGACACCAAACTTTAGTGTTTGGCCATATGCTTTGTCAAGACACTCTAAGCTTGCAAAACAGAATTATTTGTAACGTTAGTTTAGTGTGCTTGAAGGCACACCAAACTTAGAATTCTCAGCATATGTTTCAAAACAGTGCATGCAGTCAATGGACATATTCATGAAAAGAGAAAAGAATTCATGCTCAAATGATCATAACTTATTGAATTTAAAATGACATGAATCCTAAATTATGGGTTGCCTCCCATGGAGCGCTCTTTTATTGTCATTAGCTTGACATTGAGGCTTTCTTTTATGGTGGTTGGTGCTTGTAGAGCCTCAATTTGTCTCCCCTGACTGTGATCCTCTTCTTTGTTCCCTGGTGTTCAATTTCAGCATGCTCTAATGAGAGTATGTTGCTGACAGTGTAGTAGTCCTCAGTTTGTTGGTTTGCCCCCAGCTGTTGATATATCAGTTGCACTTTGTCACCTTTGGAAAGCTCCTCTGTTGGGATCTTCCTGTTCTTCCAACCCCTTTTTGTTTTGTTTCTCCGTTTCATCTTTCCTTTTGTTGATCTTTCTTTTCTGGCCGTAGGCTTCCCTTGGGGACCTCTCTTCTCAGTGGCTAATACTCCAATATCTTCTTGGGCCTTTTTGGGATTGTGTCACTCGGCAGTGAGCTTGAAGGTCTCTCAACAGAAATCTGTTTGGAGATCTGCCCAATTTGCCTCTCTAGGCTCTTTATGGAGGCTTCATGGTTCTTGGTTGTCATTTCTTGGTGTTTCAACATTTTGTCTTTCAAGGTCTCCAAGTTAGTGAGTCTTTGAGATTCAGGTGATGCTTGTGGTGGGTTGTGAGATGTGGGTGGTGGATGGTAGGCATTTTGGTTGGTGAGTTGGTTATTGGATTGGTACTGGTTGGGGTTGGGGTAGTTGTTTTGAGGTTTTCTGTAGGGGTTCTGGTTAGTTTGCTGCTGGTTGTGGTTTTGGTTGCTTCTTGGGTTGTTTTGGTTTGAGTTCCTCTGCCATGGTTGTTGGTTTTGGGTATGATTATCTCCCCATCTGAGGTTTGGGTGGTTCTTCCAGGATGGATTGTATGTATCACCATACACTTCATTTGGTCCTTGGTTGTGCATATACTGTACTTGCTCTTGTTGTTGTTCTTCTTGAGTTTCTTCATTTTGCCCCCATGTGGATGATGGTTGGCTTGTGTTAACTACTGCAACTTGGAGGCTATCAATCCTCTTGGCCATTTGCTCAAATTGTTGTTGAATTTGCTGCTGCATCATCTTGTTTTGAGCCAAGATTAAGTCCACTCCTTCTAGCTCCATTACTCCTCTTCTTTGTGATGGTTGGCGGTTTCTTTGATGAGCAAAGAAATATTGGTTGTTAGCCACCATATCAATGAGATTTTGAGCTTCCTCTGCAGTTTTTTGGCGCCAACGTTAGCCCAAAAGTTAGGGGCTAACGTTGGCGCAAACTTTTGCTCCCCCTTTGTGTTTTTCATGTGCCAACTTTAGCCCAAAAGTTAGAGGCTAACGTTGGTGCAAACTTTTGGTGGCCAGGGGGTGTTTTTCTCATGCCAACGTTAGCCACAAAGTTAGGGGCTAACGTTGGTGCAAACTTTTGGTGCCCAGGGAGTGTTTTTCTCATGCCAACGTTAGCCACAAAGTTAGGGGCTAACGTTGGCGCAAACTTTTAGTGCCCAGGGAGTGTTTTTCTCATGCCAACGTTAGCCACAAAGTTAGGGGCTAACGTTGGCACAAACTTTTGGTGCCCAGGGAGTAACTTTCATGTGCCAACGTTAGCCCAAAAGTTAGGGGCTAACGTTGCGGCTAACATTTCACCCAAAAGTTTGTGCAAAAGTTTGAGGCTAACTTTTGGTCCAGCTTTTTGCTTCCTGGTTCATTTTCACTTATTCCATTGTCCTCTCTTTACTCCTAGCCATTCCTTCTTGCTTCAACCTTTCTCCAAGCTTTCTTCACCTATCATTAATCAACCAAACACATCAAAGCTATGCTTAAAATCATGAGATATTCATTTTATCATAATATGTGACAATTATAGCCTAAAACCTCATGAAATAGCATGAATTCATACATGGTTGATTCAATCAAAGGAAGCATGAAAATCTACCCAAATTAGCTTACTTGTAGCTCAAGAAAGTACACAATTCAAGTGAAAATAAAAGAAAAAGACTAGTGAAACTAGGCTAAGATGACTTGTCATCAGGCAACATGGGGAAAAACCCCAGAGTGAATTACCATCTCAAGTAAAGGAGGAACCGTCGAGCTAGCGACGATAAAAGAGCGCTTTTTCATCGTCATTTCAATAAAAATCACAAGTTGTTTCCTCTGTATTGCTAGGAGCTAAGTTTGGTGTTCCACACCAAAACAATTCAAGAGTGAAAGTGTGATTCTAAGTTTGGTGTTCCACCAAAGGAATCACACTCCATTCCTAAAGCACATTGCTAGCTCTAATCAATCAATGGAAACCACTTAGATTTAGATAGATTTTAGTTGATAATTGTTTTGTTAAACAACAAGATATGAGGTTCTCTGCATATATGCAAGGTTCTGTACTGGGCAAGGAACTAAGTTTGGTGTTGACACACCAAATTAAGTTCAGAAGTCACAAGCATACATGCAAGCTAACTATTTCTCAAGTGCTTTGGGAACAAGCAACTTTCAATAACTTTGCAGGAATCTTATGAGGAAATGGTGCACCTTCACCCAAGGAAGTGAGGTAGCAAAGACCAGGATGATGACAAAAAGGGGGCAACTAGAAACCATCTCCTAAAGGTTGTATTGTCACTTAATTCCATGTACTTAGAATGTTGAAAACTGGAAGTCCAAATGCAATCTTGATTAATAGTTAAATGTTAGTTTAAACCTTTTTAAATTCTGTCTTTTAAGTTTTTTGTTGAAGAGGTCTATGTTTGCTAGTCTTCATGTCATTGCATCCTTACTTTGCTTACTTGTATGCTTGTCCTTTAGAATCAAATGAAAGGAGTATGAGTGCTTTAAAAGACCAGAGAGGAGTTCATACTATGGAGTAAGTTCATGAGTTTATGGTATAGTCATAAGTTAGCTAAGTTGGTTCAACTACCAGGTGGGTGGACAACTATCTGTCATGAATACTATGCTTAAGACACACCCCATGAGACTAGCTAAATAAGAAGATCCTAGTAAGAAAAAGGGAAAGAACAATAAAGGTTAAAAAATAAAAGAAAAAGAGTGAGCAATAAGGCTAGACACCAATGGTTTTAATCTTGAGGCATGTGTTTGTGGTGCTCCTGTGTGAGGGATCTACTTGGATGAATAAACTCTTAGGGGTGCCTTATCACTTGGTAACTTGGGTTAACTAACTTGGGATTATCAGCTGAAAGTCCACTATCAAGAGTAGCATTCACTACAGAGCATTTAGTAACCCAAAGAGGTGCTGGACACCAAGGTCTCAAGAAAAGAAAATAAATAAACTATATGCCTGTGGTGTGTATGTATGGGGGAAAGAGACTTGAGGGAGTAAGTCCTTAGGGGTGTCTTAACACCTAGCACTTTGAACCAACTGGTTCGGGAGTGTTGGCTGAAAGCTTATCTTAAAGAGTCGCCCCTTTACAGAGCACTTAGCCTAAGAACACAAATAAGCCCTGAAATAACAATAAAAGGATCAATGAATAAAAGTCTCATGAGATGCAATCACAGTGAGTATTCTAGGACATGATAAAGGTCTGAAAGCCAGGAATGAACCTAAGTTGCTATGCATGAAACCACCATGTATAGGGAGCCTCTTGGCATAGAACTACTCTCTGTATTTTACTTTCTCTGCACTTCTAGTTTCATCATGTATTCTCCATCTTTGTTTTCATTTTCCAGAGCTATGAACAACTAAACCCCTTTCATTGGGTTAGGGAGCACTGTTGTAATTTGATGAATTAATACTAGTTTTAATTATTCTTCTTCTATCTTTCCTCTTGATTTTACTTGAAAGCTTTCGATCTTCATCCAATTGGGTAGTTATCTTCGAAAAGAAGCTATTCAAACTTGGATCTCTTCTGAACCTTGAAAGACGAATGAAGAGATCATGCTAGAAATGCTTTTTCATGCTGGACCAAATTGGGTTTGGATGGATATGTGACTATAATCCTCTCAATACTTGATTTGGGAAATGCATGTGGTATAATCAGTGACCATACTTCATCTCTTCTCATGAGCAATTGACCAAGGAATTGGCTATTGATCAAGATTTGAGAGATTGAATTACAAGGAATTGTAATTCGATCACTTAAGATTGCCAAGGAGATCAATGAGTGCATTGATTGAGGAAGAGATGAAAATGAAATTGATCCGGAGAATGCAACATCTCCTAAGCCCAATGAACTCCCCATTTCTGATCTTACCCATTCTCTTTAATTTCTGTCATTTACTTTTATGAGCAATTACCCCATTCCCATTTAAGCTTCTGCAATTTACTTTCCGTCATTTACATTCAGCTCTTTATTTTTAGCATTTACTTTTCTGTTATTTACTTTCCCGCCATTTAATTTTCTGCAATTCTCAACCCAAATTCTGATTCGCTCAACTAGAACATTCCTCTAACTAAAGTTGCTTGATCAATCAATCCTTGTGGGATTCGACCTCACTCAATTGTGAGTTTTTACTTGACAAAAAATTCGGTACACTTGCCGAAGGAAATTTGTTATGAGACAAGTTTTCCGTGCATCAAGTTTATGGCGCCGTTGCCGGGGATTGATTGTGCATCAACAATGATTAAATTGTTGGATAACTAGATTGAGCATTTTATTTTTGTTTGATTTAATTATTCGTTTGAGTCATTTACTTTCTGTTTTAGTTAATTTCTTCCCTTCCCCCCTACTTTTTCTTTGTTATTTACAATTCATTTTACTAACCCACTAACTGTTTGATATATTGCATCACTCACACTAACAGTCATTTTGATAGAAATACTTTCTGCATCTATTTTCCTTGCTTGAACTTGTTGGTTGTATGACAGGGAGAAGAAGCGGGGCTTCAACTTCCTTTGATTCTGAACCTGAGAGAACCTTCTTTAGATTAAGGAGGGAAGCAAGAGGAAAAATAGTAATTGGTGCTGAGGAAGAGGAGGAATACTTTGAACCAAACATGGAAGAAAACATGGAAGACCATCGTGAGGAAGAGACTCACAACCATGGCGGAGGAGGTCGAGCAAATCATGCTGGGGAGGATAGAAGAGTTTTAGGCTCTTACATCAATCCAAACCCAGGAAACTGTGGAAGTAGCATTCAAAAGCCAACCATCCATGCCAACAATTTTGAACTGAAGCCACAGCTCATCACCTTTGTTCAGAACAACTGTTCGTTCGGAGGGAGTGTCCAAGAGGACCCCAATCAACATTTAACCACATTTCTGAGAATATGTGACACAGTGAAGTCTAATGGTGTTCATCCTGACGCCTATAGACTGCTCTTATTTCCATTCTCACTCAAGGATAAGGCAGCCAAGTGGCTGGAGTCTTTCCCAAAGGAGAGCTTGACAACTTGGGAAGATGTGGTGAACAAATTCTTGAACAATGTAGATATTCTGCTAGCCCAAAACAAGCTCATTACCCAGCAGCTGGCTGACCTTACCAAGAAGATGGAGAGGAACCAAGTAGCAGCAATCACCACTTCATCAACAACCCAAGAAGGAGTGAATGAAGAAGCAAAGGGAAGTCGGGAGCAAGTCAACTACATTGGGAATTCACCTAGGCAAAACCATGATCCATACTCCAAGACCTACAACCCTGGATGGAGGAATCACCCAAACTTTGGGTTGGAAAATCAACAAGACCAAAGCCTAGATCAAAGACGCCCAAATCTACAATCATTTGATGACAGACTCTCAAGGATTGAGAATCTACTTGAAGGCATAGGCAAAGAGATTCAAGATAGTAAAGCGTTCCGAGAAGAAGTGATGTCCAATATGCAGAATCAGGATGCTGCCATCAAGAAACTTGAGACACAAATTGGCTACCTATTCAAGCAAATTTCCAGCCACAACTTTCGCAGCAATACTAGCTCAACACAAAGGGAGGAGTGTCAAGCTATCACCCTTCGGAGTGGGAAGGAACTGAAGGAAACCCCCCAGAAACCACAAGAAAAGGACTCAGATAAAGAGGAAGAAGAGCAGGATGGAGCTCAAGTTCCTAATCTGAGTGCACAAAAAGGGGAAGGAGTACTGAAACCAGACGTACCAAGAGTCCCATATCCTCAGCAATTAAAGAAGAAGGGGGATGACAACCAGTTTTCGAGATTTTTGGAGATCTTCAAGAAACTACAAATCAACATACCCTTTGCTGAAGCAATAGAACAAATGCCACTCTACGCCAAGTTTTTAAAGGAGCTAATGACTAAGAAATGAAGCTGGAAGAACAACGAGACTGTGATATTACCGAAGAATGTAGTGCTGTCATTCAGCACAAACTACCCCAGAAATTGAAGGATCCTGGGAGTTTTCAAATCCCCTGTATTATAGGGGAAATCACAGTGGAAAAGGCTCTTTGTGACTTAGGAGCCAGCATCAATTTGATGTCGGTAGCTATGATGAGAAAGATGAAGATTGAGAAAGCTAAACCAACAAAGATGGCATTACAATTGGCAGACCGATCGTTCAAGTTCCCGCATGGCGTCGTAGAAGATTTGCTGGTGAAAGTGGGAGATTTTATCTTCCCAGTAGACTTTGTAGTGCTGGACATGCAGGAGGAAGCCAAGGCTTCCATCATCCTGGGAAGGCCATTATTGGCCACTGCTGGAGCTATCATTGATGTACAAAAAGGAGATCTCACCCTGAGATTACACAATGAAAAGATGACGATCAATGTGTTCAAGGCCATGAGTTACCCACCAGAGCAATTGGGAGAGTGTATGAGGTTGGATGTAACGACCCAATTTTCAATATGTCTAGATCATACCGAAAACTGAGCGCTACCAATTTGTCTTCCTAATTATTATCTATTATTTATCATATGAGCCTGATTCGTTGTTAAACGCGTAGTTAATTTGCTTGGTGTATTTTTTTTTTGAAAACGTTTGGATTAATAGGCGGAATCACGCATAATCAATTCACAAGTAATAACAGATAAAACAGTTATAAACAACCACACATAAATACATCACAAGTAGCGAGCAACATTTAGTGATCCAGCCTTTGTTAGAGTATAGACCTTTAGTTAGAACACCCTTAAATATAGCTAGATAATAACTATATACATATACATACATACAACTTCCCAGGTCCTGACCTGTTTAAGAAGTCCCTAAGCTGGCACCCAGGCTAGCCTAGACCCTATACCCACCTAGTCCCTCTAAACTGCTAAATCGAGGGAAAGTACGTTCTTAGGTCTTCAAAACTCAAGTCAAGTGGGATGTCATCAAAAGATAGAACATCATCTGCTACTCCTCTGCACGATCAGACTTTTCCACAGGACGTCTCTCTGGTGCCTCATGAAGTAGCCACACAATAGGAATCTCGTACACAGGATTTAGGTTAAAGTACGCATACGAACGGGGTGCAGACGTTGGCTGGTCTCACAGTATATACATATAAACAGAGAATAATACTCACCCTAGACTCAGAAGACTATCTAGAGCAGAATCCTCTTCTTGCGAATGGTCATCAGCGGACTATGGTGAGGTACTCTTACTTCCATCTGAAGGGGGAAGGGAGAGAGAACGGGTAAGAACTTGGGAGTTCTTAGTAGGGTCGGGGTTATTAGTTACGTTCATTTATTTGGGGTCGATTAGTAGACGAGTAACATAATATAGCGAAGCAGTAAATAGAAGATAAAGATAGAAAGAGAAACTAGAGACAACAAAAAGCAGAACACAAACAAAAGAATACAAGACAATAAAACACAGAAATAGCATACGAGCAGACAAACATAAAGAAGTAGATCACACACAGAAAGGAATGCAACAGAGAATGATGCACAGACAAGAATGATGCATGTCTAGCCCTAGCGCAGGCCATGAGCTCATGTGTCGGTTGGCTGCCCGCAATCCCGACATTTATCCGGTCACGAGTAATCCCGATTTCCCGAATACGATTTCCGTTCCTAAATAAATGCGCATATAATAATAGCCGCTCTTTTCTCTGTATCTCTTTACTCTATTTTAATTACTCTGTTCTCTGTATCTCTTTTCTCTTCTCTGATTACTCTTTTCATCTATATCTATATTACTCTTTTTCTCTTTATCTCTTTACTTTATTCTGGTTACTCTGTTTTCCATGTTTCTCTACTCTGCTCTGATTTCTCTGCTTAATGTATGTATTTAAAGTTTATGTAAATTTCGGTATGAATAGTTCGCCTGTCCCAAGTATAGGTTCATTAAGTCTATACTGAAACAGTTTAACTTTTCATATAATACCTAACCCTAGTCGCAACTCAAGGACTAACTATGTTGCCCTAGTTCGTTCACTAATTTCTGTCTGTTATTCTGTTATTAAAACCTTACAGACTTTTCTTTAGTTTTTATCTTTTCTTCAACTTTTTATCTTTCTTTTATCTCTACCTCACTAATATGTTCTTACCACTCCCTAAGTGTTTTATGAAGGTAATTATGAGATTCTGCGCTTAAAGTTGTCTTTCTAAAGCTTTTTCAGAAAACTGCCTTTTCCGCATTATTTTATTATTTTTATTAAAATATTATTTTTAATTAAATATTATTATTTAATATTTTATTATTATTTATTATTTTATTATTAAATTTTCGAAAATTAACTTTACTTTAACCTTTAACCTTTAAAATTCACTTTTTACCACCCGTAACTTTTAATATTTCTACTTTTATCACCCTAACTTTCAGAAATTACCATATAACCCCTCAAACACCAAATTAATTACTTCCTTGCCCTTTTATGAATCAAAAAGGTGTTCTTCATTGTTCTTCATCACACTCAAAGTGTTCTTCATGTTCTTCATAAATTCTTTAGATTCTTTCTCTGTTTTTACCCATTTTTCAGTCTTTTCAACTTGATATGTCAAATCATTTCGTAACTGTACTGTCTCTGGTTGTAAAATGTGACTTTTGGGAACATATTTTTTTTTAAGTTGCGAGACATGAAAAACATCATGAAGGTTTGATAAATAAGGAGGAAGGACTATTTGATAAGCTACTAGACCGACTCTTTTAAGTATTTGGAAAGGTTCTATTTATCGTGGGTTAAGCTTTTTAGTCTTAAGGACTTTACCTATTCCAGTAATCGAGGTTACTTCGAGAAAGACAAGGTTTCCGTCACTAAACTCTAAGGGTCTATGTCTATTATCGGCATAGCTCTTTTGACGGCCTTGTGATGTCTGGATCTTTCGACGAATCTCCTTTATCTTCTCAGTAGTTTCTTACACTAAGTTTGGACCTAAGACACTAGCTTCTCCATCGTCATTCCAACACAATGGTGTCCGACATCTTCTTCCATAGAGAGCTTCATATGGTGCCATCCCGATACTTTATTGGAAACTGTTGTTGTAGACGAATTTGACCAAAAGCAAATACTTATCCCAGCTGCTTTGGTTGTCTATCATACGTAATCATAACATGTCCTCTAATGTCTGGATTGTCAGCTCTGATTGTCCGTCTGTCTGAGGATGGTATGCTATACTCGTGTGCAATTCTGTTTCCAACGCTTTCTGAAAAGCTCCCCAAAATCTAGTAGTAAACCTCGAACCTCGATCTGAGACAATTTATGAAGGTATCACATGTAGTCGTACGATTTCTTGAATATATATTCGTTCCAGCCTTTCTAAAGTATAGTCAACTCGAATCGGAAGGAAGTGCGCTGACTTTGTCAACCTGTCCATAATTACCCAAATGGCATCGTGTCCTATTGAGGTCCTTGGCAGTCCCGTGACAAAATCCATAGTAATCTGCTCCCATTTCCATTGTGGTATTTCTAAGAGTTGCAGGGTTCTTGACAGTTTCTGATGTTCCACCTTCATCTTCTGGCAGGTTAAACATTTTGAGACATAATCAGCTACTTCTTTCTTTAAGCCCGGCCACCAGAACATTTGTTTCAAATCTCGATACATCTTTGTCACTCCAGGATGCATAGAAAATCTACTTTGGTGAGCTTCAGCAAGAATCTTTTGTCGCAATTCTCCAGAGTTAGGCACACAAATTCTGTTCTTGTACCTCTATAGGCCACTACGATCCTATCTCACAGCTTCTTCAGCTCTGCAAGCAATGGTGATATCCAGTACGGTGCTATAAAAATCGGTCCGATTCCAGGTACTAGCTCAATGCTGAATTTTATCTCTCGCTGTGGAGGAAACTCCTATACTCACCTAGTCCCTCTAAACTACTAGAGCGAGGAAAGTACGTTCTTAGGTCTTCAAAACTCAAGTCAAGTGGAACGTCATCAAAAGATAGAACATCATCTGCTACTCCTCTGTACGATCAGACTTTTCCACAGGACGTCTCTCTGGTGCCTCATGAAGTAGCCACACAATAGGAATCTCGTACACAGGATTTAAGTTAAAGTACGCATACGAACGGGGTGCAGACGTTGGCTGGTCTCACAGTATATACATATAATCAGAGAACGATATTCACCCTAGACTAAGAAGACTATCTAGAGCAGAATTCTCTTCTTGCGAACGGTCATCAGCGAACTATGGTAAGGTACTCTTACTTCCATCTGAAGGGGAAAGGGAGAGAGAAGGGGTAAGAACTTGGGAGTTCTTAGTAGGGTCGGGGTTATTAGTTACGTTATGGGTTGCATCAAGCAACTAATATATATATAAATATAGCTCTGGGTTGCATCAAGCAACTAATATATATATAAATATAGCTCTGGGTTGCATCAAACAACTAATATATATAAATATCTCTTTATTATATTACTCTTCTCTTTATATCTATTTACTCTGTTCTGGTTTCTCTTTTCTCTGTATCTCTTTACTCTATTTTAATTACTCTGTTCTCGGTATCTCTTTTCTCTTCTCTGATTACTCATTTCATCTGTATCTATATTACTCTTTTTCTCTTTATCTCTTTACATTACTCTGGTTACTCTGTTTTCTGTGTTTCTCTACTCTGCTCTGATTTCTCTGCTTAATGTATGTATTTAAAGTTTATGTAAATTTCGGTATGAATAGTTCGCCTGTACCAATTATAGGTTCATTAAGTCTATACTGAAACAGTTTAACTTAGAGCATGTATGATGAGGCCTTAGCATTGCTAAATTCATCAGAGAGTGTTGGTGCTAAGCTGCACCAGTAAACCGTAAACACGGTTAAACCGATTTTCTGTTTTTAACAAAAATAGACCAGGTAACCTTATAATATCATTCAATCATGTTATAATACTAATATAATGATAATATTATACTATTATCTCTCGCCTCTCATGAATCGAGTCCGGTTCGTCAAACAGAGACTATTTACGAAAATCAAAATCAAAACTGCCAACCGATACGGTTCAAAAACTAGGTTCTTCCCGATTGCATTATCAAGCTTGCCTCAGAGGAGGTTCTAGCTTAAGGATGACATAATGATAATGAGGATTGAGATGCTTGATGATATAACAGAGGTGTTCCCTTTACTGATCTTCTGGAGAAACCCGTACTTTCAGAAAAGATCTCATGTACTCAAAAATCAGGATTGTTACATTGAGCCACATCTATTCAAGAAGTGTTCAGATGGAATCCTTAAAAGATGTGTTTCGGAAGAAGAAGGACGATAGGTCCTATGGAATTGCCACAGCTCATGCTATGGAAGCCACTTTGGAGGGGATAGAACTGCAGCTAAGGTGCTACAAAGTGGATTCTTTTGGCCCACCCTTTTCAAGGATGCCAAAGAACTAGTAAAAAGCTGTAATGAATGCCAAAGATCTGGAAACTTGCCCAAAAGAAATGAGATGCCACAAAATTTCATCTTGGAACTGGAATTGTTTGATGTGTGGGGAATCGATTTCATGGGACCATTCCCAACCTCATATGCAAACAAGTACATCTTGGTAGCAGTGGATTATGTTTCCAAGTGGGTAGAAGCTATTGCAACCCCAACAAATGATAACAGGGTAGTCATGAACTTCCTCAGGAAAAATATCTTTAGCCGGTTTGGAGTCCCACGAGCACTCATCAGTGATGGAGGGAGCCATTTTTGTAACAGACCACTAGAAGCTCTTCTCCTACGATATGGGGTAAAACACAAGGTAGCCACGCCTTACCATCCCCAAACAAGTGGACAAACTGAGATATCCAACAGAGAGCTAAAGAGGATCCTGGAAATGACTGTGGGCGCATCAAGAAAGGATTGGTCGAAAAAGCTGGATGAGGCTCTTTGGGCATACAGAACAGCATTCAAAACACCACTTGGAATGTCCCCATATCAACTAGTGTATGGGAAAGCCTGTCATTTACCACTGGAGCTGAAACATAAAGCTCTCTGGGCTATCAAGATACTAAATTTTGACAGCATTGCTGCTGGTGCAAAGAGGATCTTGCAGCTACAAGAGATGGAGAAATTCAGGTCACAAGCCTATGAAAATACCAAGATGTATAAAGAGAAGGCAAAGAGAAGACCTGACCTGCATCTTGCACCCAGGAGTTTCGAAAAGGGGCAGCAAGTACTCCTTTACAATTCCAAATTGAGACTATTCCCAGGAAAACTCAAATCAAGGTGGTCCGGACCTTTTCTTGTCACAAAAGTTTCGCCATATGGACACATCGAAATCATGGATGAAGGTTCAGAGAGGACTTTTACAGTGAACGGATAAAGACTCAAGCATTATCTGGGCAACATGGGGAAAAACCCCAGAGTGAATTACCATCTCAAGTAAAGGAGGAACCGTCGAGCTAGCGACGATAAAAGAGCACTCTGTTGGGAGGCAACCCAACCTCAGGTAGTTTCCTTTTCATCTTTATTTCAATAAGGATCATAAGTTGTTTCCCCTGTATTGTGAGGAGCTAAGTTTGGTGTTCCACACCAAAACAATTCAAGAGTGAAAGTGTGATTCTAAGTTTGGTGTTCCACCAAAGGAATCACACTCCATTCCCAAAGCACATTGCTAGTTCCAATCAATCAATGGAAACCACTTAGATTTAGATAGATTTTAGTTGATAATTGTTTTGTTAAACAAGATATGAGGTTCTCTGCATATATGCAAGGTTCTGTACTGGGCAAGGAACTAAGTTTGGTGTTGACACACCAAATTAAGTTCAGAAGTCACAACCATACATGCAAGCTAACTATTTCTCAAGTGCTTTGGGAACAAGCAACTTTCAATAACTTTGCAGGAATCTTATGAGGAAATGGTATACCTTCACCCAAGGAAGTGAGGTAGCAAAGACCAGGATGATGACAAAAAGGGGGCAACTAGAAACCATCCCCTAAAGTTTGTATTGTCACTTAATTCCATGTACTTAGAATGTTGAAAACTGGAAGTCCAAATGCAATCTTGATTAATAGTTAAATGTTAGTTTAAACCTTTTTAAATTCTGTCTTTTAAGTTTTTTGTTGAAGAGGTCTATGTTTGCTAGTCTTCATGTCACTGCATCCTTACTTTGCTTACTTGTATGCTTGTCCTTTAGAATCAAATGAAAGGAGTATGAGTGCTTTAAAAGACCAGAGAGGAGTTTATACTATGGAGTAAGTTCATGAGTTTATGGTATAGTCATAAGTTAGCTAAGTTGGTTCAACTACCAGGTGGGAGGACAACTATCTGTCATGAATACTATGCTTAAGACACACCCCATGAGACTAGCTAAATAAGAAGATCCTATTAAGAAAAAAGGGAAAGAACAATAAAGGTTGAAAAATAAAAGAAAAAGAGTGAGCAATAAGGCTAGGCACCAATGGTTTTAATCTTGAGGCATGTGTCTATGGTGCTCCTGTGTGAGGGATCTACTTGGATGAATAAACTCTTAGGGGTGCCTTATCACTTGGTAACTTGGGTTAACTAACTCGGGATTATCAGCTCAAAGTCCACTATCAAGAGTACCCTTCACTACAGAACATTTAGTAACCCAAAGAGGTGCTGGACACCAAGGTCTCAAGAAAAGAAAATAAATAAACTATATGCCTGTGGTGTGTATGTATGGGGGAAAGAGACTTGAGGGAGTAAGTCCTTAGGGGTGTCTTAACATCTAGCACCTTGAACCAACTGGTTCGGGAGTGTTGGCTGAAAGCTTATCTTAAAGAGTCACCCCTTTACAGAGCACTTAGCCTAAGAACACAAATAAGCCCTTAAATAACAATAAAAGGATCAATGAATAAAAGTCTCATGAGATGCAATCACAGTGAGTATTCTAGGACATGATAAAGGTCTGAAAGCCAGGAATGAACCTAAGTTGCTATGCATGAAACCACCATAAAACCAGGGGCATGACCTCCACAAGAATGACTCATTTCTCTTGGTATTCCATTCATCATTCTCTTGTTCCAGTACTTGCTTAGGGACAAGCAAGCTTTAAGTTTGGTGTTGTGATGCCAGGGCATTTTGGCCAGTTTCACTGACCTTTTCTTTACTGTTTTTAGGGTAGTTTCATGCATTTCCTTGGAAAATAAGCTAGTTTTGGGTAGATATTCACTTACATCTTGATTCAAGCATACATTGTGCACTTTACATGATTTTATGAGGATTTTGCATGAATTTAATGACAAATTTGATGTTGCATTTCCCATGACTTGGACCAGAACTTTGATGCACTCGATTACTTGATTTAAGGACAAAGAAAGCAAAGAAGAACCACATTAGTGGCTACGTTAGTTACACTAACGTGGGCACTAACATGGAATGGAAGTAACTTGCAAAGTTAATGAGAAAAGTAATCGCCAATAATGCTCTCGAAGCCATCATTGCCCACGTTAAAAGTCACGTTAACTAAGTTAACGTGAACTCTAACGTGGAAGAAAGGAAAGGGAGCCAACGTTAGTGACACTTAACATTATCACTAACATTGGACCAAGCTAATAAGTGGCCACGTTAAGAGCCACGTTAACTTAGTTAACGTGGCCTCTAACGTTAAGAGGTAAAGGGGAAAACAACGTTAGTGACATTCAACTTTCTCACTAACGTTGGCCAAGTCACAATAAGCCACGTTAACTCCCACGTTAACCTAGTTAACATGGAAGCTAACGTGAAGAAAGTAGGTGGTCGACAACGTTAGTGACACCAAACATTGTCACTAACGTTGGGATTAACCCACACAAGCCCCAATAAACCACGTTAACTCCCACGTTAACCTAGTTAACGTGGAAGCTAACGTGAAGAAGGAAGGTGATCGCCAACGTTAGTGACACCTAACATTGTCACTAACGTTGGAAGGAGCCCACACAAGCCACAATGAGCAATGTTAACTCCCACGTTAACTTAGTTAACGTGGAAGCTAATGTTAGGAGGAGAGATGATGAGCCAACGTTAGTGACATTCACCTTTGTAACTAACGTTGGAGATGGCTGGCACAGCCACGTTAGAGGCCACGTTAACCTAGTTAATGTGGACTCTAACGTGGGAGCTAAGGGCACATTGGAACGTTAGTGACAAAGGTAAGTGTCACTAACGTTCTCGAAAGTTGGCAAGCCTACGTTAAAAGAGCCACGTTAACTAAATTAACGTGGACTCTAACGTAAGGAAGAGGGAGACTTCTCAACGTTACTGGGAAAGGTGAGTCCCAATAACGTGTGCGAAGGACATAGAGGCAATGTTAGTGGCAACGTTTGTGCCACTAACGTTAAAGTTAACGTGGCTCTTACTTTGGTGAGGACCGTTAGTGAAAAAGGTAATTGTCACTAACATTCTCGAACCCATATTTTCACTGAACGTTAACACCGCTAACGTCCTAAGCTAAAGTCTCTGCCCACTTCACACTTTCTCTCTGCAAGTAAAGCCAAGCCCAATGAAGAAGATAACTGCTTCAAACTCGAGATCCAAAGGCCCATACCCAAGACTTGAAGAGCCAACTAGAAGATCAGAAGAGTAGTATATATAGGAGTAGCTTTGAATTATTTTGGGAGTTGGAAATTATAGGGAGCCTGTTGGCATAGAACTACTCTCTGTATTTTACTTTTTCTGCACTTCTAGTTTTATCATTTATTCTCCATCTTTGTTTTCATTTTCCAGAGCTATGAATAACTAAACCCCTTTCATTGGGTTATAAGGAGATCAATGAGTGCATTGATTGAGGAAGAGATGAAAATGAAATTGATCCGGAGAATGCAACATCTCCTGAGCCCAATGAACTCGCCATTTCTGATCTTACCCATTCTCTTTAATTTCTGTCATTTACTTTTATGAGCAATTACCCCATTCCCATTTAAACTTCTGCAATTTACTTTCCGTCATTTACATTCAGCTCTTTATTTCTAGCATTTACTTTTCTGTTATTTACTTTTCCGCCATTTAATTTTCTGCAATTCTCAACCCAAATTCTGATTCGCTCAACTAGAACATTCCTCTAACTAAAGTTGCTTGATCAATCAATCCCTGTGGGATTCGACCTCACTCTATTGTGAGTTTTTACTTGACGACAAATTCGGTACACTTGCCGAAGGAAATTTGCTATGAGACAAGTTTTCCGTGCATCACTTATTGATATAGTTGCCAAAAACCAGCATCTGTACATAAGTAATGGGTCCTCCATAAAAGAAGAAGCCAAAGCAGTATCTACTGAACTTGGTCCTCCAGAACAAGTTGCTGAACTCAATCAACAATTGTGCTTTCTAACAAAACAGCTAGCAGAATTCAAGGAGATGCTACAAGACACTAAAAATGCTAATAAAAATATGGTGGCACAATTGAATCAGAAAAAATAGCAATTATCAAAGCAGATAACAGAAGAGTGTCAGGCAGTTCAATTAAGATGTGGAAAAACATTAAATACCTCGCTTCAGAGCAGTAGAAAGCCAAGGAAAGAACAACTGACAGAGGATGAGCAAAATATCATCCAAAATCCCTCTGAGGATAGTAAGAGCCCAGAGAGGAATGATTCTGGCGCTTAAACGCCAGAAAAGGATGGAGAGATGGTGTTAAACGCCCAACCCATGCTCAGTTCTGGCGTTCAAATGCCACAAACAAGCAAGGAGTTTGCATTAAACGCCCAAAGGAAGCTCAGTTCTGGCGTTCAAACGCCAGGAACAGGTAAGGAGTTGGCGTCCAACGCCAATCCAGCCTCCACCCCTGACATTCAAATGCCAGTGAGGGATCAGACACACACAAATGCTTATAACAACCCCTCTAAAAAGGCTTCTCCAACCACCTCTGTAGGAAATAAACCTGCAGCAACCAAGGTTGAAGAATACAAAGCCAAAATGCTTTATCCTCAAAAACTCTGCCAAGAGGAGCAGGATAGGCAATTTGCTCGCTTTGTAGACTATCGCAGGACTCTTGAAATAAAGATTCCGTTTGCAGAGGCACTTGAGCAAATACCTTCTTATGCCAAGTTCATGAAAGAGATCTTGAGTCATAAGAAGGATTGGAGAGAATCTGAAAGAGTTCTCCTTACTGAAGAATGCAGTGTAGTCATTCTGAAAAGCTTCCCAGAAAAGCTTAAAGATCCCGGGAGCTTCATGATACGATGCACATTAGAGGGTAATTGCACCAAGACAACTTTATGTGATCTTGGGGCAAGTATCAATCTAATACCTGCATCCACTATCAGAAAGCTAGGTTTAACTGAAGAAGTCAAACCAACCGGATATGTCTCCAACTTGCTGATGGCTCCATTAAATACCCATCAGGCGTGATTGAAGACATGATTGTCAGGGTTGGGCCATTCGCCTTCCCCACTAACTTTGTAGTGTTGGAAATGGAGGAGCACAAGAGTGCTACTCTCATTCAAGAAAGACCTTTCCTAGCAACTGGACGAACTCTCATTGATATCCAAAAGGGGAAAGTAACCCTGAGAGTCAATGAGGATGAGTTTAAGTTGAATGCTGTCAAAGCTATGCAGCATCCAGACACACCAAAAGACTGCATAAAAGTTGATCTTATTGACTCTTTAGTAGAGGAGATCAACATGGCTACGAGTCTCGAATCAGAGCTGGAAGACATCTTTAAAGATGTTCAGCCTGATCTGGAGGATTCAGGAGAATTGAAAGAGCCTCTGGAAATTCCTCAGGAAGAGGAAAAACCTCATAAACCCGAGCTCAAATCATTACCACGATCCCTGAAATATGCATTTCTGGGAGAAGGTGACACTTTTCCAGTGATCATAAGCTCTGCTTTGAATTCACAGGAAGAGGAAGCACTACTTCAAGTGCTAAGGACACAGAAGACAACTCTTGGGTGGTCCATAAGTGACCTTAAGGGCATAAGCCCAGCTAGATGCATGCACAAGATCCTATTCGAGGATGATGCTAAGCCAGTGGTTTAACCACAGAGGCGGTTAAATCCAACCATGAAGGAAGTAGTGCAGAAAGAGGTCACCAAGTTACTGGAGGCTGGGATTATTTATCCTATTTCTGATAGCCCCTGGG
Source organism: Arachis ipaensis (assembly GCF_000816755.2). Lineage (NCBI taxonomy): Eukaryota > Viridiplantae > Streptophyta > Magnoliopsida > Fabales > Fabaceae > Arachis > Arachis ipaensis. The sequence continues at coordinate 90,576,526 of NC_029785.2, forward strand.
TGAGCCCTGTTCAAGTTATCCCCAAAAAGGGTGGCATGACAGTGGTTCATAATGAAAAAAATGAACTGGTTCCTACAAGAACAGTTACAGGGTGGCGCATGTGTATTGATTATAGAAGGCTCAATACAGCCACCAGAAAGGATCATTTTTCTTTACCATTCATAGACCAGATGCTAGAGAGACTAGCAGGTCATGATTTTTATTGCTTTTTGGATGGCTATTCAGGTTACAACCAAATTGCAGTAGATCCCTAGAATCAAGAGAAAACTGCATTTACATGTCCATCTGGAGTATTTGCCTACAGAAGGATGCCATTTGGGCTGTGTAATGCACCTGCAACCTTTCAGAGATGCATTCTCTCTATTTTCTCTGATATGGTGGAAAAATTTCTGGAAGTCTTCATGGATGACTTCTCAATATATGGAGACTCATTCAGCTCCTGTCTTGATCACCTGACACTAGTTCTGAAAAGATGCCAAGAGACTAACCTGGTTTTAAACTGGGAAAAATGTCACTCTATGGTGCCTGAAGGGATTGTCCTTGGGCATAAAATTTCAAACAAGGGAATAGAGGTGGATCAAGCTAAAGTGGAAGTAATTAAAAAATTACCACCACTTGCCAATGTTAAGGCAATCAGAAGCTTTTTGGGGCATGCAGGATTTTATAGGAGGTTTATAAAGGATTTTTCAAAAATCGCAAAACCTCTGAGCAATCTGCTAGCTGCTGACACGCCATTTGTGTTTGACACAGAGTGTCTGCAGGCGTTTGAAACCCTGAAAGCTAAGCTGGTCACAGCACCAGTTACTTCCGTACCAGACTGGACATTACCGTTCGAATTAATGTGTGATGCCAGGACCAAGCCATTGGTGCAGTATTGGGGCAGAGGCACGACAAGCTCCTGCATGTCATTTATTATGCTAGCCGTGTTTTAAATGATGCCCAGAAAAATTACACAACCATAGAAAAGGAATTGCTTGCAGTGGTTTATGCCATTGACAAGTTTAGATCATACTTAGTAGGATCAAAAGTGATTGTGTACACTGACCATGCTGCTCTTAAATATCTACTTACAAAGCAGGATTCAAAACCCAGGCTCATAAGATGGGTGTTGCTTCTGCAAGAGTTTGATATAGAAATAAGAGACAGAAAAGGGACAGAAAACCAAGTGGCTGATCATCTGTCCCAGATAGAGACAATAGAAGGGGCGTCCTTTTCCTCTATTGAAATCTCTGAAACCTTTCCGGATGAGCATTTGTTCGCCATTCAGGAAACACCATGGTTTGCAGACATTGCAAACTATAAAGCTGCAAGGTTCATACCCAAGGAGTACAGTAGGCAACAAAAGAAAAAATTAATTGCCGATGCAAAGTATTACTTGTGGGATGAACCCTATCTCTTTAAGAGGTGTGCAGACGGAATAATCAGAAGGTCTGTGCCTAGAGAAAAAGCACAAAAGATCTTATGGCATTGCCATGGGTCACAATATGGAGGATATTTCGGAGGTGAGCGAACAGCCACCAAGGTCCTCCAATGTGGCTTCTACTGGCCTACCCTCTATAGAGATTCCCGAGAGTTTGTACGTAACTGTGACAGTTGCCAGAGAGCTGGTAATCTGCCTCATGGTTATGCCATGCCTCAACAAGGAATCTTGGAGATAGAGTTATTTGATGTATGGGGTATTGACTTCATGGGGCCTTTCCCACCATCATACTCAAACACTTATATTCTGGTTGCAATCGACTATGTATCTAAATAGGTAGAGGCCATTGCCACACCCACTAATGATACTAAGACAGTGCTGAAGTTCCTCCAGAAACATATCTTCAGCAGGTTTGGTGTCCCTAGAGTATTAATCAGTGATGGGGGCACTCACTTCTACAACAAACAGCTTTACTCTGCCATGGTCCGATATGGAATTAGCCACAAAGTGGCAACTCCATATCATCCACAGACAAATGGGAAAGCTGAAGTCTCTAACAGAGAACTAAAAAGAATCCTGGAACGGACTGTAAGTACCCGTAGAAAGGATTGGGCAAGAAGCTTGGATGATGCTCTGTGGGCTTACAGAATAGCATTCAAGACTCCTATAGGGACCTCTTCATACCAGCTTGTGTATGGTAAGGCCTGTCATCTGCCTGTGGAACTAGAATACAAAGCCTACTGGGCAACCAGATTCCTAAACTTTGATGCCAATTTAGCTGGAGAAAAAAGATTGCTCCAGCTGAATGAGCTAGAGGAATTCAGACTCACTGTTTTCGAAAATGCCAAGCTTTACAAAGAGAAATCAAAAAGGTGGCATGACAGAAAGCTATCATCTAGAGTCTTTGAACCAGGACAGAAGGTTCTACTGTTTAACTCTAGGCTCAGGCTATTCCCCGAGAAACTGAAATCCCGGTGGAGGGGACTATATGTGATTACAAGTGTGTCACCATATGGCTATGTGGAGCTTCAAGACATTGATTCTAATAAGAAGTTCATTCATAATGGACAGAGAATCAAATATTATCTTGAAGGCAATGTTGAGCAAGAATGCTCAAGGCTGAGGCTAGATTAAAAAGCTCAGCAAGGTCCAGCTAAAGACAATAAAGAAGCGCTTGCTGGGAGGCAACCCAGCCATTAGCAAAACTTTTTCTGTTATTTTATTTTATTCTATTCTTCATTTTATTTATTTTTAAAGCATATAAGTTTAATATTTACAAGGTAAAGAATCAATTCCATAAGTTCACAGGGTTACAGAAGGATTCAGAGCACAAAACAGGAAAAAGGAGCTCACTGGCAAGAAAACGCCAGTAAGAGGCACAATTGGGCGTTAAACGCCCAAAAGGAGCATCTACTGGGCGTTTAACGCCAGTAGAGATAGCCATCTGGGCGTTAAACGCCATAAAGAAGCAGCTTCTGGGCGTTTAACGCCAGATTTACAGCATCCTGGGCGTTCAGAAAAATGCCCAGTGACAAAGGAGTTTCTGGCGTTTAACACCAGCTGGAAGCAACAGCTGGGCGTTAAACGCCCAGACCAAGCACCAATTGGGCGTTAAACGCCCAAAACATGTAGCAGTTGGGCGTTTAACGCCAGGATTGTGGGGAGTAGGCAATTACGTTTTCAATTAAAATTTTTTCCATTTTTTATGTTTCAATTCATGATTTCTTGCACAAACATGTTACAAATCCTAATTTTTCAAATCCTTTTTGAAAAGATATCAAATGTATCTTAATTCATAAACCCTTTTTTTTTTATCCTCTTCAAATTATTTTCAAATCCTTTTCAAAACAAATCTATCTTTTTTCCTTCTACAATTTTTTCAACTCAACAATATCTTTTTCAAATCTTCACAACATCTTTTTCAAAACAAAGCTATCTTTTTCAAATATCTTCCATATTATTCATATCTTTCAAATTTTAAAGTGCATCCTTTTCCTATCATATTTATCTTTTATAAATCATATCTTTTATTATATCTTCTTCAAAATTTTCAAAAACCCACCCCCTTCCCTTTAAATCCTAGTTCGGCCTCCCCCCCACCTCCACAATTCAGACTTGGCTCTCCTCATATCCCTCTCTTTTCTTTTCTTTTGCTTGAGGACAAGCAAACCTCTAAGTTTGGTGTGTTTATCCGTGATCACTAAGCCAATACCCACTAAGATCATGGCTCCTAAGGGAAAACAAACCAACTCAAGAGGCAAGAAAGAGAATATTCCAAAACTACTTTGGAATCAAGGGAAGTTCTTAACCAAAGAACATTCAGACCATTACTACAAAATAATGGGTCTAAGGTCAGTGATCCCGGAAGTTAAATTCGATCTAAAAGAAAATGAATATCTGGAGATCCAAGAGCAAATTCGAAACAGGAGCTGGGAAGTCCTAGCTAATCCTGAAGCAAAGGTGGGAAGAAACATGGTTCAGGAATTCTACGCAAATCTGTGGCAGATGGACAGGCAAAGAATAGCGGGAACCGCATTTTATGAATATAGAACTCTGGTCAGAGGGAAGATTGTTCACACCCACCCTGACAAAATAAGGGAGATCTTCAAGCTGCCTCAACTGCAAGATGATCCAGACTCCTTTAATAGGAGAATGATGAGATCAAACCTGAACTTGGACAAGATCCTAGAGGACATATGTCTCCCTGGAGCTAAATGGACAACCAACAAAAAGGGTGCCCCGAACCAACTCAAAAGAGGAGATCTCAAACCAGTCGCCAGAGGCTGGCTGGACTTCATTGGGCACTCTATATTGCCCACTAGCAACTGCTCTGAGGTCACCATCAGAAGAGCAGTGATGATTCATTGCACTATGCTGGAAAAAGAAGTGGAAGTTCATCAGCTGATTGCTTGTGAGCTTTACAAGATTGCAAACAATAACTCCAAAGATGCCAGATTGGCTTATCCAAGCTTGGTCTCTCTGTTATGTAAAGATGCTGGGATAAAAATGGGAGTAGATGAGTACATCCCAGTTGAGCTACCAATCACCAAAAAGTCTATGGAAGGAAGAACAGCAAAATCAAAATAGCATACTCTGCAAACTTCTTAGAGAACAAGAAGAGCAAGGGCGTGAACTGAAGGAACTAAAGCGCCAGAAGCTATCTCTTGAAGGGCCAAGCACTCCACAGACTAAAGAGGCATCCACCTCCCAAATTCAAGGTTGTTGAGTTCTAATCTTGGCCTTAACTCTGTGATAATTGTTCTTATTAGAAATTTACCTTAGAAGTTATATATGAGTAGTAGTAATTAGTATCCCTATTTTGATTTTATCTCCAATTAAGCTATAATTTATTTTTCTCATCATCATCAAACATGAATAAAATAGCAGATTTTTAGAATAAGGAGGCAATATTTTTTCGAGTTCTTAATAAGGAAAATTCTAATTATCTATATGTGGTGGCAATGCTTTTTGCCTTCTGAATGAATGCCTGAACAGTGCTTGTTTTTGATATTGAATTTTATGAATGTTAAAATTGTTAGCTCCTGAAAGAATGATGAACAAGAGAAATGTTATTGATGATCTGAAAAATCATGAAATTGATTCTTGAAGCAAGAAAAAGCAGCAAAAAAAAAGAAGAAGAAGGAGCAGTAGAAAAAGCCAGTAGCCCTTAAAACCAAAAGGCAAGGGTAAAAAGAATCCAAGGCTTTGAGCATTAATAGATAGGAGGGTCTAAAAGGAATAAAATTCTGGCCTAAGCGGCTAAACTAAGCTGTTCCTAACCATGTGCTTGTGGCGTGAAGGTATCAAGTGAAAACTTGAGACTGAGCGGTTAAAATCAAGGTCCAAAGCAAAAACAGAGTGTGCTTAAGAACTCTGGACACCTCTAATTAGGGACTTTAGCAAAGCTAAGTAACAATCTAAAAAGGTTCACCCAGTTATGTGTCTGTGGCATTTATGTATCCAGTGGTAATACTGGAAAACAAAGTGCTTAGGGCCACGTCCAAGACTCATAAAGTAGCTGTGTTCAAGAATCAACATACTAAACTAGGAGAATCAATAATACTATCTGAATTCTGAGTTCCTATGGACGCCAATCATTCTGAATTTCAAAGGATAAAGTGAGATGCCAAAACTGTTCAGAAACAAAAAGCTACTAGTCCCGCTCATCTAATTAGAATCTGAGCTTCACTTAAAACTCTGAGATATTATTGCTTCTCGATTTCTTTTTATCCTATTTTATTTGTCTAGTTGCTTGGGGACAAGCAACAGTTTAAGTTTGGTGTTGTGATGAGCGGATATTTTATACGCTTTTTGGGGGTAATTTCATGTAGTTTTTAGCATGTTTTAGTTAGTTTTTAGTATATTTTTATTAGTTTCTAGGAAAAAATTCATATTTCTGGACTTTACTATGAGTTTGTGTGTTTTTCTGTGATTTCAGGTATTTTCTAGCTGAAATTGAGGGAGCTGAGCAAAAATCTGATTCAGGCTGAAAAAGGACTGCAGATGCTGTTGGATTCTGACCTCCCTGCACTCGAAATAGATTTTCTGGAGCTACAAGAGTCCAAATGGTGCGCTATCAATTGCGTTGGAAAGTAGACATCCAGGGCTTTCCAGCAATATATAATAGTCTATATTTTGCTCAAGAATAAACCACGTAAACTGGCGTTCAACGCCAGTTCCATGTTGCATTCTGGCGTTAAACGCCAGAAACAGGTTACAACCTGGTGTTTAACGCTGGAAATAGCCTAGGCACGTGTAAAAATCAAGTCTCAGCCCCAGCACACACCAAGTGGGCCCCAGAAGTGGATTTTTGCACTATCTATCTTAGTTTACTCATTTTCTGTAAACCTAGGTTACTAGTTTAGTATTTAAACAACTTTAAGAGATTTATTTTGTACCTCATGACATTCCAGATCTGAACTTTGTACTCTTTGACGGCATGAGTCTCTAAACTCCATTGTTGGGGGTGAGGAGCTCTGCTGTGTCCCGATGAATTAATGCAATTATTTATGTTTTCTATTCAAACACGCTTGTTTCTATCTAAGATGTTCATTCGCACTTCAATATGATGGATGTGATGATCCGTGGTAATCATCACCATTCTCAACCTATGAACGTGTTCCTGACAACCACCTCCGTTCTACCTTCGATTGAATGAGTATCTCTTGGATTCCTTAATCAGAATCTTCGTGGTATAAGTTATAATCCATTGGCAGCAAGAATCTGGAAAGTCTAAACCTTGTCTGTGGTGTTCCGTGTATGATCAGGGATTGAATGACTGTGACGAGCTCCAAACTCACAAGGGTTGGGTGTAGTGACAGACGCAAAAGGATCAATGGATCCTATTCCAGCATGAGTGAGAACCGACAGATGATTAGTCGTGCGGTGACAGTGCACGTGGACCATTTTCACTGAGAGGACGGATGGTAGCCATTGACAACGGTGATCCACCAACACACAGCTTGCCATAGGAGGAACCTTTCTTGCATGAAGAAGAAGACAGGGAGAAAGCAGAGATTCAGAAGACAAAGCATCTCCAAAACTCTAACATATTCTCCATTACTTCATAACAAGTATTTAATTCATGCTCTTTTATTTTTCGCAATCCAAACTGACAATTATAATTGATATCCTGACTAAGAATTACAAGATAACCATAGATTGCTTCAAGCCAACAATCTCCGTGGGATTCGACCCTTACTCACGTAAGGTATTACTTGGATGACCCAGTGCACTTGCTGGTTAGCGGTACGAGTTATGAAAAGTGTGATTTATGATTCGTGCACCATGCACGCGTACACGTCGCATGCGATGCACAATTAAACCACCTCAGCGCCTGATTTTAATTCTCCTTCTCCCCCAATCTTAATTCTTTTCAGTCCAAATTATTTCTTCTTCCTTCTTTCTTTCTTATTCCTTATTCTTTCCTACTTTCTATTACTTTCTTCTTTCTTTCTTCATCTCCTTCATCAGGTTTCTTTTCTTCCTCCCATCTACTCTTTCATTATTGCATTTATTTATGTTTCTTTCTTCTCTATTTTTCTTTTAGCATAATCATCTATGTTTTCTTTTTTTTTCTTTTCTTTTCATTCATTTTTATGTTGGTATTGAAATTTTATTTGGGTCTTACCTTACTATACTAAAGCTTGTGGATACTCTGAGGAGTGATTTGACAATTGATATTTTAATTTGGCTCTCATATACATTTGGATTATATTATTTTCATTCCTATTTCACTTGCTCACCACGTATTTGTGAAAAAGCCTATGGCATCTTGAACTCTATTTTGTTTTACTCTTTTACTTGAATGCCTCTTTTTCACAACACTTGCACTCCACATGTATTTGGGATTATCATTCACAATTGTCATCATACACATACTCTCTAAATTGGCACATTTAATTATTGATGCTTGAGTTATGCTTCTCATGCCTATTACTTGCATGCTTTTACCTCTTGCATCTATTTATTTATGAATTGCCTTCTTGTTCCTCATTAATGTCTTACCTACATGTTGTAGCTACCATATATTTGAGCTAACATCTTTCCTTTGGCATTTGTTATCACTTGGAATTTTCTCCCTTCCGGTTCTTTAGTTATCTACACTTCACATTCTTCTTTTTTCCTTCTTTCTTAGGCATGGGTACCAAGAAAGGAAAGGAGAAGGCCACTGACAAGACACCAGCAAGGAGAGGAACCAAGAGAACACTGGCAAAAGCACTTCCATCTACCAGTGTAAAGCCACCAACAAAGCGGGTGAAGAGGATCATTAAGGTTGATGAATCAGAGAAAGCTTTTCCCGCCCGAGACTCCACACAGTTTGCTAACTGTTATTGTGAATAGATGTTCCCCATCCTAGCTGAAAGGAACTACAACAATGAGCATCTGCTCATTGTCCCAACACATTTTGTTGATTTTGTGGAGCCTCGCATAGAGCAAGGACAGTGGAGATTTTTGAGGAAGCAGCCGCGAGAGGCCAACTTATCCTGGGTAGTTGAATTCTACTCCAACTTCCACTCACCTACTCTGCAGACTATCTTCGTCCGTCAGTAGTAGGTCCCTGTCTCTGAAAGTGCCATACAGAGAGCACTAGACATTCCACCTAGTCCAGAGGGATGGGATGCTTATCAAGCAGCCTCTTTAAGCGCCAGATGTATCAGTTCGACTGGGATAACGTACTTAGAGTAATAGCCCAACCTGGCAGCACCTGGATATACGGGCAGCATCATTCAAAACCCAAGAGCATCTCAGCCCAGTCACTCACCCTAGAGGCTCGGTGTGGCCACAGATTATGTCCCACTATGTCTTTCTGAGCACTCACGAGTCGACCTTCACAGCCGACATGGCTGTTCTCATCTGGTGCATCCTGACAGAGCAACCCCTCAACCTGCCCCGACACATCCAGCAAGCAATGGGACACTTACAGATTACGGGTAACCTGCCTTTCCCGTATTGGTTTCAGATTTAGTCTCGGTAGCAGGTGTGTCCCATTAGGCAGGAGACACAAAGGTCATGATCCCTAGGATCGACCAGTATGTCCTGAAAGGGAAATACATCAGGCCACCAGTTCCCTCTGCGAGCCGGCCTGCAGGTCCATCCTTGGATACTCCTCCCTCTTCCACTCCACCATCATCCACACCACAAGCACCATCCATCCATCATATGTTCCTCCAGATCCTTGAGAGGTTCGACCGGCAAGACCAGCGAATGGAGCAAATGGAGCGCCATAACAAGCGCAGATACAACTATCTGAAGGACCTTAAAGCTGGTACTCACCCACCTCCAAAATAGAAGGACACCCAGGACTCCTCTTCATCGAGTAGCACAGGCAGCCAAGGCGAACCAAACACTAGAGGTGATGCTTCCAGCCCTCTTTTGCTCTTTACTGATGGCACGGAGGACCATGCCAAACCTTAAGTGTGGGGAGGTCCCTTGACTTCCGGAGGTAACTTTTCTCTCTTAACACCAACATTTGACTTTTTCTTTTGTTAGATAGGACAGATTGCATGATAATAATTGTTTGCATGTATGTTTTTCTTGGTTAAAGTAATGAGTTTCTTTTCAAGACCCCTTTTTATAGTATTTCACTAATTTAAATTGAAAATTTTTTGTTAAACTTGTTTGAAGATTGTAATTTGGAAGATATGCTATAGCTAAGAACACACAACCTGTGAGATTTGAGCTTAATTACATGGTTACACTACTTAACCATAATATTTTATTCTTGTGTGTTTTCTTCTCTATGATTGCAATCTATATTTTGTTCCATTCTATATGTCTATTGTTTAGTGTATTTACATGCATACATATGATTGAGGCCATCATTCGTTATTAGGTCACTCATCCTAAATAGCCTACCCCTTCAACTACCTTTGTTTGCCACTTTGAGCCTTTTAATCCCCATTTGTTCTATATTTTACCACATCACTAGCCTTAAGCGGAAAAACAATTAATTACCCTAAGTGAATCTTTGATTAGCTTAAGTTAGAGATTGTATATCAATTAAGTGCGGGAAACTGTGGAAACTTGGGTTGATGATAGTGTACAGTGTTATGTTGACAAAATATTGGGAATTTGGGTGCATACTCATGTGAGACCAAAAAAATAAAAAAACTCATGTGCATTGATATGTTATGTTTACTTTTACATTTTAAAAAAATATTAAAATAAATAAATAAATAAATAAATAAGGGGACAAAATTACGCCAATGTTAAGTTTAATAAAAGATCAATGCATATGTGATAAAATTAAAGAAAAAAATTTTGGTACATGAGTATGTGATGCAAAAGTGGGAATTATGGGTAGCTAGGCATGATTTTAGAATTACATAGAGTGTGTGTGTGTGTGTTAGGTGAAAGCTTAGGTTAGTCAAAGATTCATATTATAGCTCACTTGGCCATACATATATCCTCACCCTTACCTTAGCCCCATTACAACCTTGAAAAGACCTCACGATGTTTGCATTGGTATACTAAATTTTTGTTGATTGGTTAGATGAAGAACAAAATCTAGAAAGCATGACTAGAGAAGAGTAGAGTGAATTAACCCTAGATACTTGAGCGACTAGAGTGATTTACACTACTAGTGAGGGTTCAATGCTTGATTCTATGTTCCTGGCTTTCATGAGCTATCTTCTTACGTGTTTACTTGTCTTTTATTTTATGGTTTGAATTAGTGGAAGCTGATTTATGTTTGTCTCGAAGAACTTATTTACTTTTAACCAAGTAAACAGAATCATCTTAGCATATAGTTGCATTCATAGGTTGCATCTCATGAGTCTTACTTTCCCCCATTCATTCCTTTTGTCTCCTTGAGCTTAGTATGAGGACATGCTAATGTTTAAGTGTGGGGAGATTGATAAACCACTATTTTATGGTTTATCTTATGCTCAATTGAGTGGTTTTTATCAAGCCTTTGCACACTTATCCATATACTTTGCATACTTTTCCAATTCCTTCCTAGTTTTGTTCTATAATTGAAAATTTGCATCCTAAGCCTTTAAATTATGTATTTTAATTCCCTTTATACCATTCGATGCTATGATATGTGTGTTAAGTGTTTTCAGGCTTTATAGGGCAGGAATGGCTAAGAGGATGGAGAGGAAGCTTGCAAAAAAATGGAAGGAGCACAAGAAATAAAGGAGACAACCAGCGAGAAGTGACGCGCATGCATGGCTCACGCGTGCGTGTGAATCGGAGTTCGCACGGCGACGCGTGTGCGTGCCTGACGCGTACGCGTGAGACACGAAGTTGACCAGCGACGCGTACGCGTGACTGACGCGTACGCGTGATGTGCATTATCTGCAGAAATCGTAGAAAATGCTGGGGGCAATTTTGGGCCGAGTTTGGACCCAGTTTTCGGCCCAGAAACATAGACTAGAGCCAAGGGACAAGCAGAGACTTAACACACATTCTCATTCGCATAGTTTTAGTTTTAGTTTTAAATCTTAGAGAGAATTCCACTTTTTCCTCTAGGTTTTTCTTCACATTCATAGTTCTAGTTTTTATGCTTTTTATGCTTTTGCTTTGGATATTGAGAATAGACACTACCTCCGTTGAAGTTGCTATTATTCTAGTTTGCTTTCTTATTCCTTTACTCTTTTGATTACTTATTAACCCTATTCAGATAAGGATGTTGCATTTTGGGATTTATTAGTGCAAAGAATTACTTTTACCTTTAATTAATTTTCAGTTCCTATTTTATTTAATTTATCATGTTTTCTTCTTATATGATTGTGAATGTTATATTCATGTCAATGGAGTAGACTCCCAACTTGACTTGGGGGTTGATTAAAAGGAGACCCTTGAGTTGGAATACTTAAGTGATTAGTTCAATTGGAAGTTGTTGGCTAACTCTCTATTTACTAACGCTAATCCTTCCTTAAGGAGAGGATTAGGACTTGCAAATAAGAGTTAGCTCAATCACTTGACTTTCCTTTATTTCGTAAGGGTTAACTAAGTGAAAACAATAACCACTTGCTATTCCACTTGGGAAAATCCAACAAGGATAGAACTTCCAATTAATCTTCCCCCAGTCAAGGCTTTTATTTGATTATATAAATTCTCTCGTTAATTTTCATTGCCTTAATTTACAATCATTTATTTTCCTATTCTCCAACTCTTGAAATTTCTCGAAAAACTCCTAATTAATAAAATAGCACACTTTTGTCAACTCGTTGGGAGACGACCTAGGATTTCTACTCCCAGTATTTTTATTCTAATTTTGTGACAACCCTTATAAATTGATAAATGGCTTTTTCGTCGGTTAGGAACTGTACTCGCAACGTTATTTCTATACTAATTTCTAAATTGGCTAATTTTTGCCCGCATCAAAGTCCCAGCTAGGTGGTGCTATAATAGGTGTAGAGGAGAGCTTGCTTTTAAGCTCATAAAAAGCATGCATACATTCTCTATCAAAGAAAAATGGTACATTAGAGACAAGCAAGTTACTTAAGGGTTTGGCAATCTTTGAAAAGTCTCTAATAAACCTTCTATAGAATCCAGCATGTCCTAAGAAACTCCTAATTGCTTTGACATTGCAATGTGGGGATAATTTTTCAATCACTTTCACCTTGGCTCTATCTACTTCTATGCCTTTCTTAGAGATTTTGTGGCCAAGGACTACCCCTTCGGTAACCATAAAGTGACATTTTTTCCAGTTCAAAACTAGGTTAGTCTCTTGGCATCTCTTGAGCACAAAGGCCAGATGGTGTAAGCAATTAGGAAAGGAGTCACCAAATACTGAAAAATCATCCATGAAAAACTCAATAAACCTCTCAATCATATCAGAAAAAATGGACAGCATGCACCTTTGGAATGTGGCAGGTGCATTGCACAAATTAAATGGCATGCGTCTATATGCAAAAACACCATAAGGGCAAGTGAAAGAAGTCTTCTCTTGGTCTCTAGGATCCACTACAATCTGGTTGTAGCCTAAGTATCCATCCAAGAAACAATAATACTCATGTCCAGCAAGCCTTTCTAGCATTTGGTCCATGAATGGTAGAGGGAAATGGTTCTTCCTTATGGCTTCATTGAGCTTTCTGTAGTCTATACACATGCATCATCAAGTCACTGTTCTTGTTGGTAACAGCTCATTTCTTTCATTGGGCACAACTGTGATTCCCCCCTTCTTGGGAACTACATGAACCAGGTTCACCCAAGGGCTATCTGAGATGGGGTAAATCACCACTGCTTGCCACACCTTCAGCACTTCTTTTTGCACCACTTCCTTTATTGTTGGATTTAATCTTCGTTGTGGCCGTATAAAGGGCTTAGCATCCTCCTCAAGAAGGATTTTATGCATGCACATTGAAGGGCTAATCCCCTTTAAATTTGAAAGTGTCCACCATGTGGCATCCTTGTGTTGCCTCAACACATTGATGAGCTTCTCTTCTTGTTCTTCACTCAAGCTTGAGTTGATGATTACTGGATATGTGTCATTACTCCCTAAGTAAGCATACTTCAAGCTTGGGGGCAGGGTATTTAACTCCAGCTTTATTGCATCCACTTTCTCTTTGTCAGCCTTGTCTAGCATGATTGAGTCAATGATTTCTTGTGGTAATTCACCACATGGTGTTTGTTGATCTTGCTCCGTTGCTTCTTCACATTGATCTTCTTCTAGGACTCTTTGAACCAGCTTCTCCATTGTGTCTACCATCATGCACTCTCCAATGGATTCCTTTGGGTAACTCATTGCAGTGAAAACATTCAACACCATCTTTTCTTCATGCAGTCTTAGGACCAATACTCCCTTTTTCACATCAATTATAGCATCAGCTGTTGCCAAGAATGGTCTTCCTTGTATGATTGATGCATTAGACTCTTCCTCCATATCAAGCACAATAAAATCAGCTGGAAAGATGAACTCTCCCACTTTAACCAACAAGTATTCTACCACTTCAAAGGGAAACTTGAATGTCCTATCATCTAGTTGAAGTGCCATTCTTGTTGGTTTAACATCTTCAATTCTCATTCTCTTCATCAAGACCAAGGACATAAGGTTAATGCTAGCTCCCAGATCACAAAATGCTTTTTCAATGCTAATATCCCCTATGATGCAGGGGATTTGAAAGCTCCCAGGATCTTTCATCTTTTGGGGAAGCTTCTTTTGTATGATGGCATTACATTCCTCTGTGAGTACCACAATTTCCTTTTCTCTCTAGTTTCTTTTCTTAGTCATGAGCTCTAATGCTTCAACAAAAGGGATATTGATTCGAAGCCTATTAAAGATCTCCAAGAACCTAGAAAACTGACTGTCCTTCCCATCCCTTCTCAACCTTTGTGGGTAGGGTGATATTGGTACATAGGGCTTCAAGACTTGCTTTGGTGGGGCTAGAGCAGGTGTCTCTTCTTCCTTCTTGGTTTCTAAGTAATTTGTAGCCTCTTCTTCTTGCAAGTTGTGGCTTGAGGATGTCTCCTTCACCCCCTTCCCACTTCTTAGTGTGATGGCCTTGCATTTTCCTCTTGAATTGGTCATGGTGTCACTGGAGAATGTATTTGTAGGAATTGGTATCTGCTTAGATAGGTATCCTAATTATGATTCCAGTTTTGAGATTCCTGCCCTTGGTTCTTTATGTTGGATCTGGCCTCCTCTTGGATTGAATCTATCTTTTTTTCAGCTTGCAATTGTCTCTCTACAATAGTGGCAATATCCCCTGCCATTCGTGCCATCATAGCTTCCAATCTTGCAAAATTTCCACTGTCAGTACATGGTTGTGGGATTGGGGATGATTCATTTTGAGCACGGTTGCTATGTGGTTGTTGGTTGGGGTGATAGGGGGCATTGTGTGGGTTATAGTAGGGTCTATGGTTGTTAGATTGATGGCTGGGTGATGCACGAAAACCTGTATTGCTACAAAATTCCCTCGGCAAGTATATCGAATTGTCTTCAAGTAAAAACTCACAATAGAGTGAGGTCGAATCCCACAGGGATTGATTAGTTGAGCAACTTTAATTAGAGGAGTGTTCTAGTTGAACTAAGTGAAATTGAATTGAGAATTGCAGAAATTTAAATAGCGAATGTAAATAGCAAGGAATATAAATAACTGAAAATAAATTGCAGAATGTAAGGAGCAGAAATTAAATTGCAAAAACTTAAATGGGATGGGGATGATTGAGCATAAATATAAACAACAGAAATTAAAGAATGGGAGAGATCAGAATGAGGAGGTTCATTGGGCTTAGAAGATATTGCATTCTCCGGATCAAGTTCATTCTCATCTCTTCCTCAATCAATGCATTCACTGATCTTCTTGGCAATCTTAGGTGATTGGATCCCAATGTCTTGGCAATCTAATCTCTCTAAGCTTGAACAATTGCCCAATGTCTTGATCTAATTGCTCATAGGAAGAGATGAAGTATGATTACTGATTATACCACATGTTTTCTAGATCAAAGTATTGGTAGGATTATTAATCCATTGAATTACAACAGAGCTCCCTAACCCAATGAAGAGGGATTTAGTTGTTCATAGCTCTGTGAATGGAAATTGAAATTGAAAAGTGCATTACAAAAGTAAACTAAATTTATAAAGAGTGTTTACAAACCTGGATCCCCAGTTTCCCGATCCCCTTTCTAACTGAAACTCTCTGCTATTTATACACTTTCTTCCTTCAGTTTTCAAGTCTTTGGACTGGGCTTTGGCCTTTGTTGAAGCAGTTAAAGTGGCTCTCAATGACATTGAGAAGGGACGTTGGCAAACTAACGTTCAAACTCTGCATGGGTGCCCAATTGTAATAGAGATGGCATCAACGTTGGTGATCAACGTTTACAGGAAAATGTTGAGTCAAACATTCTTTTGAAAAAGGATTGAGCGTTGCCACTAACGTTTGACTCAACGTTGGTGCACCAATGTTTGTTCATTCACGCGTGCACGTCACCCAGGTGTACGCGTCAAAATAGTATTTTGCGCGTATGCGTTGCTCACCCGTTCGCAAGATTGGTTAAAATTCAAGTTCACACGTATGCGTCATCGACGTGTACGCGTCACAGCAAATTTTCCAACTCCAGATTTGAAATTTTTATTGCAGGCGTTGGACCCAACGTTGGTTCACCAATGTTACCTCCAACGTTGCATACTCGTGCGTACGCACACTTGAGCTTTTTCATCTTGTGCGTACGCACACAATGCCGTGCGTACTGATGCGTGAGCATCTTGTCTATCTTTTCCTAGTAAATTTGCATCTAATTTGTTGAGTTTAATTAAGAATTAATTATATTTTATCCACTATGGATGCTATTTTGAGTTTTGTGCAATACTATTTATTTTAGGTAGCATTTGGTAGAATTTGATGGAGTTTCTGCTGAGAAAGAGAAGAAGCCAAGGAGATGACCAGCGAATACCGACGCGGACGCATGGCTCACGCGACCGCGCGGAATGGAGGAAATCGCAATGACGCGATCGCGTGCCTGACGTGAACGCGTGGACTGGAATCTTCACAAATGACGCGAACGCGTGGACAACGCAGACGCGTCACATGCGCCACGTGCAGAAAATGTAGAAAAACGCTGGAGGCGATTTCTGGGCTGTTTTGACCCAGTTCTTAGCCCAGAAATCACATATTAGAAGCTGCAGAATGGAAAAATCAAGTGGTCTCCACCCATCAGCTAAAGACTTGTTAATTAATTCAAATTTAAATTCAAATCTTAAATTAGGAAAAGATATTATTTTAAGTTTAATTTTAAATATTAGATTTTAAATTTATTAGGATTAGTTATAAAAAGGGATCTGATGCCATCATCTTGGAGGCTATACATTTTACCAGAATCCTAGTTTTATTCTCTGAACTATGAGCAACTAATCCTTCATTGTTAAGGTTAGGAGCTCTGTCTATTTCTATGGATTAATTTTATTGCTTTTACTATTTTAATTTATGTATGGATTTATAATTTAAGAATTGTTTTCGCTCTTTATCTTATGAATTTGGGTGGAACGGAAGTATGACCCTCTTTCTATTTGAGTTCTTGTAAAACTTGGAAAAGCTCTTTACCTGAACAACAGCTTGAAAACTATTTCTCCTAAATTTTAATTATCTGAATCTAATAGGATACGTGACATATAATCCTTTTACCTCTTGGATAATTAGAGTTTTGTAGCATATAAACTAGAAATTGATTATCACCCTCTAATTGGAATTAATTGACCAAGGAATTGGCAGTTAATGAATTTTAGAGGAGACTAGGAAGGTCTAAGGAATTAGGGTCTAGTCACATACAGTTTGCCATAAATTAAATCCTGCATAATTAAATTAGTTAGTAAGAAAAGTTAATCCGGAAAAATAGATAACTCTGAAACCTTAACTATCTTCTCCATATTTTTTCCAAAGTATTTACTTGCCTTTCTTCAATATTTTTGATATTGTTTAATGTCTTTTATATTGCATCTCAACACCAATTTTTGTTTGTCTAACTAAGCCTATCAAACACTATTGTTGCTTAGTCCATCTATCCTCGTGGGATCGACCCTTACTTAGTACGACCCGGTGCACTTGCCGGTAAGTTAGTGAGTTACAAATACCGCACCAAGTTTTTGGCGCTGTTGCCGGGGATTGACTGTGATTAACAACTATTAGTTGCTTGATTGTTTAGATTAGGCATTTTAATTTTAATTTTATTTAAATATTATTTTATTATTTTTCAAAAAAAAATTTT
>NC_029785.2:90594258-90643575 GCF_000816755.2 Arachis ipaensis
ATATATTTTTCCTTAATTTCTGAAATCAAGTTTGGTGTTACCCAGTTAATTTTATTTTAATTTTTCTGTTTATTTTTCCTCTTAAATTTTTGAATTTTTGTTATTTATTTATTTAGTATTTTTTATTTTGTTATTTTACACAGGTTACCTCACAGGGACTTCTCTGCACTCTGACGTAGAAAGTCCCATTTTTTTTTGTTTTCTGCTTATTTATGCGCAGGAACAAAGACAAAGAACATCTCTTAGACTTTGATCCTGAACCTGAAAGAACTTTCAGGCGGCGTTTACAACAAGCAAGACTGAGCAAGGCTGCAGAATCCACTATAGCAAATAATAATGCTAATGCCAATGTGGTAAATCCGAATGAGGATGATCAACAGAGGAGAGTGCTTGGCTCTTATTCTGCCCCTACTGCGGATCTCTATGGAAAAAGCATTGTGGTGCCTCCTATAACTGCAAACAACTTTGAGTTGAAGCCACAATTGGTCACCCTGGTGCAACAAAACTGCCAGTATCGTGGACTTCCTCATAAAGATCCAAATCAATTTATTTCTGATTTTCTGCAGATATGTGATACTGTGAAGACAAATGGAGTAAACCCAGAGGTGTAAAAACTCATGCTTTTCTCATTTGCTCAGAGAGATAAAGCAAAGCTATGGCTAGATTCCCAACCAAAAGAGAGTTTGAATACTTGGGAAAAGGTTGTTACAGAGTTTCTCACAAAATTTTTTCCACCAAAGAAGCTGACTAAGCTTAGGTTGGAGGTTCACACCTTCAAGCAGAAGGAGGGTGAAAATCTTTATGAAGATTGGGAGAGATACAAGCTACTGACTAAGCAATGCCCTCCAGACATGTTCTCCAAGTGGACCCAACTAGATATCTTTTATGAAGGCTTAGGAGAGATGTCAAAGATGAGCCTAGACACTTCTGCAGGCGGTTCATTGCACAAGAAGAAGACACCAGAGGAGACTATTGAGTTGATTGAATTGGTTGCAAGCAATCAATATTTATATTCATCTAACAGGAATCCTGTGAACTCTGAGACCGCTCAGAAGAGAGGCGTGCTGGAAGTAGAAGTTGTTAATGCTCTTCTTGCTCAGAACAAGCTCATGTCTCAGCAGATAAATCTACTTACTCAACAGATGGGTGGCATGCAAGTCTCAGCTATCAACACTCAAAATCCACCCCAAGATACCTCCTATGACATGGCAGGTAACTTTGTGCAAAATGATAATTATGATTATGCTCAACCCTCTTCTGAACAGGTGAATTACATGGGGAGTGGTCCTAGAAATCCCAATAATGATCCATATTCTAAGACATACAATCAAGGATGGAGGAATCACCCAAATTTTGGGTGGAGAGATCAACCTCAGAGACCTCAGAACTTTAACAATAGTTCTCAGGGCGGTTTTCAATAGAACAACTATAATAACTGCCAATTTCAGTCTCAGCAACAACAACCACCTCAGCAAGCAAATTTTAAATCCCAAGAAGATTCTAAGTGGGAGATGATGATGAGTTTCGTGAAAGAAACCAGAGCCTCCATTAGAAACTTGGAGGTGCAAATGTGTCAAATGAGAAAGCAATTACCTGAAAGGTCTTCAAATACATTCCCTGGTGATACAGTGGTGAACCCAAGAGAAGCTTGCAAGGCTATCCAATTGAGAAGTGGTAAGGTAGCTGGTTCTGAGACTAAGGTCAATGAAGATCTAGTTGAAAAGGAAGCTCCAGAGGAGAAGAAGGAAGAAGCAGAGCACGCCCCTCCTAAACGTGCAAACAACCCATTTCCTGACTCTCTTGACACTTATCCCACCTTGCCAAAGGCCCCTGAATACAAGCCAAAAATGCCATATCCTCAGAGGCTTCAGAAGGCGTCCAAAGAAAAGCAATTCTCTAAATTTTTAGATGTCTTCAAGAAGCTGCAGATCAACATCCCTTTTGCAGAGGCTCTGGAGTAAATGCCTCTCTATGCTAAATTTATGAAAGAGTTGTTGACACACAAGAGGAATTGGAAGGAGCAAGAAACCGTGGTGTTAACCAAGGAATGCAGTGCTATTATTCAACACACCCTTCCTGAGAAGATGCCAGACCCACGGAGCTTTGTCATTCCTTGCACCATTGGAGAAGTCGGCATTCAGAGAGCTTTATGTGATCTTGGAGCTAGCATTAACCTCATGCCACTTTCAGTGATGAAAAAGCTTCAAATTGAGGAGGTAAAACCCACTCGTATTTTTCTTCAACTTGCTGATCTTTCTATCAAATTACCTGTGGGTGTTGTTGAAGATTTACTTGTGAAAGTAGGACCATTTATCTTCCCTGTTGATTTTGTTATATTAGACATAGAAAAGGAGGTAAAACCATCTATTATACATGGTAGACCCTTTTTAGCTACAGGTAGAGCTCTGATTGATGTGCAAAAGGGTGAATTAACCTTGAGGGTCAATAAAGAACAGGTGGTCCTAAATATTTTTGAAGCCCTCAAACACCCCAATGATTCTGAGGGGTGTATGAAAATAGATGTTATTGAACCACTTGTTAAAGAAGTACTCGAAACTGAGGTACTTGATGATGTTCTAGATCCTATTTCTGAGTGTGAATTAGTTGAAGTTGATGATTCACCACCCCAAAAGGAGCTGATGAACACGCCAATTAAGGAGGAGGAAGCCCCCAAGCTTGAGCTCAAACCCTTACCCCCTTCTCTGAAATATGTGTTTTTGGGTGAAAATAATTCATATCCAATGATTATTAGCTCTTCTCTGAAGCCTAAAGAATAGGAGGCGCTTATTTCAGTGCTCAGGAGCCATAAAACAGCTCTTGGGTGGACCATTAGTGACTTGAAGGGGATTAGTCCAACCAGGTGTATGCACAAGATCCTTCTTGAAGATGATGCTAAACCAGTTTTGCAACCACAAAGGAGACTAAATCCAACTATGAAAGAGGTGGTCCAAAAAGAGGTAATGAAATTATGGGAAGCAGGTATTATTTACCCTATTTCTGACAGCCCTTGGGTAAGTCCTGTGCAGGTAGTTCCCAAGAAAGGAGGGATGACAGTGATCAAGAATGAAAAGAATGAGCTTATTCATACAAGAACAGTCACAGGATGGAGAATGTGCATAGATTACAGGAGGCTCAACACTGCTACAAGGAAGGATCATTTTCCCCTCCCCTTCATTGATCAGATGCTTGAGAGGTTAGTTGGTCATGCTTTTTATTATTTTCTAGATGGATATTCTGGATATAATCAAATTACAGTGGACCCTCAAGATCAAGAGAAGACAGTATTCACATGCCCCTTTGGAGTATTTGCTTACAGGAGAATGCCATTTGGTCTTTGCAATGCTCCAGCAACTTTTCAGAGGTGTATGCTTTCAATTTTTTCTGATATGGTTGAAAAGTTTATTGAAATATTTATGGATGACTTTTCTGTTTTTGGTAATTCTTTTGCATCATGCCTTAAACATTTATCTCTTGCCTTGAAACGGTGTCAAGAATCAAACCTTGTTTTAAATTGGGAAAAATGCCATTTTATGGTTACAGAAGGCATTGTTGTTGGACACCGGATTTCAAGTAAGGGAATTGAGGTTGACACAGCAAAGGTGGAGAAAATTGAAAAATTACCACCACCAACTAATGTTAAGGCAATTAGGAGTTTCTTGGGTCATGCAGGATTTTATAGAAGATTTATAAAGGATTTTTCTAAAATTGCTAAACCATTGAGCAACCTGTTGGTTGTTGATGTTCCTTTTGTCTTTGATTCTGATTGTCTGCATGCTTTTGAAACTCTAAAAGCAAACCTTACTTCTGCTCCCATTATAGCTCCCCCTGACTGGGATTTACCATTTGAATTAATGTGTGATGCTAGTGATTTTGCTATAGGAGCTGTTTTAGGACAGAGGCATGGTAAGCTTGTACATGTCATTTATTATGCCAATCGTATGTTAAATGATGCTCAAAAGAATTACACAACTACAGAAAAGGAATTATTAGCTGTTGTGTATGCTGTTGATAAGTTTAGGTCCTATTTACTTGGTTCTAAGGTTATTGTTTATACTGACCATGCTGCTTTGAAGTACCTTCTAACCAAGCAGGATTCTAAACCAAGATTAATCAGATGGGTGTTGTTCCTTCAGGAGTTTGATATTGAAATAAAAGACAGGAAATGGTCAGAAAATCAAGTAGCTGACCATCTCTCCAGAATTGAGCCTGAAGCAGGAGTACAACCACCCACAGCTGTAACTGAGACATTTTTGGATGAGCAATTATTCCTCATTCAGCAGGCTCCATGGTTTGCAGACATTGCAAATTATAAGGCCATGAATTTTATCCCAGGGGAGTACAGTAGGCAACAAGTGAAGAAGCTATTGACTGATGCAAAGTACTATATTTGGGAGGAACCATACCTTTTTAAAAGGTGTTCAGATGGAATTATCCGGAGGTGTGTCCCAGATGAAGAAAAACAGCAGATTCTTTGGCACTGTCATGGTTCTGAGTATGGAGGCCACTTTGGTAGTGAAAGGATAGCTACAAAGGTCATTCAGAGTGGGTTTTACTGGCCGACTCTCTTCAGAGACTCAAGAGCATTTGTAAAGCACTATGACAGATGTGAAAAAGCAACGAATCTCCCTGCCAACCATGAAATGCCACAGCAGGGGATTCTTGAGGTTGAGTTGTTTGATGTGTGGGGTATTGATTTCATGGGACCTTTTCCACCCTCACATTCAAACAACTATATTCTAGTGGTAGTTGATTATCTGTCCAAGTGGGTGAAAGCTGTAGCATTGCCCACCAATGATGCCAACGTGGTAATGAGCTTTCTTCAGAGGTATATCTTTAGCCGGTTTGGTGTCCCAAGGACACTCATTAGTGATGGAGGAAGTCACTTCTGTAACAGACAGCTGGACTCTCTTCTGCATAGATATGGCGTCCGTCATAAAGTGGCAACCCCCTATCACCCTCAGACAAGTGGACAGGTTGAAGTTTCCAACAGGGAACTTAAGAGGATTTTGGAGAAGACCGTCAGTATCTCAAGAAAGGACTGGTCTAGGAAGCTTGATGATGCTCTCTGGGCTTACCGGACAGCATACAAGACTCCAATTGGCATGTCCCCGTATCAGTTGGTCTATGGCAATGCTTGTCACTTGCCAGTGGAGCTGGAGCACAAGACTTATTGGGCAATCAGGTACCTGAATCTTGATTCAGAAGCTGCAGGAATTAAGTGGATGCTTCAGTTGAATGAGCTTGATGAATTCAGATATTCAGCCTATGAGAATGCCAAGCTCTATAAGGAGAGAACCAAGCTGCTACATGACAAGAAGATTGCCATTAGAGTCTTTGAGCCAGGACAGAGAGTGCTTCTATATAATTCAAGGCTCAAATTCTTTCCCGGGAAGCTGAAATCCCGATGGTCAGGACCGTTTGTGGTTACCAGAGCTTCACCATATGGTCATGTGGAAATCCAGGAAGAAAATTCTGACAGGAAATTTACAGTGAATGGCCAGAGGTTGAAACACTATCTTGGAGGCGAGATTAATCGCCAGAGGTCCACTCATCTACTGAACTAGCAGAGCTGATTGTCAAGCTAGTGACGTTAAAGAAGCGCTTGTCGGGAGGCAACCGGATAATTTTGTATCCTTAGCTATTTTTCGTAGTAATAGTTTTCCTAGTTATTTTGTTGAGTTCTTACTAATTTTCTGATTATGCAGCTATGTTCTTCCAGGAATCGAACACCTCAAGCTATATTAATTTCAAAAAAAAAAAAAAGGCGCACACGGAGATACAGGAAGAGAATTCTGACAGAAAATTCACAGTGAATGGCCAGAGGTTGAAGCACTATCTTAGAGGCGAGATTGATCACCAGAGGTCCACTCATCTGCTGAACTAGCAGAACTGACCGTCAAGCTAGTGCGTTAAAGAAGCGCTTGTCGGGAGGCAACCCGATAATTTCGTATCCTTAGTTATTTTTCGTAGTAGTAGTTTTCTTACTTGTTTGGTTTTTATTAAATTCTTACTAATTTTCTGATCATGCAGCTATTCTATCACAGGAACTGAACACCTCAAGCTATTTGAAAAAAAAAAGCGCACATGACGCGAACGCGTCGCTGACGCGTCCGCGTCAGATTGGTGTGTGTGAAAAAATAAATTTGACAGAGAGTTACGAGGGAGTGGCACTGGAATAGTGCCTTTCGCACAAATTGTTCCACGCGACCGCATCGATGACGCGTCCGCGTCAGGTGGGAACATTGGCCTTCCATGCGACCGCGTCACTCACGCGGCCGCGTGCCCTGGAATTCGACGTGAAATGGGTGCACGACCGAAAGTTGTGCTAGAGTGGTGCTGGATTGATGCTGAACGCCCAATTCTACTCACGCGGACGCATGGCTCACGCGTTCGCGTCATATCCTTGTAATGATCACTCATGCGATCGCATGTCCCACGCGATCGCGTCACCCAAGATTTGGGAAAAAATAAAAATTCAAACAGAGTGTTGTGCGAGCACGAGGCTGCCCTCGCGCTAGTAACATGAAACGGGTCAAGCGACCGCATGACCGGCGCGATCGCGTCAATCAGTATACGCGCAATTCGCGCGACCGCGTGCCCCAAGCGGCCTCGTCGCTTGCGCCGCCTAGTTTTCTTTCTCTCTCTCTCCCAATCATAATTCTCTCTTATTCTCTTATCCTTTTATTTATTATTTTTTTTCTCTTTCATTTTAACATTTGTCTATTCAATTTTCAGTTCTTCTTTGCTTGAGGACAAGCAAACCTTTAAGTTTGGTGTTGACGCTGCGCTTATAGGTTTTCTAGTAAAAAAGGGAGGTGAATCATCTTCGCGAAGGAGCACAACCTGAAGAATAAAGCGGATAATTAAGGTGGTTGAGTTCCTTTCATCTTTTATTCCTCCCCTCTTTTTCTATGTTATGTTCCGGTTTCCTGTTATTTTGCTTTGTTTGTTGCATGATCCTTTATTAGTTAGAATCCTAGGACTAGTTTAGTTTTTCTATTGCTTTAATTCTGAAAAGATGTCTCATGTATTACTCACTGAGCTTAAATTCAAATAAAAAAAAAATACAGGAGTGATATATTGCATGAGAAAGTGGGTCTATATTGAATAATAGTCTTATTTACTTAAATGTGGTGGTATTTTCTGTGATTATGAATGCATGACATGAACAGTGCATAATTTTTGATAGTGAAGTTTATGAATGTTAAAATTGTTGGCTCTTGAAAGAATGATGAAAAAGAAAAATGTTATTGATAATCTGAAAAATCATAAAATTGATTCTTGAAGCAAGAAAAAGTAGTGAAAAACACGAGGCTTGTGGAAAAAAAAATTTAATAAAATAAAGAAAAAAAAACAAGAAAAAGAAAAAGCAAGCAGAAAAACCCAATAACCCTTTAAACTAAAAGGCAAAGGGTAAAAAGGATCCAAGACTTTGAGCATTAATGGATAGGAGGGCCCTAAGGAATAAAATCCTGGCCTAAGCGGCTAAATCAAGCTGTCCCTAACCATGTACTTGTGGCGTGAAGGTGTCAAGTGAAAAGCTTGAGACTGAGCAGTTAAAGTCGTGGTCCAAAGCCAAAAGAGTGTGCTTAAGAACTCTGGGCACCTCTAACTGGGGACTCTAGCAAAGCTGAGTCACAATCTGAAAAGGTTCACCCATTTATGTGTCTGTGGCATTTATGTATCCGGTGGTAATACTGGAAAACAAAATGCTTAGGGTCACAGCCAAGACTCATAAAGTAGCTGTGTTCAAGAATCAACATACTGAACTAGGAGAGTCAATAACACTATCTGAATTCTGAGTTCCTATTGATGCCAATCATCCTAAACTTCAAAGGATAAATTGAGATGACAAAACTATTCAGGATTGCAGTTGTAAACCCCACTATACGAAGAGACATGAGCTTAATCAAACTCTCATTCTCATGAAAATTCACATCCTAAGCTTATATTAGTTTTGGTTGCTTGAGAACAAGCAACAGTTTAAGTTTGGTGTTGTGATGCGTGAGCATCTTGTCTATCTTTTTCTAGTGAATTTGCATCTAATTTGTTGAGTTTAATTAAGAATTAATTATATTTTAGCCACTATGGATGCTATTTTGAGTTTTGTGCAATACTGTTTATTTTAGGTAGCATTTGGCAGAATTTGATGGAGTTTCTGCAGAGAAAGAGAAGAAGCCAAGGAGATGACTAGTGAATACCGACGCGGACGCATGGCTCACGTGACCACGCGGAATGGAGGAAATCGCAATGACGCGATCGCGTGCCTGACGCGAACGCGTGGACTAGAATCTGCGCAAATGACGCGAACGCGCGGACGACGCGGATGCGTCACATGCGCCACGTGCAGAAAATGTAGAAAAATGCTGGAGGTGATTTCTGGGCTGTTTTGACCCAGTTCTTAGCCCAGAAATCACATATTAGGAGCTTCATAATGGAAAAATCAAGTGGTCCCCACCCATCAGCTGAAGACTTGTTAATTAATTCAAATTTAAATTCAAATCTTAAATTAGGAAAAGATATTATTTTAAGTTTAATTTTAAATATTAGATTTTAAATCTATTAGGATTAGTTATAAAAAGGGATCTGATGCCATCAGATTGGAGGCTGTACATTTTACCAGAATCCTAGTTTTATTCTCTGAACTATGAGCAACTAATCCTTCATTGTTAAGGTTAGGAGCTCTGTCTATTTCTATGGATTAATTTTATTGCTTTTATTATTTTAATTTATGTATGGATTTATAATTTAAGAATTGTTTTCGCTCTTTATCTTATGAATTCGGGTGGAACGGAAGTATGACCCTCTTTCTATTTGAGTTCTTGTAAAACTTGGAAAAGCTCTTTACCTGAATAACAGCTTGAAAACTATTTCTCCTAAATTTTAATTATCTGAATCTAATAGGATACGTGACATATAATCCTTTTACCTCTTGGATAATTAGAGTTTTTGTGGCATATAAACTAGAAATTGATTATCACCCTCTAATTGGAATTATTGACCAAGAAATTGGCAGTTAATGAATTTTAGAGGAGACTAGGAAGGTCTAAGGAATTAGGGTCTAGTCACATACAGTTTGCCATAAATTAAATCCTGCATAATTAAATTAGTTAGTAAGAAAAGTTAATCTGAAAAAATAGATAACTCTGAAACCTTAACTATCTTCTCCATATTTTTTCCAAAGTATTTACCTGCCTTTCTTCAATATTTTTGATATTGTTTAATGTCTTTTATATTGCATCTCAACACCAATTTTTGTTTGTCTAACTAAGCCTATCAAACACTATTGTTGCTTAGTCCATCAATCCTCGTGGGATCGACTCTTACTCACATAAGGTATTACTTGGTACGACCCGGTGCACTTGCCGGTAAGTTAGTAGGTTACAAATACCGCACCACGTACGCACACAAGGCAATTTTCTCAGCTCCAACTTTGAGTCTCATCAAAGACGTTGGAGGTAACGTTGGTGAGCCAACATTCCCTCCAATATTGCACCCCTTTTTGTAAGAACGTTGCCAGAAACGTTGATGAGCCAACTTTGGCAACCAACGTTGCACTTTTAGCCCATTTAGAACGTTGCCTAGCAACGTTGGTGAGCCAACTTTGGCCACCAATATTGCTTGGCCCTTTTCCTCAAAGTTTGAGGCAACGTTGGTGAGCCAACTTTGGCCACCAATGTTGCTTCCCTTGCCTCTTCCTTGCCATTCCTCTGCTTCTTTCCACCTATCATCAACCAGACAAATGCATCAAAGTCTTGCTATAATCATAAGATTTTTGCATCATTCATATCATCAAGCAAATTTAGCATAAATCTCATGAAAATGCATCAATTTAACCATGTTTGATTGAATCAAGGCATGCATGAAATTCTCATCCAAATACTTACTAACTCAAGCCTCTCCTCTACACATACACACCACAGGCACTTGGCTCACAATTCATCCTAAAGACATTGATGCCCAACACCTCTTTGGGTTACTAAATGCCTTGTAACTAGGTTGCTCTTGATAGTGGACTTTTGGTTGACAATCCCAGGTTAGTTAACCCAAGTTACCAAGTGTTAAAATACTCCTTAGAACCTATTCATCCAAGTGGATCCTAGTACAGAAACATCGCAGGCATGTTTCTTAAGGTTCAAGCTATTAGTGCCTAGCTTATTTACTCGTTTCTTTTCTTTTTGTTGCCAACGTTGGTGCTGGCCGTTGGTGGCCCAACTTTGCCACCAACATTGGCTTTTCTTATTTTCTTTCTTCCAAGGATAATTATTCATTAAGGCTTCACACACAGCAACTAAATTCATGCTTAAAAGGGACATTCAACCTTTTATCCTTATTAGAGAACTAGCTAAACAATCAAACATGTACCACGATTTAACCTTATTCTGTTTCCTACCAACTTGAACAATTACTCTTTCTGTGTCAAACATTTTCTTTTATTCAATCAAAAGGGGACAAGGCATACATTCAAGCAAGATAAAAGTGAAACAAGCACTTAAACTAGCACACTCTAATGAAAAGTAAAGAAAACAAACAAATAGAATTCAAATGACTTAAACTTAAAGCAAACTCATAAAACAGAAAACATTCGAAGCAAATTCTTCCTTATTAAATTGATGATCAAGGAGCAGCACCGCCTTTCAGTCTTTGGATTGCTTTTCTTTCTTTTTCTTCTTCTTTTTCTCTTCCCCTTTGTCACCTTCTTGTGGATTACTAGTTTCTCTTCTCCTTGACTCTCTCCATTCTTCCATTGTCTGCTTCAGAATCTCATCACATTACCTTGCTCTTTCTATTTCTAGAGAGGTTATTTCATCATGAACATCTTCGTATCTCTTGATTTCTGAGTTCAGCAGAGGTAGATATCCAATCAGGTAATTGAGCTTACTTTGGGTATTTATGTCATACCCTGCTCTGTTGAAATAACATCCTTTTTGGAATACCCTCATCTTTTCAAATGCTTGGAGGCATGCCTTTTGCCGCCTACCCAATTCTTGAATTTGTTTCTCTTGATGCTCTTGATTATGGAACAGTTTGTGGGTGGCTTCTTCCTGTTGATTTTGCCTTTGATTTATCATGCAGATGGATTCACCAAGTTGTTTATGTTGCTCTTGCTGCTTCATTAGTTGCATATGCAACTCCCTTTGGTAATCCATCATTTGGGTTTGAAACCCACTCTGTTGTTCCATCATCTGCATTTGAAGGCTTCTCTGTTGCTCTTGACTTTCCAGGTATTTTCTAGATAGGCCATTAATGGCCTCTTGAATTCGGCTCATGTCCATAGTGGCTTGTGTTGGAATTTTTTCCTCTTCATGTTGCTGCTCCCTTTCTTGATGTTTCTCTTCTTCTTGTGGTTCTTCCCTCCTTCTTCGCCTTTGTGGCCTTCTTCGTTGCTGAGCTGTAGTGACATATGACATTCGTTCAATAGTGATTGGCCTGCCCGGATGTATCTAAATGGGATTTACATCTTCTAAAGGCACCCTAGTCTTCATGCATAGGCGAATGATGGTGCTTGGGTAGTGGAGCCAAGAGTCCAGATCACTCTTCTCAGATATTTCTTGAATGTGCTTAGCAATGAGCTCATGGACCTTGATCTCTCCTCCTACCATATTGTAGTGCACCATGGTGGCTCTATTGATGTTAACCTCTGAAGTGTTTATAGTGCCAAAGATGGATCTCTTCACAAGCTCATACCATCCCTTGACTTCTGGGATGAGGTCTCCTCTCTTAAGAAACCTTGGTGCTCCATTAGAATCCCTCAGCTAGTCAGCTCCAACTGCACAAATGTCATTGGCAATCAACTCACAATTAGGGTTGCCACTCACTCTCTCATGGTAACTAGCTTCACTAAAATGTGTTGCTCTTAGGCCAAGAACCTTCATGATGGCCTTTGGACTGAAGTCAACCTCTACACCTCTTACATAACTTTTACATAACTTTTGTAAGAGGTGTCTTTGCTTGTATCCTCTCTCACTGTGTTGGCATAGAACTCCTTCACAATGTTGGCGTTTGTTCTTGTGATTGGGGCAGTGAGGAGCTCCCATTTTCTTTTTCTAATATTTTCTTTGATCTCTTGGCACTCACCCTCGGGATGTTGGAATGGGATTTCTGCAAGTATTCCCTTAGGTCTCATCCATTCACATTGTATCTCATGGAAGACCGATTTGAACCTCCATTTATCATTGGAACTTCTTCTTCAACCGGTTCCTTTCCTTTTCTTCTTTTGGAGCTTGATGAGGCTGCCATGGTTGCCTTAATATTAGCCAAATAGAAGAATGAAAAGTGGTGAGGAAGGGTGGCTAGTGTAGCTTGTGTAATGTAGGATGAGAGTGTGGCTTGAGGGTGAAGTAAAGTGTTTAACCAAGTGAGAACAAAAATGGTTTGAATCAAAGAGGAGCACGATTATGACTTGAAGTTTAAAGGGTTTGCAAGAAGTGAAGTATGTAGCTTGGGGGTGTGAAACTCGGTCTCATGGAGGCTATTTGTAGCAAGGCTTGATGAAGAATGAGTGGTGAGGATGCTTTTGTGATGGTGAAAATAGATGGTGTGCATGTAGGCTTGAGTGAAGACAAGGATTGCTTCCATATTGGGGAGGTAGGTTCGGTCATTAATGCTGACACACCTAACCAACTAATGTGCAGAATTGTTCTTCCCAAGGAGCAACTTCCAAGGCCATATGACTTGCTTTTTGTTCTATGATAGCCGTACATTGCCTTGCCTTGTCTTCTCCATCATTCTTCTTTTCCTTATGCCTATTCACCACAACAAAACAAAAATTAAAGTATTATACTTGGCAGCAAAAGAATTTAGAAAGAATGATAACTAATTTTTGACTTTTTGAAAATTTTAACTAAGTATTCCTTATGCAACAATGGTAGCCGTGACTCTTGTGATTATATATACAACCTTGGTGGACACCAAACTTAGTGTTTGGCAATATAGCTCAAAGAATTGAATTCACTTCCTAGGATGTACATTTCATGAATCTTGTGCATCATGCTAGGTAGTTTTACACATTAGACTTGTTATCCACCAATTGATGCAAGTGAAAGCTCAATAAAGTTCATGTCATATTTTGACTTAATCATCATAAGGAACACATTTTCTATACATACAAAAAAAAGTGTAACTCAAAATGATGCAGCACATGGTTCATCTTTCATGAAACTCTAGCCTTAAAACAAATTTAACTCATATTGAACTTATAGCATATGTAGAATACCAAACTTAATGCTTGGCTATGTACTTTAAAAAATGAATGAGTATATATCCTAAGATGGCTATATGATCATTATGCTTAGAAAACCATCTTAGAGTGCCTTTAGGCACACCAAACTTAGAAATCAAACATATGCTTCAAGATGCTATATGCAGCTGTCAAATTTGTCCATGAAAGCCTAACGTCATCTTAGAAAACCATTGATTATTGACAATAAAGCAGTAAAAGAATGCTTAAACATGGGCTGCCTCCCATGGAGCGTTTCTTTAACGTCATTAGCTTGACGGTTGGCTTCTGTTAGGGAGGGTTGTAATGTCTCAGGTCTTCTTCTCTCAAAGTGAATCTGTCTCCACTTGCTTCTTTGAGGATCTCCACATGCTCCAAGGATAGGATTTTATTGATTGTGTACACTTGAGGTAGCTGAGATGGAATGGTAGGAAGAGTCCTCTGTAGGGATCTTTTTGTTTTTCCATCTCCTTGGTACCTTCTTCCCAATTCTCTTCTCTTCATCAGGTAGTGTTTTCGTGATTCTTGTGTCCGGAGGATCCTTGTTGATCGTTTCTTTTGAATCTTGTAGGTTTAGCTCCTCTTTGGGCTTCCTTAGTTGTTGTAATATTTGAACTTCTTATTTGTCTGTCAAGGAGGTCTTTAGAGGCTCTGCTTGTGATTCACTGCTTGTTTCCTCCAAGAATGGCTTCTTGTCATCATCTTTCAGGTGGTTGCTCTCTTGTTCGGATTCAAGTGAGTGCTTGAAGACATGAAATGTGAGTTGTTCATCATGTATTC
Source organism: Arachis ipaensis (assembly GCF_000816755.2). Taxonomy (NCBI): domain Eukaryota; kingdom Viridiplantae; phylum Streptophyta; class Magnoliopsida; order Fabales; family Fabaceae; genus Arachis; species Arachis ipaensis. The sequence continues at coordinate 90,608,258 of NC_029785.2, forward strand.
TCAATATCAACTCCCCTTGCTCAACATCTATGAGTGCTCTGGCTGTGCCTAAGAATGGTCTCCCTAGAATGATTGGATGGAGGTAACTTTCTTCCATCTCAAGAACAACAAAATTTGTAGGGAGGAAGTACCTGCCAACCTTCACCCGTACATTTTCAACCACTCCTAATGCTTGTTTTTGAGTCTTGTCAGCCAGTTGAAGGATTATGTTTGTGGATTTCAACTCATTGATTTCCAGTTTCGTCGTGAGGGATAGATCAAAAAGTCCTCTATCAATCATTGTGTCTCCTATAGCACAAGGGATGTGAAAACTCCCTAGATCCTTCTTCTTTGAGGGTAACTCCTTCTGGATAAGGGCACTGCATTCTTTATTCATCACTACTATTTGTCCACCCTTTAATGGAGTTTTCTTGGTTAGCAATTTCTTCATGCATTTGATATATGAGGGCATCTGTTGGAGGGCTTCAATGAATGGTATATTGATATGCAGAGACTTAAATGTATCTAGGAACCTAGAATATGTCTTCTCCTTCTCACCACTCTTGAGTCTCTGAGAGAAGTACTTTTGGTACATACGACTTCAGGATTTTCTTCTCCATTGGTTCCTTCATTTGTGCAGATTCAACTCCTTGTTCTTTCTCTTCCAGTATCTCAGTGGAACTCCTTGAGTATGCTCTGATGGCTTGCTAAATTCTTCCTTCAAAATCTCTTCATCTCTTAGAGTGATCACCTTGCATTCTTCCCATTTCACATTCTTAGTCTCTCCTCTTGGGTTCTTCTCAGTATCACTTGGAAACTTGTCAGTAGGCTTAGGAATTTGCTAAGAGAGATATCCTACTTTAGATTTAAGCTTCTTGATGGTATCTCCCCGATTCTTCATATTAGACCTTTCTTCATCACTGAATGCCTTATTGTCTTGAACCTTCCTACACATATCTCCAAGCAAGGCTTCAATACGAGATAGTCTATCCTCAGATGGTGGTGGTAGGTTGGAATTGGGAGGCTGAGAATGGCTATTTTGGGCTTGATATGGAGGTTGGTAGGAGTTGTTGTGTGGGGGTTGGTATGATCTTTGATTGGATTGTTGGTAAGTGGAGTTGTTGTAATGGTTGGAGTTGTGAGGTCTATGATCTTGGTTATGGGTTTGTTGGTTTTTCCACCCAAAATTTGGGTGGTTCTTCCAACCAGGGTTATAAGTTTTGGAGTGTGGATCATAGGCTTGTCTTGATGAGTTTCCAACATAATTTACTTGCTCTCAATCACCTCCTTCCTCTGCATTGAACTCTTCTTGGGCTGGTGGTTAAGTATTGATTGCTGCAACTTGATTCCTCTCCATCTGCTTGGTGATGTCTGCCAATTACTTAGTGATTAGCTTGTTTTGAGCTTGCAATGCATCTATGTGATTCATCTCCATCACCCATCTATTGGTGCTTCTATTAGAGGCATATAAGTATTCATTATTGGCTACAGTTTCTATGACATCTATGACCTCTTCAATTGTCTTTTTCTTATTAAGAGATCCTCCTGAAGAGTGATCTAAAGCCTTTTTTTATTCTTGTGACAATCCTTCATAGAAAATGTGCAGCTGTATCCATTCATTGAACATGTCCGGAGGGCACTTTCTTGTCAATTCCTTGTATCTCTCCCGTGCATCATAGAGAGTTTTACCATCTTGTTGTCTAAATGTTTGTACCTAAGCCCTCAATCTGTTAACTCTTTGGGGAGGGTAAAATCTTGCCAAGAACTTATTCGCCACATCTTTCCAAGTTTTCAAACTCTCCTTTAGAAAAATTCTAGCCACTTTGATGCTTTATCCCTGAGAGAAAAGGGAAACAAAAGCAATCTGTAGGTGTCAGGATGAACACCATTGGAGTTCATATTATCACATATTCTCAAAAATGTGGTTAGATGTTGATTAGGATCTTCTTGGGCACTTCCTCCAAATGAGCAATTATTTTGAACAAGCATTATGAGAAGTGGCTTTAACTCAAAGTTATTAGCATGAATGGTTGGTTTTAGGATGCTGCTCCCACAATTCCCAGGGTTTGGGTTGATGTAAGAGCCTAGAACTCTTCTCTCCTGCCCAACATGGTTACCAGCACCTTCTAGCATGATTATGAACTTCTTCCTCCATTGTAATGTCCATATCTTCTTCCAACTCTTCTTCACTAACTATCCCTTTACCTCTTACTTCCCTTCTTAGTCTAAGGAAGGTTGATAAACCATTATTTTATGGTTTATATTGTGTTTAATTGTGTGGTTTTATCGAATCTTTACCCACTTATTCATTAATTTAGCATGTATTTACAATTCCTTTCCAAAATTACTCCATAATTGAAAACTTGCTTCCTAGAGACTTTTAATTATGTATTTTAATTATCCTTTATCCCATTCGGTGCCGTGATCTGTATGTTAAGTGTTTCAGGCTTTATAGGGTGACGTCGGGTTTTCTACCAGTAAAGAAATTCATAGAAACGGTTGCGTTGTAGATATAGTTTCTAAACCGGCAAAAATCCCTTCGTACAAACGTGTTGGTTGTCACAAGTAACAAACCCCTTTAAAAATTGTTAACCGAGGATTCAAACCTCGGGTCGTCTTCTCAAGAAACTGCGAGGAAGTATGTTCTTATTATTGGCTATAAAGGTTGTAATCGGGGTTTAGAAGGTGAGAAGCAAGTAATTTAAATGACGAGTGAATTAAATGGCAAGTAAAAATAAATAATAACTGTAAAACAACTTTTGGCAAGATAAGGGAAATTAGAAGTCCAACTTAGTTACCCTTCTCAACAATAATGAAAGTTGTATCTTAATTCCACTTGGTCAACCTTTACCAGAGCAAAGGAAAGTCAAAGGACTAATTAAATTGACCTTTGAATCCTAATTATTTCCTAAGAAAAGGTTGGGATTATTTAAGTTCAGCTTAATTAGCAAGATAACGATTATCAGTTATGTTGAGTTTAATAACTGTTGAGTTACTGAATTCTTAACCAAAACCAAAAGGGGAAAAACTAAATTGCTGAAATAATAAAAGTGTCCTTAGATGGGAAGCAATGGCAACTTAAATCAAGAGAACAATCATAAACTGAAAATACCTCAAATTATCATTAATTCAATTAGAAATCTGTAACATGGAATAATTCATAAATTATAATAATCAATTCAAATGTTGGAATAAATAAAAGTAAAACTAAAATAAAAGAACATTAAACCTGGATCCAGAGTTACTCTTAAAACAAGAAGAAATCCTAAATCCTAAAAGAGAGAGAGAGAAGATCTCCCTCTCAACTAAATCTAAATCATTGAAAGGTGAAAATATGCGAGCTCCCTTTGAATGGAAGGATTCCCACACTTTATAACCTCTGGTCTATGCTGTCTGTACTTGGATCTGGGCCAAAAAGGGCTTCAGAATTCGCTGGGGGCGTATTCTGTAATTTCTGGTGCATGGCCTCTATCATGCGTCCACGTGGGTCACGCGGTCGCGTCATTTGGATCTTTTCCTTGCCACGCGGTCGTGTTAGTCATGCGACCGCGTCATATGTATTCTGCTTAAGGCGCGCGGTCGTGTCAGTCATGCGGCCGCGTCGTTGCTGATTCGGGCTTGGCACGCGATCGCGTCATCCATGCGATCGCGTGGATACCAGTTTCCTTAAAGTTCCGTTTTGCTTCTTCCTTCCATTCTAGTATGTTTCCTTTTTCATCCTTTAAGTCATTCTGCCTTTAGAAAATCTTAAACTACTCAACACACTAATCACGGCATCGAATGGAAATAAAGGTAATTAAAATAAAAAATTTTTAAAGCTTAGAAAACATGTTTTTCATTATATGACATAATGAGGAAGGGAAAGTAAAACCATGCAATTAATGTGAATAAGTAGGTGAAGAGGTGAATAAATCACTCTAATTAAGCACAAAAGAACTCATGAAATATGGGCTTATCATAGGGCATGAATGACTTGGAGATTGGAAAGGAATTTTGCAAAAATAGAAGGAACACAAGAAATGGAGGAGATGACCAGCGAGAAGTGACGCGGATGCATGGCTCACGCGACCGCGCGAAATAGAGGAAATCGTAGTGACGCGCTCGCGTGCCTGACGCGAACGCATGGATTGGATACTGCACAAGTGACGCGATGCGTGGACGACGCGCACGCATGGAAAGGCAAAACGCTGGATGACACGAACGCGTGGAGGACGCGCTCGCATGACATGCGCGATCTGCAGAATCTGCAGAATTCACTGGGGGCGATTTTGGGCCCTATTTTGACCCAGTTCTCGGCCCAGAAAAGCATATTAGAGCCAGGGAACATGGAGAGACCAAAAACAACATTCATTACGCATAATTTTAGTTTTAGATGTAACCTTACTCCTCCTCTAGGTTTTCTTCTCTATACATTCATAGTTCTTAGGATTTCATTTTTATTGCTTTTTTGGATTGGGATATTGAGAAGAGTTATTGCCTCTACCAAGACTTCATCATTCTAGTTTGTTTTCCTTACTTGTCACTTACTCTTTCATATCCTTACTCTGTTCAGAATTATTATTGGATTTTTTTTAGAATTTATTAATACAAGAACTATTTTTATTTTTAATTGATCTTTTGGATTATTATTTATCATGTCTCTCTTTATTTCTCTTTCTTATTTTGTGAAGTTTATATTCATAATGAGTGAGTAGTTCCATAACTTGATTGGGAGATGATTGAAAGGAGAACCTTGAGTTGGAACGATCAAGAGAAAAATTGTATTTGGGTTTATTGTTGGATCGCCCTCTAGTCACTGACACTAGTCCTTCCTAAGGGAGAGGATTAGGACTTGTGAATAGAAGTTGTCTTCCAACTTGCTTGACTTTCCTCTACCTAGTAAAGGATAACTAAGCAGAACAACCTTCAATTATCACTTTTATCTTGGGAGAACTCCATCAAGGATAGGGCTTCCAACTAATCTACTCCCGATCAAGGTTTTTATTTAAATTACATAAATTCTCTGATTTAATTTCTTGTCCATTAAACTCAAACCCTTTTGGAAAACATCTGATTAATAAAATAGCACATCTTTCTGCAACTAGTTGGGAGACGACCTAGGATTCATACTCCCAGTATTTTAATTCTAATTTTGTGACAACTCTTCTAAATTGATAAGCGGATTTTTGTTGGTTAAGAACTGTACTTGCAACGTATCTCTTACATTAATTTCTTAATCCGCCAATTTTTGCCACGTCAATTTTTGGCGCCGTTGCCGGGGAGTTGCAATAGAGTGCTAAGTTATTGATTGGAATTTATTTATTTGCATTTTATTCTATTTTGCTACTATGAGCTGCATGTTTCTTTCGTTAAATGATGCATTCACTTCCTGATCCAAGCTTTCCAGTATTTGATCCTGAGATCGAAAGAACTATTTCATGTATAAGGCAAGCTCGGCATCGGTTAGTCCTCTCCGAAGGCGAATCTGAAACGTCACCTGAGGAAGAAACAAGCTCCCTTTCTACTGATTCGGTTGATTTACGTGCAAGTGACATGGCAGCACCTAGGAGAGTTACTATCCAGGAGGCTGGAGCCCCTGATTTCACACTGTAACTGTTTCAAGCGCATCACCCAGCGATGGCTACAGATTTTGAAATAAAGACTGCACTACTCAACTTGATGCCTAAGTTTCATGGCTTACCTGCTCAAGAGCCTATCAAGCACCTTAGGGATTTCCAAGCAGCCTGTTCTACTATCAGGCATGATGGTGCAGATGAAACTTCTATTTTATAAAAAACCTTCCCATTCTCTCTTGAGGGAAAGGCGAGAGAGTGGAACTACACTCAACCTGCAACAACTATTTCTGACTGGGATACGCTTAGAAGATAATTTTTGGAAAAATTCTTTCCAGCTGAAGTTATTGATAAACTGAGGAAAGACATTTCCATGATTGTTCAGGACAAGTCCGAGACCCTCTACGAATATTGGGAGCGCTTCAACAATCTTCTGGAAGCATGCCCCCACCATATGATTGACAAGATAGTGTTGCTCGGCTACGTCACACAGGGCATGAGGCCTCAAGATATGACCACATTAGAAAGTGCTAGAAATGGGTCAATGAAGAAGTATAAGACCACTGATGAGGCATGGCAATTGATCAACGACTTAGCTGAATTTACTCGGAATCACAGGCAGAAACAAAGCCGATCAAAAGCTGTTGTAGAAGTATCCTCTAGCAGAGAGACTGCTGCTCTAACTCAGAGTATCTGTGAAATGACCAACTTACTGAAGCAGATGCAGTTGAGTCAACAACAAGCTCAGCAAGCTCAGCCCTCTCCACCACAGCAAAGCCAACAGTTGGTTCCCCAAAGAGTATGCGGGATCTGTGCTGATTATAGCCATTATACTGATGAATGTCCGCAGCTCCAGCAGGAAGACAATACTATGGCAGCCACTCATAACTTTAATGACCGTCCCAATCAAGGATACAATCAAGGTGGCAGCTACAACCATGGATGGCCGGACAATCCAAACAAGGTTGGATAGATAATTCTAACCAGGGCTTGAGGGACAACAATAACAGAGGAGGCAGAGACAATCAGGGAAATCAGAGGTGGAATAATAACAACAACAGGCATCAGGACCAGAACCAGCCTTACAGAGCACCTCACCTGAGGCAATTCCAAGGACCACAGCACAACCAACAGCAGACCTCTCAGATCACTTATCCCTCTTCATCTTCTAATGATGAGTTACTATAATCTACTGATCGGAGATAGTAGGCCATGGAAAACAACCTTACTTCTACTCTAAATGGTCTGAACTCTACCTTGCAAACTCTCGTCTCACAGATTGGATCACTAAATAACTCCAACAACCAGCCTTTGAGCTCCAGTGGAATCCCCTCTCAACCATTGCCCAATCCAAAGGGTGGCATCAATGCCATCACCCTAAGGTCCGAAACCACACTGTAGGAGAGAAATCAGGAGGAGCCAATCCCATCAGAAGACGCCTCAGCTGAAGAGGTGGTGGAAATAGAGGATGCTGAAGAGGAAGAGGACATACAGGACATGGTTGAAGAAGAAGAAGCTCAACCACAGAAGGAAGCATCAAAGGCTGCAGACACTGCAGAAAATGCCCCTCTTATTCCATTTCCCCAAATTGCAAGGAAGCCCAGGAAGCAGATGGAACTTGATCCCAAAATGGTACAAATATTCAAAAAGGTTGAGGTAACTGTTCCCCTTTTTTATGTTATTTAGCAGGTACCTAAATACGCAAAGTTTTTAAAAGATTTATGTATACATAAAGACAAAATTAATGAATTAGAAACTATTCCTTTAGGTAGTTCTATATCTGCTTTAATGAGAGGTATACCTGAAAAGTGTATTGATCCAGGTCCATGCATGGTTAACTGTATTATTGGAGGTGTGATATTTTCTGACTGCATGTGTGATTTAGGAGCATGTGTTAGTATAATGCCTTTGTCTATATATGATACTTTGAGGCTCCCTCAAAAAGGTCGGCAGCTCGTTTTGTGTTAGCGGATAAAAGCATTATTACAGTGGTTGGAATTGCTGAAGATGTGTTAGTGAGCATTAAGGGGCTCACATTTCCCATTGACTTCTATATCCTGGAGATGCCCCCTAATGAATCAGGAAGGCCATCATCAATCCAGATGATCTTTCTATCTCCCAGTGTGACATCATAGATGAAACTGTGGCTGAAGTTCACCAGGAAGAATTAGAAGAGAAGTACACAGGACAAGGTCCAAGTGTGGGGACACTTTCAGAGGACAATGAGGGCACTTTACCATTATCACCAGCTCCGGATGACCCAGAGCCTGGCCATGAGCAGAAATTAGAATTAAAACTCCTCCCTCCATACTTCAAGTATGCGTACCTTGAGGACGAGTAGAAGCTTCCAGTCATCATTGCAAGTGAACTCACTTTCCAACAAGAAGAACAACTACTCAGCGTACTGAGGAGACACAAGAAAGCACTTGGATGGAGCTTGGCCGACATAGAAGGCATCAACCCTCAAGTTTGTGAGCACAGAATATTTTTAGAAGAGGGAGCAAGGCCTGTTCGTCAAACCCAGAGAAGACTGAATCCCACTATCTTAGAGGTTGTCAAAAAGGAAGTGACCAGACTACTTGAGGCAGATATCATCTATCCCATCTCAGACAGTGAACAGGTAAGCCCAGTACAAGTAGTACCCAAGAAGTCTGGAGTCACTACAGTGAAAAATGAGCATGGAGAGCTCATAGCAATCAGAGTACAGAACGCCTGGAGGGTCTGCATTGATTACAAGCGCCTCAACCAGGCCACTCGTAAGGATCACTATCCCCTTGCATTAATTGATCAAATGCTGGATTGCCTGTCATGTAAATCACATTATTGCTTTTTAGATGGTTACACAGGCTATTTCCAGATTCATATAGCTCCTGAAGATCAGGAAAAGACTACTTTTACATGTCTTTTTAGGACTTATGCTTATAAGAGAATGCCCTTTAGCTTGTGCAATGCACCAGCTACTTTCCAAAGGTGCATGATGAGTCTTTTCTCTGACCTTATTGAGGACTGTATGGAGGTTTTTATGGATGATTTTAGCGCTTATGGTGATTCCTTTAGCCTTTGCTTAGATAGTTTATCTAGAGTATTAGATAGATGTGTCAGTACAAACCTTGTATTAAATTTTGAAAAATGTCACTTTAGGGTAAAACAAGGGATTGTACTAGGACATGTTGTGTCTAATACGGGCATTTCTGTAGATCCAGCAAAGGTGGATGTTATTTCTAGTTTACCTTACCCCTCTTCTGTGAGGGAAGTCCGTTCGTTCCTTGGCCATGCAGGTTTTTACCGGAGATTCATTAAGGACTTCAGTAAGGTAGCACTACCTTTATCCAGACTACTGCAGAAAGATATTGAGTTCGAGTTCAGTGAGGATTACAAACAAGCGTTTGATAAGCTGAAGACTGCCTTGACTCAAGCCCCAATTGTGAGAGGACCAGACTGGAGCCACCCATTTGAAATCATGTGCGACGCCTCCAACCATCCAGTAAGAGCGGCGCTGGCTCAATGTGAAGGTAAAGATCCTTTTGTAATTGCTTATGCGTCTAAGACTTTAGACGCCGCTCAGTCTAACTACACTACTACTGAGAAAGAGCTTCTTGTTATTGTTTTTGCTCTGGATAAATTTCGAGCATATTTACTTGGTACCAAAGTAGTAGTGTACTCAGACCATGCAGCTCTAAAGTATTTATTAGCTAAAAAAGAATCCAAACCAAGGCTTATACGTTGGATAATGCTACTACAAGAATTTGATTTAGAAATTAAGGATAGGAGTGGTAACCAGAATCTAGTGGCAGACCACTTGAGTCGCCTTGAGCACATTAGGGATGAATCCACTCCTATAGATGATAATTTCCCATTTGATAACCTGCAAGCAGTATCTGAAGTAGTCCCTTGGTATGTGCCTGTAGCTAATTATCTAGTCAGCCACAATTTTCCTCCAAACTTTACTAAGCATCAAAGAGACAAGCTGAAAAGCAAGTCTAAATATTATATATGGGATGACCCATATTTATGGAGATGTGGCGCTGACCAGGTAATTAGACGGTGTGTACCTCAATCAGAATTCCAGTCCATTTTAGAGGCCTGCCACTCATCTGAGAGTGGAGGACATTTTGGCCCTCAAAGAACAGCTAGGAAAATTTTAGACTGTGGATTCTGGTGGCCTACTCTTTTTAAAGATGCTGCTGAATTTTGTAAATCTTGTTCCCCATGCCAAAGGTTTGGTAATATATCCAAGAGGGATCGGATGCCTCAACATATTATGTTTTTCTGTGAAATTTTTTATGTTTGGGGCATTGACTTCATGGGTCCATTTCCAAATTCTAATGGTTATTTTTATATATTGTTAGCTGTAGATTACGTCTCTAAATGGGTGGAAACAATTCCTACCCGCACTGATGATGCTAACACTGTTGTTTCCTTTGTTAGAAACCATATTATTTGTCGCTTTGGATCACCACGAGCAATCGTGAGCGGTCAAGGCACCCATTTTTGTAATAGGAGACTAATAGGATTACTGAAGAAGCATGGGATAATTCATAAAGTAGCAACAGCCTACCACCCTCAGACTAATGGGCAAGCCGAGGTGTCAAACAGAGAGATAAAGCGTATATTGCAAAAAATAGTCAAACCTCATAGAAGAGACTAGAGCACCAGGCTACAAGATGCACTCTGGGCATACAGAACAACATACAAGACACCCATTGGGATGAGTCCCTTACGCTTAGTTTATAGAAAAGCCTGTCACCTCCCAGTTGAAGTAGAGCACAAAGCCTTTTGGGCAGTAAAGGGGTGCAACATGGGATTTGAGAAAGCCGAAGCTGAAAAGAAGTTGCAATTGCAAGAATTGGAAAGCCTTCGCCTAGAAGCTTATGAGAACTCGAGGCTGTACAAGGAAAAGATGAAGACTGTACATGATAAGCACATTAAGAGGAGAGAGTTCCAACCTGGGGACTTAGTCCTCCTTTACAACTCTAGAGTGAGGCTTATGCCAGGCAAGTTGAGATCAGAATGGTAAGGTCCATATAGAGTAGAGAAGGCTGAGCCATACGGATTTTTCCACCTGAGTCATCCTTCAAGATCTGAATTCATCAAAGTTAATGGACATCGCTTAAAGCTATACCATGGTGAGAAGGTGACAAAAAACAAGGAGTTAGAAATCTTCCTCTTGGAAGATCCACCAACAGCAGAAGACTGAGCTATTGGAGCGTCCAACTTAAGGACGTTAAAGCAAAGTGCTGGGTGGGAGACAACCCACCATGGTATGATCGTTCCTTTCTTTCTTCTTAATTTTGTCTTTCAATAACTCTTCTCATTATTAGCACAGATAGTTTACATCTCCATTTGCACAATTGCATAAAAAAAATAAAATAAAATAAAGAAGAAGAGGGCACGCGACGCGACAGAGTCGCCGATGCATCGGCGTCACAGGTGAGTAAGAAAGAATAACAAATCGAATAGAAAGTCACGCGAGAGCGTGGCTAGAGGCGTGCCTTCGGCACAAATCGATCCACACGACCGCGTCACTGACGCATCTGCGTCATGTGGGAAAACTTCCTCCCACGCGTCCGCGTCACCCACGCGGACGCGTGACCTGAAAATTCACGTAAGACAGGGTGCATGGCCGAAAGTTGTGCTGGAGTGGGGCTGGACTAGCACTAGACGCACAAGCCTCACCACGCGAACGCGTATCCCACGCATCCGCGTCGTATTCCAATATTGGCCACCCACGCGATCGCGTCCACCATGCGACCGCGTCACCCTGGAATTTGGCAACAATGAGTTTCAAACAGAGAGTTGTGCAAGCGCGAGGCTGACCTCGCGCCAGTAGCACAAAACGAGTCACGCGTTCGCGTGACCGACGCGACCGCGTCGATTCGTATGAGCGCCATCCGCACAACCGCGTGCCCCACGCGTCCGCGTCGCTTGCGCCGCACAGCCTATCCTAATCTGCCAAAATATCTTATCTTTCTCCCCCCCCCCAAATCCTATTTTTTCTTTTCCCTCCTTATTTCTTTCTTCCCTTTTCTTCCTTCTTCCTTCTTTCTCACTCTCTACTTTCTCTCTCTCACCATCATTAACAAGGTTTTTTCTTTTCTTTTTCCCTCCCTACTTTTTTATTCTTTTTCTTATTTTTATATTTTCTTCTTCTTTTGTTTTTCTTTTTACTTGCATTATCCATGTTTTCTTTTTCTTTCTTTTTTCTTTTAATTGGAGTTGGAAATTTATTAGGGTCATTATTATTCCTTATGGTTTGCTTGTGGATTGTTAAGGACTTGTTTGGCAATTATATATTAAATTTTTAGGGTTGCTTGCATGTTCAATTTAACTTTCAATAACTTATTCACCATGCATGCTATGTGTTTGTGAAAATGCCCATATGGCATTGTGCACCATTTTGAGATTTCTTTTAATCTACTACTCTATTTGCTTGCTTTTCACAACAACCCTTCTTTTATTTTATTATTTAAATATAATTGTTATTACAAACAGATTATTAGTTTGAAAGGCTTGGTAATCTAACTTGAACATTGAATGCTTGATCTATGCTACTCATGCCTTTGCCTGCATGCCAATAAACACCTTGCATTTAATTGTCATCATATGCACTTGCTATATTTCTGTTAATGATTTTTCACATGTAGTCATGACCATGTGTTAACATCTTCATCTTTTAATGTGCATTAATTACCACCTTTGCCGTTCTCTTCCTTGCTTTAACCCTTGACATTTTAACATACTTTCTGTTTTCTTTCTTTTAGGATGGCCACCAAGAGAGGCAAGGAGAAAGCTACTAACAAACCACCAGCAAGAAGAGGAACAACAAGAGCATTAGTGGCAGAGCCATCTTCAACTACAGTTAAGCCCTCAACAAAAAGGATTAAGAGGATTATAAAGGTTGATGAAAAAGAGAGAGCCTTCCCAGCAAAGGACATTACGCGATTTCCCAATCGCTACTGTGAGCAGATGTTCCCTATCCTGGCAGAAAGGAGTTACAACAACGAATACCTTCTTATCCTCCCAACCCATATTGCTAAATTTGTTGAGCCGCAAATTGAAAGAAGACAATAGGGTTTCCTACAGAGACAGTCACGGCAGGTTAATCTTTCCCGGGTAGTCGAATTCTACTCTAATTTCCACCTGCCAAACCTGGAGTCTGTCTATGTCCGTCAGAAGCAAGTCCCCATTACAGAAGAGGCCATTCAGCGAGTTCTAGATCTCCCCCTACTCCAGAAGGACTGGATGCATTTCAAGAAGCCTCACTCAAGCGCCAGACGTACCAATTTGACTGGGACGCTTTTCTCAGAGTTATCGCACTACCTGGAAGCAGATGGATCTACGGATACCATCGTTCCCATCCTAAGGGAATATCGGCTTCCGTACTTACCTTGGAGGCTTGCGTATGGGCACAGATTATGTCCCATTACGTCTTTCCGAGCACCCACGAGTCCTCCTTCACTGCAGACATGGCCGTTCTACTATGGTGTATCCTTACAGACCAGCCTCTGAACCTACCAAGACACATCCGAAATGCCATGGGACACGTACAAATTGCGGGCAACTTACCTTTTCCTGCCTTGGTTTCAGATCTCATCTCAGCAGCCGGAGTCTCCTACAGAGCTGGAGACACCAAAGCCATGCTCCCACGGGATGATCAGGACGTCCCTAACGGGAAATATATCAGACCTCCAGTAGCCACTACACGCCAGCCTACTGAATCGGCTGAGGACATTCCACCTTCAACACCACAAGCACCTACAACAACCCAACTACTCTATCAGATACTTGAGAGGTTGGATCGGCAGGAACACAAAGCAAATCTACGAGAGCACCGTAACAAGCGCCGATTCACATACCTCAAGGAGCTACTTAAAGGAAAATACAGAGACTCAGACACCTCGGACTCCATTTTATTTACCAACACAGGGAGCCATGACGGTCCCGACTGTGGAGATACTACTACCAGCCCACCTTTGTTCCTGACAGATGGCACTGAGGATGGTGCAAAGCCTTAAGTGTGGGGAGGTTAGTCAGTACCTGACTTCCGGAGGTAATTTCTCTTCCCTAACGCCAATAAAATAAGATATTTAGTTAGTTTTTCTTTTGTAGAATAGGATAAATTGCATAGTAATAGGTTAGTTGCATGCATGTTCTACTTGATTGAAAAGATAATAAGTTTCTTCTAAGACCCTATTTTTAGAAAAAAATTTCACTAATTTTAATCAAAACTTTTATGTTAAATTTGCTTGAAGTTGTATTTGGAACATGATTTTTGAGCTAAAGAACACACAACCTGTGAGACTTTGAGCCTAAATACATGGTTACATTATTTAACCATAAATATTTTATTCTTGTGTGTTTACTTCTCTATGATTGTAATCTATATTTTGTATCATCCTATATGTCCAATGTTTAATATATTTATATGCTTGCATATGATTGAGGCCATTATTTGTTTAGCTCACTTATCCAAATTAAGCCTACCCTTAAGTTACCTTTGTTAGTCACTTTGAGCCTTTAAATCCCATTTGTTCTTTATTTTATCACATCATTAGCCTTAAGCAGAAAAATAATTATATATCCCAATTGAATCTTTGGTTAGCTTGAGATAGAATTGTGTGTTAATTAAGTATGGGAAAATTGTGGGAACAAAAGATAATAAGGGAATGTGTCATGATAATATAATGGGAATTTGGGTACCTACTCATGTGAAACTATAAAAATTAAAATATATGTGCATTGATAAACTATGTTCATTTTTATGTTTAAAAAAAAAAGAAGTAGAGAGCATGCGACGCGACAGCGTCGCCGACGCGTCCGCGTCACAGGTGAGTAAGAAAAAATAATAAATCGAACAGAAAGTCACGCGAGAGCGTGGCTGGAGGTGTGCCTTTGGTACAAATCGACCACGCGACCGCGTCGCTGACGCATCCACATCATGTGGGAAAAATACCTCCCACGCGTCCGCGTCGCCCACGCGGACGTGTGACATGAAAATTGACGTAAGACAGGGTGCATGGCCGAAAGTTGTGCTGGAGTGGGGCTGGACTGGCGCTAGACGCACAAGCCTCACCACGCGAACGCGTACCCCACGCGTCCGTGTCGTATTCCAATATTGGCCACCCACGTGATCGCGTCCACCACGCGACCGCGACCCCCTGGAATTTGGCAACAATGAGTTTTGAACAGAGAGTTGTGCGAGCGTGAGGCTGCCCTCGCGCTAGTAGCACAAAACGAGTCACGCGTCCGCGTGACCAACGCAACCGCGTCGATTCGTATGAGCGCCATCCGCGCGACCGCGTACCCCACGCGTCCGCGTCGCTTACGCCGCACAGCCTATCCTAATAAAAAAAATCCAAAAATATTCAATAATTAAATAAGGGGACAAAATTACCCTAATGCTAAGTTAAATTTCAAGGATCAATGCATATATGATAAAATTAAAATAAAAGTTGATACATGAGTAAGGAATGTGAAAGGGAAATTTTGGGTAGCTAGGTATGAAATTTATGTTATATAGAATATATATATGTGTGTTAGGTGAAATCTTGGGTTAATTAAAGATTCAATTTATAAGCTTACTTAGCCATATATGTACCCTTGCCCTTACCTTGGCCATATTACAGCCTTGAAAAGACCTCATGATGTTTGCATTGGTATATTAAATATTGTTGATTGGTTAGGAGAAGAACAAGAATTAGAAAGCATGATTAGAGAAGGATAGAGTGATTACCCTATACACTAGAGAGACTAGAGTGTACATACATCATCAGTGAGGGTTCAATGCTTAAATTCTATGTTCCCTGCTTTCATGAGCTACCTTCTTGCATTTTTATCTGTTGTTACTATATAAGAATTGAATTAGTGGAATTTGATTTGTGATTGTTGATAAACCCCATTTGTAGGGTTTATCTTATGCTTCAATTAAGGGATTTTATCACCTTTTACCCACAATTATCAAATGAATAGGATGGTTTTATAACTTCTCCTTTAATTGTGCTTAAGAGTGAAAACATGCTTTTGTGGTCTTGAAATAGCTAAATTTAATTTACCTTGATTCCATTAGATGCCTTGATATGTTTTTTAAGTGATTTTAGATTTAGGAGGCAAAGATTGGATCAAGGGAATGAAGGAAAAGCATGTAAAAATGGAGAACTCATGAAGAAATGAAGGAATCGCAAAAGCTGTCAAGCCGACCTCTTTGCACTTAAACGACAATAACTTGCGCTACAGAGGTCCAAAATGATGCGGTTCCAGTTGCGTGGGAAAGCTAACATCCGGGGCTTCGAAACGATATAAGATTCGCCATAGTTGCTACACATATGGTGATGCGTACGCGCACTGTATGCGCACACATCGTTGCTGCCATATGATCCACTTAAAGAAATTAGTGACCAGCGAATTCTAAAGCCTTGTGGGCCAAATCCAACTCATTTCTGATGCTATTTGACCTAGGAATTGAAGGGGGATGAGACATCTAGCCATTAATCTAGTCATTAGTTTATTTTTATTATGCTTTTAGTTAGTTTCTAGAGAGAGAAGCTCTCTCTTCTCTCTAGAATTAGGAGTAGGTTAGATCTAGATTAGGAACTCTTAGATCTAGTTTAATTTCATGCTTTGATTTACTTTTCTCTTGCAATTCTTCTTCTTCTACATCTCTTCTCTCTAGTTTAGCATTTAATTCTTGTAATTCTTTGCTTTTATGTTCATGCACTTTTGTTCTTCCATTTTCTTTCAATGCAATTTATGATTCATGTTCCTTTATTGTTGATTGATTTGTTGTTGTTTAATTCTTTGCAATTGAGTAGTGTAGATTTACTTTCCTTGCTATTTTACTATGTTTTCCTTTTATGCCTTCTAAGTGTTTGACAAAATGCTTAGTTGGATTTTAGAGTAGATTTTGTTCCTCTTGGCTATGGTAGAGTAATTAGTGACGCTTGAGTTATCTAATTTCCTTGTTGATTGATAATTAGAAGTTACTAATTGATTTGGATACCACTAAAGCTAGTCTTTCCCTTGGGAGTTGGCTAAGACTTGTGGAATCAAGTTGATTCATCCACTTGACTTTCCTCCATAGTTAGAGGTTAACTAAGTGGTAGCAATAGATAATTGTGGTCACAATTGAGGAGGATAACTAGGATAGGACTTCTAATTCTCATTCCTTGTCAAGAGCTTTTCTAGTTGTTAGTTTAATTTCCTTGCCATTTATTTTTCATGTTTCTTATCCAAAAAACCCCAAAATACCTCATAACCAATAACAAGAACACTTTATTGTAATTCCCAGGGAGAACGACCCGAGGTTCAATACTTCGGTTTATAAATTTAGGGGTTTGTTACTTGTGACAAACAATCTTTTGTATGAAAGGACTATTGTTGGTTTAGAAACTATACTTGCAACGAGGATTCATTTGTGAATTCTAGACCATACAAAAGTCCAATCATCAATTGTCTTGACGAGCTTATTTACTTTTGACCATGTGGACAAGAATCATATAGTTGCATTCACATATATAGGTTGCATTGCATTGCATGAGTTTTACATGTTCCTACTCATTTATTTCATCTCCTTCAACTAAGCATGAGGACATGCTAATGTCTAAGTGTGGGAAGGTTGATAAACCATTATTTTATGGTTTATATTATGTTGAATTGTGTGGTTTTATCGAATCTTTACCCACGTATTCATTAATTTAGCATATATTTACAATTCCTTCCCAAAATTACTCCATGATTGAAAACTTTCTTCTTAGAGACTTTTAATTATGTATTTTAATTCTCCTTTATCCCATTCGATGCCATGATCTGTGTGTTAAGTGTTTCAGGCTTTATAGGGCATGAATGACTTGGAGATTGGAAAGGAAGCTTGCAAAAATGAAAGGAACACAAGAAATGGAGGAGATGACCAGCAAGAAGTGACGCGGACACATGACTCACGCGACCGCGCGAAATAGAGGAAATCGCAGTGACGCGCTCGCGTGCCTGACGTGAACGCATGGATTGGAAACTGCACAAGTGACGCGAATGCGTGGACGACGCGCACGCGTGGAAAGGCAAAACGCTGGATGACGCGAACGCGTGGAGGACGCGCTCGCGTGACATGCGCGATCTGCAGAATCTGCAGAATTTGCTGGGGGCAATTTTGGGCCCTATTTTGACCCAGTTCTCGGCCTAGAAAAGCATATTAGAGCCAGGGAACATGGAGAGACCGAAGACAACATTCATTCTGCATAATTTTAGTTTTAGATCTAACCTTACTCCTCCTCTAGGTTTTCTTCTCTACACATTCATAGTTCATAGGATTTCATTTTTATTGCTTTTTTGGATTGGGATATTGAGAAGAGTTATTGCCTCCACCAATACTTCATCATTCTAGTTTGTTTTCCTTACTTGTCACTTACTCTTTCATATCATTACTCTGTTCAGAATTATTATTGGATTATTTTTAGAATTTATTAATACAGAGACTATTTTTATTTTCAATTGATCTTTTGGATTATTATTTATCATGTCTCTCTTTATTTCTCTTTTTTATTTTGTGAAGTTTACATTCATAATGAGCGAGTAGTTCCATAACTTGATTGGGAGATGATTAAAAGGAGAACCTTGAGTTGGAACGATCAAGAGAAAAATTGTAATTGGGTTTATTGTTGGATCACCCTCTAGTCACTGACACTAGTCCTTCCTAAGGGAGAGGATTAGGACTTGTAAATAGAAGTTGTCTTCCAACTTGCTTGACTTTCCTCTACCTAGTAAAGGATAACTAAGCAGAACAACCTTCAATTATCACTTTTATCTTGGGAGAACAACATCAAGGATAGGGCTTCCAACTAATCTACTCCCGGTCAAGGTTTTTATTTAAATTACATAAATGCTCTGATTTAATTTCCTGTCCATTAAACTCAAACCCTTATGGAAAACATCTGATTAATAAAATAGCACATCTTTCTGCAACTTGTTAGGAGACGACCTGGGATTCATACTCCTAGTATTTTAATTCTAATTTTGTGACAAATCTTCTAAATTGATAAGTGGATTTTCGTTGGTTAAGAACTGTACTTGCAACGTATCTCTTACATTAATTTCTTAATCCGCCAATTTCCTCCACGTCAAAGGTCCTCTCTGGTTCACTATCAAAAGAAGTTGATGCTCCTCCTCTTCTACCTATCATACATTCAACAAACAACAAGTAAACAAAAAGTGGAGACGTAACTTTTGTTGAGAGTTATGGTTAGAGTGGTTAGTGCAATTAATCAAACAGCTAGTGGATTAGTGTGCTAGAAAGTAAATGAACAAAGAAAAACAACTTAAATTGCAGAAAATAGCAGTAAACACTGAAATTAAAATTGATCAAAAGAAAAGAAAAGTGTTTAATCTAGTTATCCTCTAATTTAATCATTGTCAATGCAAAATCAATCCCTGACAACGTCGCCATAAACTTGATGCACGAAAATCTGTATCGCTACAAATTTCCCTTGGAAAGTATATCGTATTGTCGTCAAGTAAAAACTCACAATAGAGTGAGGTCGAATCCCACAGGGATTGATTGGTTGACCATCTTTTATTAGAGGAGTATTCTAGTTGAACTAAGTGAAATTGAATTGAGAATTGCAGAAATTTAAATGGTGAGAAATGTAAATAGCAAGGAATGTAAATAACTGAAAATAAATTGCAGAATTTAAGGAGCAGAAATTAAATTGCATAAATGTAAACATAATAAATTAAAGAATGGGAGAGATCAGAATGGGGAGGTTCATTGGGCTTAGGAGATATTGCTTTTTCCGGATCAAGTTCATTCTCATCTCTTCCTCAATCAATGCATTCATTGATCTTCTTGGAAATCCAATCTCTCTAAGCTTGAACAATTGTCCAGTGTCTTGACATAATTGCTCATAGGAAGAGATGAAGTACGATTACTGATTATACAACATGTTTTTCTAGATCAAAGTATTGGTAGGATTACATGTCACTATATCCATCCAACCCCCAACCCAATCCAACATTAGAAAGCATTTCTAGCATGATTTCCTCATTCCTCTCTCAAGGTTTCGAGAAAATACAAGTATGAAGAATTTCTCTTTCGAGACATTTGTTCAACTGGATGGAGATCGAAAGCTTTCAAGAAAAATCAAGAGAAAAGAAAGAGGAAGAAAAATGAAAACTATTATTGATCCATTGAATTACAACAGAGCTCCCTAACCCAATGAAGAGGGGTTTAGTTGTTCATAGCTCTGGGAATGGAAATTGAAATTGAAAGGTGCATTGAAAAAGTAAACTGAATTTACAGAGAGTGTTTACAATCCTGGATCCCCAAGTTCCCGATCCCCTTTCTAACTCAAACTCTCTGCTATTTATACACTTTCTTCCTTCAGTCTTCAAGTCTTTGGATTGGGCTTTGGCCTTTGTTGAAGCAGCTAAAGTGGCTCACAATGACGCTGAGAAGGGACGTTGGCAAACTTGATGCTCGAGAATCTGTATCTCAACAAATCTTCCTCGGCAAGTATACCAAATTGTCGTCAAGTAAAAACTCACAATAGAGTGAGGTTGAATCCCACAGGGATTGATTGGTTGATGAACTTTAATTAGAAGAGTTCTCTAGTTGAACTAAACCAAATTTGAATTGAGAATTGTAGAATTTAAATTGGCAGGAATGGTAAATAACAAAATTGTAAATAGCAGAATGTAAATGGCAGAAATTAAATTGTAGAAAGTAAATTGCAGGAAATTAAATGGGAGTGGGGATGATTGAGTATAAATGTAAACAGCCAAAAATTAAAGAAAGGGAAAGATCAGAATGGGGAATTCATTGGACTTAGGAGATATTGCATTCTCCAGATCAAGTTCATTCTCACTCTTCTTCAAACAATGCATTCATTGATCTCCTTGGCAATCTTAGATCATTGAATCCCAATTCCTTGGCAATCCAATCTCTCTAAGCATGAATAATTGCCCAATTCCTTGATCTAAGTGCCCATGGGAAGAGATGAAGTTTGATCACCGTAACAACCCTGATTTTTGAGTACATGAGATCTTTTCTGAAAGTACGGATTTCTCCAGAAGATCAGTAAAGGGAACACCTCTGTTATATCATCAAGCATCTCAATCCTCATTATCATTATGTCATCCTTAAGTTAGAACCTCCTCTAAGGCAAGCTCGATAATGCAATCGCGAAGAACTTTGTTTTTGAACCGTATCGGTTGGCAGTTTTGTAAATAGTCTCAGTTTGACGAACCGGACTCGATTTATGAGAGAAGAGAGATAATAGGATGATATTATCATTATATTAGTATTAGAAGCTTCTTGAATAATATTATAAGATTACCTGGTCAGTTTTAGTTAAAAACAGAAAATCGGTTTAACCGGGTTTACGGTTTACTGGTGTAGCTTAGCACCAACACTCTCTGATGAATTTAGCAATGCTAAGGCCTCATTATACATGTACTATTCTCATAATAAATATGTTACTAGTGTCATTTATGCTAGTAGCTCAGAAAATAATTTTTAGAGATGTTTTTACGAGTGTTCTGATACACCTAGTTTTACTAGTTGTACACTAGAGATATTTTGATATTATTTTAATCCACCTCCAAGCCAACCAATCACCACTCACCGTACACCCCCAAGACCTCCAAGGCTGTCTCATTTCATCATTTTGGCCGAAAATAACAAGAGAGAAAAGAGAGAAAACTTCATGAACACTTAATCTTCAAAGCTTGATTTCTTCTGAACCAAAACTCAAATCAAAACTCCGATTTCACCAAAATGATCCTCTCTTCTTCCTCTACATAACCATGTGACTTATCAAGGCTGGAAATAAGGTGAGATGGCTGTCTCCCTCCCATTTCAATTCGGTTTTCAAGGAAAACCATGCAAAACATGTGTTTTCTTGATGTTCTTCCTTAGGAATCATAATTAACTTGACTCGAGGGCCAAGAAACGTGAATTTCTAGTAAGTCTAAAGTGAGATGGCTGCTAATTTATTATGAATTATAGTAAAAATCGGTTGCTGAAAAGACTGAAAAACGGGTAAAAACAAAGAAGGAATCTGAAGAATTTATGAAGAACATGAAGAACACTTTGAGTGTGATGAAGAACAATGAAGAACACCTTTTTGATTCATAAAAGGGCAAGGAAGTAATTAATTTGGTGTTTGGGGGGTTATTTAGTAATTTCTGAACGTTAGGGTGGTAAAAGTAGAAATATTAAAAGTTACTGGTGGTAAAAAGTGAATTTTAAACGTTAAAAGTAAAAGTAAGTTAATTTTCGAAAATTTAATGATAAAATAATAAAAAATAATAAAATATTAAATAATAATATTTAATTAAAAATAATATTTTAATAAAAATAATAAAATAATACGGAAAAGGCAGTTTTCTGTAAAAGCTTTAGAAAGACAACTTTAAACTCAGAATCTCATAATTACCTGCATAAAACACTTAGGGAGTGGTAAAACCATATTAGTGAGGCAAAGGTAAATAAAAGATAAAAAGTTGAAGAAAAGATAAAAATCGAAGAAAAAGTCTGTAAAGTTTTAATGACAGAAAAACAGACAGAGACTAGTGAACGAACTAGGGCAACATAGTTAGTCCTGGAATTGCGAATAGGGTTAGGTATTATATGAAAAGTTAAACTGTTTCAGTATAGACTTAATGAACCTATACTTGGGACAGACTAACTATTCATACCAAAATTTACATAAGCTTTAAATACATACGTTAAACAGAAAAATCAGAGCAGAGTAAAGAAACACAGAGAACAGAGTAACCAGAGCAGAATAAAGGGATACAGTGAAAAGAGTAACCAGAGCAAAGTAAAAAGACAAAGAGAAAAGAATAATATGATAAAGAGAAATGGTTTGAGCCAGGATATTGTAAAAGTGAAAGATGTAAAGTTTGTACAGTATGATTGAATAGAGAAAGAAAGAGGTACTGCATAAGAATGTGAAAATGATGATGAATAATGAGAATGATGATGAATGGTGATAATGAGAATGATTATGTGATGATTTGTTGCTTGAGGCAACCCGAGAGATATTTATTTGTTGCTTGAGGCAACCCAAGAGATGTGTTTATTCATTTGTTGCGTTAAGGCAACTCCAGATATACTTGTATGATCATCTGCTGTAGTGAGGCAGTCAGATAGATAATGGTGTGATCACTGAGAACGCTTTCCTACGGTACAGATCCATATTTTATTTCTGTAAGGCAGAGGGGTTATTTCCTGCTACAGAAGTACCGTGACCACCTGTTCCATTTCTGTAGTGGCAGAAGGGTTATTTCCTGTATACAGAAGGTGTGTCGGCGTACATCCCTGCAGTGGCAAATGTGTTATTTCCTGCGTGCAGTGGACCCTGTGGTGGCAGAGGGGTTATTTCCTGTACACATGGGTATAGCCAATAGGAAAGACTTATCCAGACAGAGGTTGCTGGATAACGTCGGGAGCGGGTTAGTAACCGACAGATGAGCTCATTACGTGCACTAGGGCTAGACATGCATCATACTTGGTTGCGCATTTCCTTTGTTATGTTTGTGGTATGAATGTATGCTTTCCTTATTTGTATTCCATTCTCTGCACTTGTGATATTTTCTTGTATTCTTCTGTTTGTGTTCTGCTATCTATTTTCTCTATCTTCTCTACTTATCTGTGTTTTCTAATTACTGCTTCCTTGTATTCTGCTAATAGTCTGCTAAACAACATAGAATTAATGAACGTAACTAATAACCCCGCCCTACTAAGAACTCCCCAGTTCTTACCCCTTTTCTCTCCCTTCCCCCTTCAGATGGAAGTAAGAGTACCTTACCATAGTTCGCTAATGACCGTTCGCAAGAAGAGGATTCTGCTCTAGATAGTCTTCTGAGTCTAGGGTGAATATCATTCTCTGATTATATGTAAATACTGTGAGACCAGCCAACGTTTGCACCACTTTGTATGCGCACTTTAACCTAAATCCTGTGTACGAGATTCCTATTTTGTGGATACTTCATGAGGTACCAGAGAGACGTCCTGTGGAAAAGTCTAATCGTGCAGAGCAGTAGCAGATGATGTTCTATCTTTTGATGACGTTCCACCTGACTTGAGTTGTGAAGACTTAGAATGTACTTTCCATTGCTTTAGTAGTTTAGAGGGACTAGGTGAGTATAGAGTCTAGGCTAGCCTAGGTGCCAGCTTAGGGACCTCTTGAACAGGTCAGGACCTGGGATGTTGTATGTATGTATATGTATATAGTTATTATCTAGCTATACCTAGAGGTGTTCTAACTAAAGGTCTATACTCTAATAAAGGCTGGATAACTGAATCTTGCTAGCTACTTGTGATGTATTTATGTGTGGTTGCTTATAACTGTTTTATCTGTTATCAGCTGTGAATTGATTATGAATGAATCCGTCTATTAATCCAAATGTTTTCAAAAAAAAAAAAGTACCTCGTTAACTAACTACGCTTTTAACAACGAATCAGGCTCATATAATAAATAATAGATAATATATAGGATGACAAATTGGTAGCACTCAGTTTCTGGTATGTCCTAGAAGTACTGAAAATTGGGTCGTTACAATTTGGTATCAGAGCAGTTCGTTCCCAGTAGAGCCTGGGAGTGGACTGACTATGCTTTATTGCATACTCTGCTTATGTGTCTCACGCCATTAGGGTATCTTTAAGATACATTTAGCATGAATGTCTATGAGTGCTCATTTTGGGAATGTTCGTGCCTTACTTGAAATATTAAGACTGATCACCTTAATGTTGATTGTTTGGTGCGGATAGGACCTTAATGACTGCGAATAGACATAGTTTAATCGAGTTCCGAATGAAAAATTGATGCAAGGCACAGTTATCCTCATAGCTGTTATGATCTCCATGGTTATGGTTATGTTATATTTGGATGCTGTAAGGAACGAACGCTTATTTTACTTGTGAGGAATCTGGACACACAGCTAGGATGTACCCAAGAAAGTTTTTTTGGAATCTAGTGTGAACCTAGCAACAAGGTCGAGTGTTTGCCATGACTGCTGATGATGCTATGCAATCAGATGCCCTGATCCAAGGTCAGTGTATTGTCAAAGATCGATTTCTAACTGTACAGTATGACTCGGGTGCATCGCATTCCTTTGTTTCTTTAACTGTTGCTCGTGAGTTGGGACTAGATTTCTCTGAGTTGAACTTTGATCTGATTGTCCATACACCTGCATCCCAAAATGCTTTGACTAGTTTAGTGTGCCTGCAAGTACCATTCGTTATTAGGAACAGGACTTTTATACATGATCTAATCTATTTGCCTCTATGTATTTTAGAAGTTATTTTAGGATTAGATTTTGTTATCTAAGTATCATGTTTTCCTTGATTATTTTAAAAGAACTGCTATTATTCCATCTGATAGTCTATGTACTAAACTATTTCTGTCCCACACCTTATATCTGAATTCAGTAAGAGTTACCTTAGGCGGGAGTGATTATGAGGGGTACATTCTGTTAGTGGCTAGCTCGAATGACAGTGAACTAAGCTTAGAACGAATCCGAGTGGTGAAGGAATTTCCTGATGTTTTCCCGGACGACATACCTGAGTTTCCTCCTTAGTGTAGAATTCAACATTAAACTAGTACCTGGAACCGGACCGATTTCCATAGCACCATGCTGAATGTCACCACTGGAACTTGCAAAGTTGAAGAAGTAGTTGGATGAGCTACTTGGAAAGGAATTTATTCGTCCTAGTGCATCATCTTGGGGAGCTCCAGTATTGCTAGTAAAGAAGAAGGACGGTGGAATCAGACTTTGCGTAGATTACCGACAGCTAAATAAAGACACTATCAAGAACAAGTATCCACTTCAACGGATAGATGATTTGATGGATCAGTTGGAAGGTGCAACTGTGTTCTCGAAGATTGATTTGCGATCGAGCTATCACTAGATTTGAATGAAAGAATCAGATATACTGAAGACTATATTTAGAACTCGTGATGGTCACTATGAGTATACGGTTATGTCGTTTGGACTAACTAATGCTCCTACAATTTTCATGGATTACATGAATCATATTTTCCGTTCGTACCTTGATCAGTTCATAGTAGTCTTCATAGACGATATTCTCATCTATTCGAAGACAGAAAGTGTGCATGAAGAGCATCTAAGGACTGTATTGCAGACACTGAGGACTCGGAAGTTATATGATAAACTATCAAAGTGCAAATTCTGGACAGCGAAGGTGGATGGAGTTCCTGAAGGACTATGATTTTAAGTTAAGTTATCCCCCAGGAAAAGCGAACGTGGTGGCAGACGCTTTGAGCAGGAAGAATTTGAATATCTCTTGGATGATGATAAAGGAAGAAAAGTTACTCGCGGAATTTGAGGACCTTAAGTTGGCTATGACTGAGACGTCAAGTGGAGTCCATTTGGCCCAATTGCATATAACACCAGATTTTAAGATTAGGATTCAGCAAGCACAAGCACAAGATTCAGAAATGATGACGATGCTGAGACGGATGAAAGTAGAGAAACCAGAAGCTGTAAGACTAGATCGTAGCAGCCTCTAGAGATATAAGAACAGAATTTGTGTGCCTAGCTCTAGAGATTTGTGGCAAAGGATTCTTGCAGAAGCTCATCAAAGTATATTTTCTATGCATCCTGGAGTAACAAAGATGTATCAAGGATTTGAAACAAATGTTCTGGTAGCCGGGCTTGAAGAAAGCGGTAGCTGATTATGTCTCAAAATGTTTAACCTGCCAGGAGGTGAAGGTGAAACACCAGAAACCATCAGGGACCCTGCAACCCTTGGAAATACCATAATGGAAATAGGAGCAGATCACTATGGATTTTGTCACGGGATTGCCAAGGACCTCAACAGGACATGATGCTATTTGGGTGATTGTGGACAGGTTAATAGAATCAACACATTTTCTTCCGATTCGAGTTGACTATACTTTAGAAAGGCTAGCACGGCTATATATTCAAGAAATCGTACAATTGCACGGGATACCTTCGTCAATTCTTTCAGATCGAGATCCGAGGTTTACTTCCAGATTCAGGGGAGCTTTCCAGAAAGCTTTAGGAACAGAATTGCATATGAGTACAGCATACCATCCTCAGATAGACGGACAATCAGAGCGAACAATCCAGACATTGGAAGACATGTTAAGATCTTGTGTGATGGATAACCAGGGCAGTTGTGGTAGGTATTTGCCATTGGTCGAGTTCGTCTACAACAACAGTTACCAACAAAGTATCGGGATGGCACCATATGAAGCTCTCTACGGAAGGAGATGTCAGACACCATTGTGTTGGAATGATGACGGAGAAGCTAGTGTCTTAGGTCCAGACTTAGTGCAAGAAATTACTCAGAAGATAAAGGGGATTCGCCAGAAGATCCAGACCGCACAGAGCCGTCAAAAGAGTTATGCCGATAATAGACGTAGATCCTTAGAGTTTAGTAAGGGAGATCATGTCTTTCTCGAAGTAACTTCGATTACTGGAATAGGTAGAGCCCTTAAGACTAAGAAGCTTAACCCCTTGATTGAACCAACCATATATGAATTTATGCCATTTCATGAGGTTTTATGCTATATTTGTTGCATATTATGAAAGAATGAATATCTCATGATTTTGAGCATAGCTTTGATGAGTTTGGTTGATTAATGATAGGTGAAGAAAGCTTGGAGAAAGGTTGAAGCAAAGAGGAATGGCTAGGAGTGAAGAGAGGACAATGGAATAAGTGAAATTGAACCAGGAAGCAAGAAGTTAGCCCCAACGTTAGCCCCCTAACTTGGAGGCTAACGTTGGAACTTGAAATTTCCTCCCTAGCCATCCCACGTTTGCGCCAACGTTAGCCCCCTAACTTGGAGGCTAACGTTGGCACATGAATTCATCCCTGGCCATCCAACATTTGCGCCAACGTTAGCCCCCTAACTTGGAGGCTAACGTTGGCACATGAATTACAATGGGGAAGGAGCCAACGTTTGCGCCAACGTTAGCCCCCTAACTTGGAGGCTAACGTTGGCGCCACTAGCACACAAGGCATTGCCAACGTTAGGGTCAAAGTTAGACCCCTAACGTTGGCACCAACGTCCATACCAGCAGATTGTGTTTGCTGATGTGAAAAGTTGGCTAACTTTGGCTCAAACTTTAGGTCCAACTTTGGCTAACCTCAAACCCGGTTCAATTGGTTCACTTTGGTTCTTCTTCAAACTTCAAGAGCAATCAACCAAGGCCTCTTTCAACCCAATTCCACCAAGAGCAAAGGCCCAACTCAAGGCTTGAAGATCATTTTTGAAAGTGTATAAATAGGATAGAATTCAAGTTATTCAGGGAGCTTTCCTTTTGGAATTTTCATAATAGTTTTCGGAGAGCTTTTGAACTTTAATTTCTTTGTTTCCATTGCTTTCAATTTCATTTTACTTTTGTCTTGGATCTTGGATTGGAGAATTGAAGAAATTCTGTTTCAATCTCAATCTTGGATCTCTCTGTTTATTTATTGCTTAATTGAATTTCCGTTTCTATTACTTACTTCTCATCTAATTCCTTTGCAATTTACAATTCCCTTACAATTGTTCTTGTTGGATCTAGGAAGGCATTGAGATCTAGACTTGGTTTTCTAGTCTCTGGGTCCTGAGATCTGAATTTCCCATTTCAATTCTCTGTTTACTGCTTCTTATGTTCATTTACTTTTCTGCTTCATATCCGGTTCAACCCCAATTCCCTTTTACTCTTCTGTTTGATGCAATTTAATTTTTCCTTGTTTAATTTCTGCAAATCCACATCCCAATCCCCTTTACATTTCAAGCAATTTACATTCCTTGCACTTTAAGATTCCGTAATTTACATTTCTTGCACTTTAAGTTTCGGCCATTTAATTTCTTGTTCTTTAAGTTTCAGCAATTTATTTCCTGTTCTCTTTACTTCAATGCAATTTAATTCTGCAAGTCACAAAACAATCAACCAAATCTTGATTCGCTTGACTAAATCAACCACTAAACTAAAATTGCTCAATCCTTCAATCCCTGTGGGATCGACCTCACTCCCGTGAGTTTTTATTACTTGATACGACCCGGTACACTTGCCGGTTGGATTTGGATGTTTTGGAAGAGATTTATTTTTCCTCCAAAATATCTCATCAAGTTTTTGACGCCGTTGCCGGGGATTGATTAGATTGACAATGATTAAGTGAAGTGGCAATTTAGATCAAGCACTTTTTCTTTAATTTTTGACTGACACACTAACTGTTCGAATTTTTGCCTGAGCTAATTGAAACCTCACTTTAGCAATAGAGTGAAGTTTCCTTGGTTTATCTTGCTGAATATGATTCTCATAGCTTGATAAATAAACGAGAGAAGTGATTTTCGTTCATTAATCTCTCAAGTTTACCAACTATTTGACACATGGTGTCAACTAATCCTCTGACTACATTCTGGCATGAGAATGTCCAATTTTCATTTGGATTGTTTGTGATTGTGCAGGTCATGGAGGAAAGGAATCCTTCAGCAAGAGGAGAAAAACTGAGGCATTATGATTTCCAGCCTCCATAATCAAAGAGCAAGATGTCAAGCTAGTGACAATAAAAGAGCGCTTGTTGGGAGGCAACCCAACCTGAGGTAGTTTTCTTTCCATAGTTATTTTAATAAAAAAGGTTAAGTAGTTTTATCTATAATGCAAGAAGCTAAGTTTGGTGTTGCACACAAAAACAATCTAGAGGAGAATGCATGATTCTAAGTTTGGTGTTTCACCAAAATCCCATTATAAAACACATTCTCACTCTCTGCATAATGCTGGCTTCAAGCGTGTTGGATGAACTAGTTAACTATTCTGCTGTTTCCTAGTTTTCATTTTTATTGCTTTTGAAAAAGAAGAAGAAAAGAAAAAAAAGTTATTACACATGGTTAATTTGATGCATGAAACCCATTGGCAAGGTACTAAGTTTGGTGTTCTCACACCAAAGTAAGTTCAAAAGCCCATAAATAAATCAGCCAGACTAACCATTGTTTCCAAGTGCTTGGGGAACAAGAAACTTTCAATATCATTGCAGAGGTCCATACAAGCTTTTGGAAGGATTAAGAATCATCAATCAGAGAAACAAAAGATGAACATAAAGGCCAGCAGTGATGATGATGAGAAGAAGGAAAGCAAGCGAACTCCAAAAGGTTGTATTGTTAAGTGATTATCTTACATCAAACACTACTATGATTGAGAGTGGTTTAGTTTCCCTGATTATCTGTTTGCATAGCATAATTTTTCTGTAATTCAATAAGCAAGGTGTCTGATCATTCACAACATTCTTATCTTCAAAACTTGTTTGCACTCCATTTTCAAGAAATGCATCACATGAAAGTTCTTTGAAAAGAAGGATTGAGGAATTAAACAATTTTGAGGCAAGCAAAAGACTAGGAAAAGTGGTGGTTCTGGTTATATGATTTTGTATTGAGGTTGCATGCTTGTGAAAACTTGCATGGGAGCTCATAGGCAGGACATGAAGTTCAAAGAAGTATTGTGGAGATTCTCAAAAATCAATTGATCCGAGAAGCAGCAAACAAAATAAAAGAAAGAAAGAAAATACAAAGACAAAAAGAATATGGCCCAAGGCTCTGAGCATCAATTACTAGGCAGAAAAAGAAAGAAAGAAACAAAAACTCAAAGAGTTGTTATCCTAGTAAATGCTTGTGGTTGAAGTGTGTCAAGGAAAGAGGCTTGAGCAAGTAAATCCTTAGGGGTGCTTTAACACCTAATACCTTAAAACCAACTGGTTTAGGAGTATTGATTGAAAGCTTATCTAAAGAGCCGCTTTGAGACATGATACTTAGAGTCGAGGCCAGAGCACAGAAACTATAAGCTGCTTCAAGGTGATTACATATAAAGAGATCTCCATGATACCATTTGGATGAAAATCCTAAGACCTACGACTCCCAATATGTAAGGACTAGCGAGCACTGAAGCCCTTGCATGAACATATGATTTAGAGTTCACCCCATTGTTACTTGATCACTTCGCTCACTACATTTTACAAGTGTTCCTCAATCCATCCTGATTGAAAGAATCTCTGAGCATAATTCATTTCTTGCTTGACCCCAATTCCCTTTTACTCTTCTGTTTGATGCAATTTAATTTTTCCTTGTTTAATTTCTGCAAATCCACATCCCAATCCCGTTTACATTTCAAGCAATTTACATTCCTTGCACTTTAAGATTCCGTAATTTACATTTCTTGCACTTTAAGTTTCGGCCATTTAATTTCTTGTTCTTTAAGTTTCAGCAATTTATTTCCTGTTCTCTTTACTTCAATGCAATTTAATTCTGCAAGTCACAAAACAATCAACCAAATCTTGATTCGCTTGACTAAATCAACCACTAAACTAAAATTGCTCAATCCTTCAATCCCTGTGGGATCGACCTCACTCCTGTGAGTTTTTATTACTTGATACGACCCGGTACACTTGCCGGTTGGATTTGGATGTTTTGGAAGAGATTTATTTTTCCTCCAAAATATCTCATCAATAGGTAGAGCCCTTAAGACTAAGAAGCTTAACCCACGATACATAGAACCTTTCCAAATACTTAAAAGAGTCGGTCTAGTAGCTTATCAAATAGCCCTTCCTCCTTATTTATCAAACCTTCATGATGTTTTTTTATGTCTCGCAACTTAAGAAATATGTTCTTGATGATAGTCACGTTTCACAACCAGAAATAGTACAGTTATAAAATGATTTGACATATCAAGCATCACCAGTTCAGATCGTAGAAAGAAGTGATAAGCAGCTAAGAGGCAAGACTGTTCACTTAGTCAAAGTAGCATGGGAACCAAGAGGAGAAGAAGAGCACACTTGGGAATTGGAAGATAAGATGATAGCTTGATGGGAAGCAAAAGTTAGTGAATTAAAAATTTATTAAAATGGTTACGTTGCAAGTATACTTCTTAACTCACCGAAAATCTGCCTATCAATTTAGAAATGTGTCACAGAGAATTTCAATTAAATTTACTGGGAGTTTTAAGTCCCAGGTCGTCTCCCAACGAGTTACAGAAAAGTGTGCTGTTTTATTAATCAGATGTTCTAAGAAGTTGAGCTAAGTAAATTGGAATTTAAATTAAGGATTTTTAAATAATATAAATAAAAGCCTTGACTGGGAATTGATTGGTTAGAATCTCTATCATTGATGGTGTGATTGTAAGATTAATTTATAATTAATGGTTGTTCTGTTTGGTTATCCTTTACTAGGTAAGGGAAAGTCAAACAAGTGAGAATGCCAGATCTGTTCACAAGTTGCAACCCACTTAGTTCAAAGGGATTGGCGTCGGTGATAGGATAGCAATCCAACATTTAACCCAATTACAAATTTTCTTTCAATCCTTCCAACTAAAGAGTTCCTATTAATCAACTCCCCATCAAGTAAGGAAACTACTCACGCATTGTAAATAAATAATCCATAGCGCATGAAAGGGAATTAAAAGAAGACATGATTATTGGAATTGAAATTGAATAAAAAAGAAATAATCCTTGCATTAAATAATCATAAAAGTATCTGAATGACAAAATTGAACATAACAAAGAACATGGAAGAATAGAACCAAGTTAAGAGAACAAACTAGAATGATGAAGTCTTGATGAGGGAATAACTCTTCTCACTGTTCCAATGCTAAGACCAATTGAAAATTAAAATTCTAAAAACTAGAGAGAAAAACCTAAGAGAATGAAAAACTAGATCTAAAACTACTGAATGAATGTGTCCCTTGTTTCTGCATATTCTCTGACTCTAGTCTGCTATTTCGGGCCGAAAACTGGGCCGAAATAAGGTCCAAAATTGCTCCCATCGAATTCTGCAGATTATGCAGATCGCGCATGTCACGCGATTGCGTCGTCCATGCGGACGCGTCGCTTGCGCTTTTCCTCTCCACGCGTTCGCGTCGTCCACGCTACCGCGTCGCTTGCGCTTTCCAATCCGCGCGGTCGCGCAAGCCATGTGGCCGCGTCACTACGAATTGCGCTCCTTCGCGCGGTCGCGTGAGCCATGCGACCGCGTCACTTCTCGCTGGTTATCTCCTCAAATTCTTGTGTTCCTTCCATTTTTTCTAGCTTCCTTTCCAATCTCCAACTCATTCATGCCCTATAAAGTCTGAAACACTTAACACACAGATCACGGCATCGAATGGAATAAAAGAGAATTAAAAATAAATAATTAAAGTCTCTAGGAAGCAATTTTCAAACATGTACTGAATTTAGGAAGGAAATCTAAATGCATGCTAAATTGATGAATAAGTGGGTAAGGATCATGACAAAACCACACAATTAAACACAATATAAACTATAAAATTTTCATGACATATTCCCTCAACAACTTTTGTTCCCATAATTTCCTATACTTAATTAGCACACACAATTCTATCTTAAGCTAACCAAAGATTCAATTTGGGATATATAATTGTTTTTTTTTCGGCTTAAGGTTAGTAATGTGGTAAAATATCGAACAAATGGGAATTAAAGGCTGAAAGTGGTTAACAAAGGTAATTGAGAAGGGTAGGCTTGATTTGGATAAGTGAGTTTAAACAAATAATGGCCTCAATCATGTGCAAGCATGTAAATATAATAAATATTGGACATATAAGATAAAACAAAATATAGATTACAATCATAGAGAAGTAAACACACAAGAATAAAATGATTATAGTTAAATAATGTAACCATACATAAAGGCTCAAATCTTTCACAGGTTGTCTGTTCTTTAGCTCAAACATCATGTTCCAAATACAACTCAAGCAGATTTATCATAAAAATTTTGAAAAATTAGTGAAATTTTGTTCCAAAGATAGATTTTTAAAAGAAACTTATTGTCTTTTCAATCAAGTAGAACATGCATGCAACTATTCTAACCTATGCAATTTATTCTATTCTATAAAAAAAAGAAAATCTAACTAAAATATCCTAATTATTGGTGCTAGAGAAGAGAATTTACCACTGGAAGTCAGGTACTGACCGACCTCCCCACACTTAAGGCTTTGCACCGTCCTCGGTGCCATCTGTTAGAAACAGGGGTGGGCTGGTAGCAGTATCTCCACAGTCGGGACCATCATGGCTCCCGGTGCTGGTAAAAGAATTGGAGTCCGGAGTGTCTGAGTCCTTGAGTTTGCCCATGATCAGCTCCTTGAGGTATGTGAATTGGCGCTTGTTACGGCGCTCTCTCATCTTAGCTTTCTGTTCATGCCGATCCAACTTTTCAAGTAACTATTGGAGCAATTTCTCAGTGGTAGATGCTTGTGCTGTTGAAGAAGGAATATCTTCAACTGGCTCAGTAGGCTAGCTTGTAGTGGCTACTGAAAGTCTAAGGTATTTCCCGTTAGGGACATATTGATCATCCCGTGGAAGCATGGCTTTAGTGTCCCCAGCTCTGTAGGAGACTCCGGCTGCTGAGACAAGATCTGAGACCAGGACGGGAAAAGGTAGGTTGCCCGTGATTTGTACGTGTTCCATAGCATTCTGGATATGTCTTGAAAGATTCAGAGGTTGGTCTGTAAGGATGCACCATAGTAGAACAGCCATGTCTGCAGTGAAGGAGGACTCATGAGTGCTTGGAAAGACGTAATGGGACATGATTTGTGCCCATACGCGAGCCTCCAAGGTAAGTGCGGAAGCCAAGATTCCCTTAGGGTGGGTACGGTGGTATCCGTAGATCCAACGGCTGCCAGGTAAAGCGATGACTCCGAAAACGGAGTCCCAATCAAATTGGTATCTCTGGCGCTGAAGGGTGGCTTCTTGAAAAGCGTCCATTCCTGCTGGAATAGGGGGAAGACTCAGAGCTTGCTGAATGGCCTCTTCTGTGATGGGGACTTGCTTCTGCAGGACATAAACAGACTGCAGGGTCAGTATGTAGAAGTTGGAGTAGAACTCAACTACCCAAGAGAGATTGACCTGCCTCGGCTATCTCCGTAAGAAACCCCATTGTCTTCGCTCAATTTGCGGCTCAACAAAGGCGGCAATATTAGACGGGAGGATAAGAAGGTATTCATTGTTTTAGTTCCTTTCTTCTAGGATAGGGAACATCTGCTCACAGTAGCGATTGGGAAATCGTGCAGTGTCCTTTGCTGGAAAGGCTTTCTCCTTGTCGTCCACCTTTATTATCCTCTTAACTCTTTTTGTTGAGGGCTTGACTGCGGTTGAAGAAGGCTCTGCCACTAATGCTCTTTTAGTTCCTCTTTTTGCTGGTGGTTTGGAAGTAGCTTTCTCTTTTCCTTTCTTGGTGGCCATCCTGAAAGAAGGGAAGAGAAAGGAAATTAAATTCAAAGAGATAAAGCAAGGAAGAGGGTATTGTAAGTGATAGTTAATGCACAATAAAGATAAATGGCATTAACACATGGTCCGGATTACATGTGAAAAGCTCATCAATGGAAATATAGCAAGTGCATGTAGGACAATGGAATGCAAGAGGTTTATTAAGAAAAGAAAAAGAAAATAATAATATATATACATAATAGAATAAGAATGATAGAAAAGAGAAGAAGGAAGAAGAAGGTAAAACCTTGTTAATGGAGGAGAGAGATAGAGAGTGAGAGGCGAGATAGAAAGGGGAAGGGGGGAAAGAAGAAAGAAGGAGGGAAAAGAAAAATTAGGATTTGGAGGAAAGAAAGATAAGATAATTTGGCAATTGGGGTTTAGCTGTGCGGCGCATGCGACGCGGCCGCCTGGGGCACGCGTTCGCGTGGGGACGCGTCAGGGAAGGGGACGCGATCGCGTCTGTCCCGCGGTCGCGTGACCTATGTTGCGCTGCTGGCGCGAGTGCAGCCTCGCTCCAGCACAACTCTCTGTTTGATTCATTTTAATTGCCAAAA
>NC_029785.2:90643860-90644116 GCF_000816755.2 Arachis ipaensis
TCTAATTAATAAAATTAATAAAATAATAAGGGAAAGTTGTGAAAAGCAAGCATTGAATAGTATAGCAACATAGAGAAGTGCATAATGCCACATGAGCTTTTTCACAAACATATAGCATGCATGGTGAATAGGGTGTAGAAAATATGAAGATAAACATGCAAGCAATCCCTTTAATAGGAGAAAAAATTAATTGTCAAACAATTTGCAATAATCCACAAGCATATAATGAGGGATGATGACTCAAAAGGTTTCTAAC
>NC_029785.2:90644547-90771301 GCF_000816755.2 Arachis ipaensis
GAAAGAAGAAAGAAGGAGGGAAAAGAAAAATTAGGATTTGGAGGAAAGAAAGATAATATAATTTGGCAATTGGGGTTTAGCTGTGCGGCGCATGCGACGCGGCCGCGTGGGGCACGCGTTCGCGTGGGTGCGCATCAGGTAAGATGACGCGATCGCGTCAGTCATGCGGTCGCGTGACCCGTGTTGCGCTGCTGGCGCGAGTGTAGCCTCGCTCCAGCACAATTCTCTGTTCAATTTATTTTAATAGCCAAAATTGGGTGACGCGATCGCGTGGGTCATGCGATCGCGTGAGTGTGCGTCAGAAAGTAATTGACGCGGTCGCGTCGGCGACGCGGTCGCGTGACAAGGATTGTGCTTCCAGCACCAATCCAGCACCACTCTCGCACAATATAGCATTGTGCACCCTTTTACGTCGAAAATGCAGGGCACACGGCCACGTGGGGTACGCGGTCGCGTGGGAGGCTATGATTCCCATGCGACGCGAACGCATCAGGGACGCGGTCGCGTGGGTCAATTTGTGCCATTGGCACGACTCCAGCGCTCCTCCTGCGTAACTTTCTGTTCATTTTTTTATTTTTCTTTACTCCCCCTGCCACGCGGACGCGTCGCTGGTGCGATCGCGTCGCGCGGCAAAAATTTTTTTTTTAAAAAGAAATAAAAGATAAAGATATGTAATTGAAAGAGCACGAAAGCACTAATAAAGAGAAGAGTTATTAAAGAAGAAAAACTAAGAGTGAAGAAAAGAACGATCATACCGCGGTGGGTCGTCTCCCACCAAGCACTTTGCTTTTACGTCCGTAAGTTGGACGCTCCAATAGCTCAATCTGCTGCGATGTGGGGATCTTCCAGGCGGAAGATCTCAAGCTCCTTATTTTTCTGCACCTTCTCACCATGGTATAGCTTCAGGCGATGTCCATTAACCTTAATAAGTTCAGAGCTTGAAGGATGGCTTAGGTGATAGACTCCGTACGCTTCAGCCTTCTCTACTCTGTATGGACCTTCCCATTTTGATCTCAACTTACCGGGCATGAGCCTCAGTCGAGATTTGTAAAGGAGAACAAAATCTCCAGGTTAGAACTCTCTCTTCTTGATGTTTTGATCATGCATAGCTTTCATCTTTTCCTCGTATATTCTGGAGTTCTCATAAGCTTCCTGGCGAAGGTTCTCCAGTTCCTGCAGTTGCAATTTTCTTTCAGTTCCAGCATTCTCAATTCCCTTGTTGCACTCCTTAACTGCCCAGAAGGCTCTGTGTTCTATTTCAACTAGGAGATGGCAAGCTTTTCCACAAACCAAGCGGAAGGGACTCATCCCAATGGGTGTCTTGTATGCTGTTCTGTATGCCTACAGTGCATCTTGTAGCCTGGTGCTCCAGTCTTTTCTATGAGGCTTTACTATCTTTTGCAAGATACGCTTAATTTCTCTGTTTGACACCTCGGCTTGCCCATTAGTTTTGGGATGGTAAGCTGTTGCAACTTTACGGATTATCCCACGCTTCTTCATCAAGCCTGTTAGTCTCCTGTTACAAAAATGGGTGCCTTGATCGCTCACGATCGCTCGTGGTGATCCAAAGCGGCATATAATATGGTTTCTCACAAAGGAAACAACAGTGTTAGCATCATCAGTGCGGGTAGGAATTGCTTCCACCCATTTGGAAACATAATCCACAGCTAACAATATATAAAAATATCCACTAGAATTTGGAAATGGACCCATGAAGTCAATACCCCATACATAAAAAATTTCACAGAAAAGCATATATTGTTGAGGCATCTCATCCCTCCTGGATATGTTACCAAATTTCTGGCACGGGTGACATGTAACAGCAGTATCCAACGTATAAGTCTTGGTTTGGATTCCTTTTTAGCTAATAAATACTTTAGAGCTGCATGGTCCGAAAACACTACTACTCTAGTACCAAGTAAATAAGCTCGGAATTTGTCCAGAGCGAAAACAATAGCAAGTAGCTCTTTCTCAGTAGTAGTATAATTGGACTGGGCAGTGTCTAAAGTCTTAGACGCATAGGCAA
The DNA here is from genome assembly GCF_000816755.2 of Arachis ipaensis. Taxonomy (NCBI): domain Eukaryota; kingdom Viridiplantae; phylum Streptophyta; class Magnoliopsida; order Fabales; family Fabaceae; genus Arachis; species Arachis ipaensis. The sequence continues at coordinate 90,646,574 of NC_029785.2, forward strand.
TAACAAAAGGATCTTTACCTTCACGCTGAGCCAGCGCTGCTCCTACTGCATGGTTGGAAGCATCGCACATGATCTCAAACGGCTGGCTCCAGTCGGGTCCTCTCACAATTGGGGCTTGAGTTAGAGCAGTCTTCAGCTTATCAAATGCTTGTTTGCAATCTTCACTTAACTCGAACTCAATGTCCTTCTGCAGTAATCTGGATATGGGAAGTGCCACCTTACTAAAGTCTTTAATAAATCTCCTGTAGAAACCTGCATGGCCAAGGAACGAACGGACTTCCCTCACAGAAGAGGGGTGAGGTAAACTAGAAATAACATTCACCTTTGCTGGGTCTACAGAAATGCCATTATTATTAGATGCCACATGTCCTAATACAATTCCTTGCTTTACCATAAAGTGGCATTTTTCGAAATTCAATACAAGGTTTGTATTAACACATCTATCTAATAGTCTAGATAATCCATCTAAGCAAAGGTTAAAAGAATCACCATAAATGCTAAAATCGTCCATAAAAACATCCATACAGTCCTCAATAAGATCAGAGAAAAGACTCATCATGCACCTTTGGAAGGTGGCTGGTGCATTGCACAAGCCAAAGGGCATTCTCTTATAAGCATAAGTCCCAAAAGGACATGTAAAAGTAGTCTTTTCCTGATCCTTAGGAGCTATATGAATCTGGAAATAACATGTGTAACCATTTAGAAAGCAATAATGTGATTTACCTGACAGGCGATCCAGCATTTGATCAATGAACGGAAGTGGGTAGTGATCCTTACGGGTAGCTTGGTTGAGACGCTTGTAATCAATGCAGACTCTCCAAGCATTCTGAACTCTAGTTGCTATGAGCTCTCCATGCTCATTCTTCACGGTAGTGACTCCGGACTTCTTGGGCACCACTTGTACTGGGCTTACCCATTCACTGTTTGAAATGGGATATATGATACCGGCCTTCAATAGTCTGGTCACTTCTATGTTCACCAAAACATCTTCAGCAACTCCAGCCACTGTAATAATGCTTTTATCTGCTAACACAAAACGAGCTGTCGACCTTTTTAAGGGAGGGAGCCTTAAAACATCATATATAGACAAAGGCATTATACTGACACATGCTCCTAAATCACACATGCAATCATAAATTACTACACCACCAATAGTACAACTAACTATGCAAGGACCTGAATCACTATATTTTTCAGGTAATCCTCCCATTAAAGCAGATATAGAACTACCTAAAGGAATAGTTTCTAATTCATTAATTTTGTCTTTATGGATACATAAGTCTTTTAGAAACTTTGCATATTTAGGTACCTACTGAATAACAACAAAAACGGGAACAGTTACCTCAACCTTTTTGAATATTTCTACCATTTTAGGATCAGGTTCCAACTGCTTCCTGGGCTTCCTTGCAAGTTGTGGAAATGGAATGGGAGTAGTGTTTTCTGAAGGGCCTGCGTCTTTTTGTGCTTCTTCCTGTGGTTGACCTATCTCTTCAGCTATGTCCTGTATGTCCTCTTCCTCTTCAACATCTTCGATTTCTACCACCTCTTCAGCTGAGGCGTATTCTGGTGAGCTTGGTTCCTCCTGATTCCTCTCCTGCAGTGTGGTTCCGGACCTCAGGGTGATGGCATTAATGCCTCCCTTTGGATTGGGTAATGGTTGAGAGGGGATTCTAGTGGTGCTTGAAGGTTGGTTACTGGAATTTTGTGCTGAACCAAGTTGTGTCATAAAAGCTTGCAGAGTAGAGGTGAAACCATTCAGACTGGCGTTAATACTGTTCACGATGGTATTTTCCATGGCCAGTTGTCTTTTCTGAAAAGGTTGTAATAAATCTTCATTAGAAGATACAGAAGAATGAGTAAATTGAGAGGTTTGCTGCTGATTGTTCGGTGGTCCTTGGTTTTGCCTCAAGTGAGGTGCTCGGTAAGGTTGATTTTGCTGCCTGCTGTTGTTATTATTCCACCTCTGATTTCCCTGATTATCTCTGCCTCCCCTATTATTGTTGTCTCTCCAATTCTGGTTTGAATTGTCCTGCCATCCATGGTTATTATTTCCACTTTGATTGTACCCTTGGTTGGGGCGGTCATAGAAGTTGTGAGTAGATGCCACCATGTTATCTTCTTGTTGAAGCAGCGGGCATTCATCAGTGTAATGGCTGTAATCAGCACAAATTCCGCAAATTCTTTGTGAAACTAGTTGTTGGTTTTGCTGCGGTTGAGTTTGCTGAGCTTGTTGACTCAACTGCATTTGCTTCAGCAGGTTGGTCATCTCACAGATGCTTCGATTTAGAGCAGCAGTCTCTATGCCAGAAGATATTTCTGCAACGGCTTTTGAACGGCCTGGCTTCTGTCTGTGGTTCCGAGTAGATTCAGCTAAATCACTGATCAATTGCCAAGCTTCATCAGTGGTCTTGTACTTCTTCATAGACCCATTGCTGGCACTTTCCAATGTGGTCTTATCTTGGGGCCTCATACCTTGTGTGATATAGCTGAGTAGCACGATCTTGTCAATCATGTGGTGGGGGCATGCTTCCAGAAGATTATTGAAGCGCTCCCAGTATTCAAAGAGAGTCTCATTGTCATCCTGAACAATTGTAGAGATATCCTTCCTCAGTTTATCAATAACTTCAGATGGAAAGAATTTCTCCAGAAACTCCTTTCTGAGTGTGTCCCAGTTGGATACATTTGCTATAGGTTGAGTGTAGTACCACTCTCTTACTTTTCCCTCAAGAGAGAACGGGAAAGCTTTCAGCAGAATTGAAGTTTCATCAGTGCCATCATGCCTGACAGTAGAACAGGCTGCCTGGAAATCTCTCAAGTGCTTGATAGGCTCTTGAGCAGGTACGCCATGAAACTTGGGCATCAAATTTAGCAGTGCGGTCTTTATTTCAAAATCCATAGCTACTGCTGGATGATGCGCTTGAAACGGTTGCATTGTAAAATCAGGAGCTCCTTCCTCCTGAATGGTAACTCTTCTAGCTGCCATGTTTTCTGCACGTAAAACAACCGAATCAGTAGAACGGGGGCTGGTTTCTTCCTCAGATTCACTTTCAGATCCGCCCTCAGAACGGGCTAACCTACGCTGTTCTCGCCTTATTCGTGAAATAGTCCTTTCAATTTCAGGATCGAATATTAGCAAGCGCGGATCAGGAAGTGAACGCGTCATTTGACGGAAGAAACATGCAGCTCATAGTAGCAAAATTAAATAAAATTCAAATAAATAAATTCTAATTAATAAAATTAGCACTCTATTGCAACTCCCCGGCAACGGCGCCAAAAATTGATGGGAAGCAGAAGTTGGTGAATTAAAAATTTATTAAAATGGTTACGTTGCAAGTATAGTTCTTAACTGACCGAAAATCTGCCTATCAATTTAGAAATGTGTCACAGAGTATTTCAATTAAATTTACTAGGAGTTTTAAGTCCCAGGTCGTCTCCCAAGTCGTCTCCCAGGTCAGGCTGGATAGCTTAGCAATTTCTTCAACTTCTTGTATTCCTTCCACTTTTGCATGCTTCCTTTCCATCCTCCAAGCCATTCCTGCCCTGTAATCTCTGAAAACACTTAACACACATATCAAGGCATCTAATGGTAATAAGAGAGGATTAAACATAGGGAACTTAAGGCCAAAGAAGCATGTTTTCAATCAAAGCACATAATTAGTAAGGAAAATGTAAAACCATGCGAATAGTATAAATAAGTGGGTAAAGAGTTGATAAAAATCACTCAATTGAGCACAAGATAAACCATAAAATAGTGGTTTATCAGCCAACGTTCCCTCCAACGTTGGCACCAGTAAATGTACAATGTTGCTTACAATGTTAGTTTGGCTTACCAATGTTGCATTGCCCCTTTTTCTTCAACGTTTGAGGCAACGTTGGTGAGCCAAATTTGGCCGGTGAGCCAAATTTGGCCACCAACGTTGCTTCCTTTTCTTCTTTACATGGCCATTCTTTAGCTTCTTTCCATACCTCGTCCTAGCTTCTCTTCACCTATCATCAACCAATACATGCATCAAAGCTTTGCTAGGTTCACAAGAGTTTGCATCATTCTTAACGCACAAGTAAATATAGCATAAATCCCATGAAAATGCATCAATTTAACCATGTTTGAATGAATCAAGGTATGCATGAACTTTTCATCCAAACACTTACTTATTGTTCAAGAGAGTGCATAAAACCTAATAAAAACAAAGAAAAAGGCTAGTGAAATTAGCCTAAGATGCCTTGGCATCACAACACGAAACTTAAATCTTGCTTGTCCCCAAGGAAGCAGTGAATCATGAGAAAAATGAATGGAAACAGAGAGAAATATGCATAAATCTCAGGAAAATGCATCAATTTAACCATGATTGATTGAATCAAGGCATGCATGAAATTCTCATCCAAACACTTACTTCTTGCCTAAGAAATGCATGAAAACCAAGTAAAACTAATGAAAAAGGCTTGTGAAACTAGCCAAAGATGCCTTGGCATCACTGAAGTTATTGTACTAGTTAGAGTGATATGATTTGTGGTCTTGAGTGTGGTTTTGTTGGTTTTCCCACCCAAAATTTGGGTGGTTCTTCCAATCTGGGTTGTAAGTTTTAGCATTGGGATCATATGGTTGTCTTGATGAATTATTCACATAGTTGGCTTGCTCCCATTCACATTCAACTTCTAAGCTATCTCCTTCTTGCATAGGTGCTTGAGCATTGATCGCTGAAACTTTATTCTTCTCCATTTGCTTGGTTAGAGCTGCTAGTTGAGCTGTGATCACATTGTTTTGAGCCAGCAGAGCATCTATGAGGTTTAGCTCCATCACTCCCCTTCTCGAGTTCCTATCAGAGGCATAGAAATACTCATTGTTAGCCACAGTTTCTATGATGTCTATGGCCTCTTCAATTGTCTTGTTATTGAGAGAACCTCCTGAAGAGTGATCTAAAGCCTTCTTTGACTCTTGAGACAATCCTTCATAGAAAATGTACAACTGGACCCACTCATTGAACATATCCGGGGGACATTTCCTTGCTAGCTCTTTATATCTCTCCCAAGCTTCGTAGAGAGTCTCCCCATCTTTTGTCTAAATATTTGTACCTCAGCTCTCAACTTGTTAACTCTTTAGGGAGGGTAGAATTTTGCCAAGAACTTGTTCACAACATCATCCCAAGTTGTCAAACTCTCCTTTGGAAAGGATTCCAACCTCTTAGATGCTTTATCCCTGAGAGAAAAGGGAAACAACAGCAGTTTATAGGTGTCAGGGTGGACACCATTAGCCTTCACTGTGTCACAGATTTTCAAGAATATGGTTAGATGTTGATTTGGATCTTCTTGAACATTTCCTCCGAATGAACAGTTATTCTGAATGAGAGTGATTAGCTATGATTTGAGTTCAAAATTGTTGGCATGTATGATGGGTTTCAAGATGCTACTCCCACAATTCCCAGGGTTGGGTTTGATATAAGAGCCTAGCACTCTCCTTTCTTGTGAGGGGCATGGTTGCCCACTACTTCATTTTGATGGTTGTGTGCTTCACCTTCCATATTTTGAATTAGACTCTCTTATTCTTCTTCACAAACCACCCTTCTTCCTCTTGCCACTGCCTCTCTTTTCAACCATAGAAATGTCCTTTCAGGTTTAAAATCGTAAGAGGTTATAGCTCCTCTCCTCCCTGTCATACACAATAAAAAACACAAACTAAAACAAGGATTATCACCCTCTTTAGAAGAAGGGTGGGTAAGTCAAATTTGGTTGATGCAAAATATCAAACAGTTAGTGTGCTTCTTGTTAGAATGGATATATACAATGAACAACTGGAAATTCAAGTGCTAAAATAAAAAAAAGAAAATAAGAAACTGGAATCAAAGTAATTAACAAAGTAAATAAAAATGCTTAATCTAAATACTCATCAATTTAGTCGTTGTCAATTCAAATTCAATCCTCGGCAACGGTGCCATAAACTTGATGACTGGATTTTAAGTTCACTATAATGAATATAATGAATCCGTCTTTGGCAAGTATACCAAATTGTCGTCAAGTAATAACTCACAATAGAGTGACGTCGAATCCCATAGAGATTAATTGACTAAGCAACTTTAGTTAATGAGTGATTTAGTCAAACTAATCAATAGGTATTGTTGAGTGCAGAATTCTAAATGGCAGAATGATAAATGACTTAATGATAAAGAAAAGCTGTAAAGTGCAAAAACACAAGGAGCATGAAAGTAAATTGCAGAAACATAAATGACTGAATTGTAAATGGGGAATGGGTTGATAGTAGAAATTAAAGAAAACTATAAAGAATAGGAAAGATACGAATGGGAAAATTCATTGGGATTAGGAGATGTTGCTCTCTTTGGATCAAATATAGATCATCCCATCTTCAATCATGCAACTCATTGACCTCTTGACAATCATGATTGATTGAACCCCAAATCCTTGGTGATTCAATCTCTCAAATCTTTATAATCAGCCAATTCTTTTGGTCTAATTGCTCATAAAGAGAGATAAGCTTGGTCCTGATTATACCACACATCCTCATAGATCCAAGTAGTTGGTGAATTTCATGTCACCATATCCAATCCCAAAACCCAGATCTACTCAAGTGTGAGAAGGGATTTCAAGCATGGTTTCATGTTTCTTTTTCCAAGGTAAACCCAATTTGCATTCAACCTCTTTTCAAAGATGATTGAATGCTAGAATTGAAAAACGAAATTTCTCTTAGCAAATCAAAGAGAGATGAAAAGAAGAAGAAATTTACTATCATTAATCTATCAAGTGCAACAGAGCTCCCTCTCCCAATGAGAGGGAGTTTAGTTACTCATAACTTAGAGAAAAATACAAGAGATGGAAGAAGATGAAGTGAAGTGTAAGAGTAAAACTCAACTAATTCCTCCACTAGCCAACCAATCAACCCCTTTTTAGTACTCTCAAGGGGTATTTATACTACTCCTGGTACTTGAAATAAAAATTACAAAAAGGAAAAGAAAATTACAATTGAAATTTAAAGGAAAAACTAATTAAATTGAGACATGTGCCTGGCATGTGTGCGGCGTGCCATGCCCAGCTCCTTAGCTTTGCTTGGCATGCCACGCCTTGCTTCCAAGTGGCACGCCTCCTTTGTGCAGCTAGCCTGGCGTGCCATGCCTTCGAACTCAAGTGGCACGTCCAAGTGATATCCCCCTTCATCCTCTCTGGTAACTTGAACTAGTGTGGCACGCCCAGAGCTGGCTTGCCACGCCTTCAGCAAAACCCTCATTCTTCTCTTCTGGATAGTATAGCTGGCATGCCACGCCCAGCAGTGGCGCGCCACGTCCTTGTTAAACTCTTCATATTTCTTCCCTGGTCAAATGAACTAGCGTGCGATGCCCAGGTCTGGTGTGCCACGCCTAATAAAGCCTTCAATCTCTCTTCTGGAAGGTTGAACTGGCGTGCCACGCCCAGGTATGGCGTGCCATGCCCTCAATAAAGAATGAGTACTCTCCTCTGGCCCAGTAAGCTGGTGTGCCACGCCCAGGATTCAAGTAGCACACCCATGGTACGAGCATGGTTGGCGTGCCACGCCCCAAGCCTTAAGTGGCATGCCCATTGACATTTTCCCTTGGCGTGCCACGCCTAAGGTCCCAAGTGGCACGTCCTCGAGGAAGCCTTGTCTCTTCTTCTCTGGAGGCTTGTACTGGCGTGCCACGCCTTCGATCTGGCGTGCCATGCCCTTGTTGGAGCTTCACTTACCCTCTCTGGTCAAATGAACTGGCAGGCCACGCTAAGACTCAAGTGGCACGCCCATAGTGGTGTTGAGGGCTCACGAGCTTGGTGTGCCACGCCTCTAGTATCAAGTGGCACGCCCATTGATTCTTTGACTTGGCGTGCCACACCTCAAGTCTCAAGTGGCACGCTCATAATGATGCTTCCTCCATTCTCCTCTGCTCAGTTGTACGCGCGTGCCACGCCCCTTGCAAGTTTTCAAGCATCCTTCTCTGGCCAGCATGCTTGGCATGCCACGCCCATAGTAAAGCTTGGAGTCCCTTCTCTGGAAAAGATAACTGGCATGCCACGCCTGGCCTAGGCGTGCCACGCCCAATGTGGTTTATCTCGTTGGCATGCCACGCCTGGCCTTGGCGTGCCACGCCCATTGTAAGCTTCATGGACTCTCTTCTGGAATTGATAGCTGGCGTGTCACGCCTGGCCTTGGCATGCCACGCCCATTGTAATTCTTCATGGGCTCTCTCTAGAAGCAATAGATGGCATGCCACGCCCTACTCTGGCGTGCCACACCCATTCAAATTGTTGGCGTTTGCACCAAGTGGCATGGCCAGTACACGCACCCAGCTTATTTTTCTTGCTTGCTTCCTCTTTTGTTGCTATTTTTACCTGAAATTCAAACAAGATTCCTTTCAAAGCAATGTACCATAAAATCCATCATTTAGTTCCAGTAATTGCATCAATTGAATGAGAATTTACAAATTCTATGGTCTTTTTAGTTAACAAAAAAAGGTAGATGATGCAAGTAATCAGGGAAACAACTGTAAACTAACTTGCCGCGGTAGTCTCCACTCCACACTTATGTATGAAATTTCCAACCACAGAAGGCATAGCCACCGTAAAAAGGGACTAAAAGCTCACAAGTCGATGCTACAATGAAAGTCTAAACCTAAAAGGTGGCTCTGAAGGGAAGGTGGCCATCACTATCAAGCTCGGAGGAGCCCGAGTTCACGAGCAATTATGCCCTCAACCCGAAGGCAAAATCGAGGAAGTCTAAATCGGAGACACTTCCAAAAAGACAACAAGAATAGGAGCGAACCTAAAGGGAAACCTAAAAGAACAACTCATTAAACCCCTAAGGGAAAACTCTGACCTCTTTGCTTGGAAGACCGCAGACATGCTCGGCATAGATCCTGGCCTGATGTGTCACAAATTGGCTATATATCCCGGATCCTAACCAGTACAACAAAAGCGCCGAAAGCTCAGTCCGGAAAGGTCGCAAGTCATAGAGGAGCAAGTACAAGCCTTGCTAGAGGTAGGATTTATAAAGGAAGTCAAATACCCACTTTGGTTAACCAACGTCGTCTGGGTAAAAAAAAACAAAACAGAAAATGGAGAATGTGCGTCGACCAAACTAATTAACCATTCTCACACAATGCGGAATGGACATCCACAACTAAATTCCACCCAAACATCCATTTTGTCAACCAAGAGTGTGAAAATTAAACATGCAAGAATTTAAACATCAAAGCAATAAAAGTTAAAGCAATTAAATGCAAGGAAAAGAAATGGCTTAAGCAGTAAGGGCGAGGGAATTCTATGAAAGAATCTCAAGTCATAAACTTAACTCGTAAATAAATTCTAGAATCGCCCGCGGCTTCAAACTGAATCTTCGAACCTGTATCACTGAAAGGGTGGAAATTTTGGGGTGAGAACAAACCACACGTTCTCAGTAGGGAATGGGAATGCCGTAAAAGTAATGATTAACATGCAAATAATTAACTTTGCTTAATAAACCACCTTAGTCAAACCTTTTGAAGTACTTTTTAATATTACTTTAGATAAATAATTACTTTCTTTAAATTTCTAAACCCAAAACAGATCTCAATCACAATTTGTCATATTGAATATCTTTTAGCCACATAATTAAATCTCAGTCACAATTGATTATCAGTCATAACAAACAGTTATTAATCAGTTCTAGATATTCACAGACTACTAGCACAAATAAGAAACTCAATTCAACAGACAAACAAATCACAATAAAACAAACAACATAATCGCAGAGAAGTAATACAAGCAAACACAACCAAAAGCAAATGCACAACCAATATGATGCATGTCTGTCCTAAGCAGGCCATGAGCTCACGTGTCGGTTTACACCCTGCAACCCAACATTACCCAGGAACTAGTCCAAGATATGGCTTCCCTTTGTGTCCTTAGTGCATATGTGTCGGTGGTAAGAATACCACTCTTTCGTGACTACCGGCAGTCGGCGCAAAGCCCAACCCCATAATATACGCACAAGGGGAAAACAGTGATCCTCAATTCGTGGGCGTCCCCGAGATCATTTCACAAACAAAACAGAGATCTTCAGTTCGTGGGTTATACCCGAGATCAATACACAATAACATAGCGATCTTCAGTTCGTGGGTTATACCCGAGATCAATACACAGCAAACATTGATCTTTAGTTCATGGGCTATACCCGAGATCAACACACAACAATTCATGGGTTATTCCCGTAATCAATGATTATCAGTCCGTGGGTTTTTCCCGCATATAAAACAAAGAACAATCTATAGGTTTTCCCCGAGATCAATGATCATTCAGTTCGTGGGTACTTCCCGAATTTTACCAATTATCAATTCATGGATTTTTCCCCGTAGTTAAACAACTAACAGTTCGTGTGGTTTTTCCCGTATTTTATCACTTTTCATTTTCCTTTCTAAAACTCAACAATCCATATATCAGTTCCCCATTCTCTTTTCCCTTTGAATCCTTAACATATTTTCTTAAACCTTTCTTAACTTTCTCAAGCATTCGTTCGCAAAAATCTCAATCATGAATTTAGTTCATAATCTCTGCTTTAGCAACCTTGAGTCAAGCCAACTTTAAAACTATTTTTCAGTTTAGTCCTCTATCAAAAGACTCAAGAAAATCATTTATTTTAATTTCATTAAACACCTTTCAAAACATAGCCTCTCATTAGAAGTAATCAAATAAAACTTAAATAATCATTTTTCAAATCCAAATCCTCTAAAATAACTTCTCAAATAAAACCTCAAATTTTATAAAATTTTGGCAGCACCTCCCCTAGAACTCGGACTTAGCCACCCTTACGGGTTCCCTCTTTCTCAACAAATCACCAGTCCTTTTCCCAACAAATTTCAACCAGATAAATTCTCAATCAATCAGATATTCACAATTCATAATATTTAACAAATCAATCATACTCCACAATTTCTGCTAATCCATCAATCCAATCTCACCATTTCATATTTACTTATCACTTATCATAAAATCTTTTCAAAATTAAACACAATCAATTCTCCATCCGTTTATCAGCAACTTCCATAACAGATTCTCAATAATCATCTCATCATAATTCAGTTTAAGAACTAACATCCTTTCATCAATTAAAATCAGAATTTCACCCAGTCATCATTTTTTTTTCTAAAAGTAAATCAGTCTAACTTTAAAAACTCATAACTAATCTCCTAAACCAATCTTCAATCAGTCACCAACCAAATCCACTACCATTACAATATATCAAATAACCAGCACATCATTCAACCCAACATAAATCTATCCAAGAACAGAATTTCAGTCAATTTGCAACCATCGGGCAAACCAGCCTATAACAACCAACTCAACATAATCAAAAAACAGGATTCTCAATAATTCCAAATAGTCAGAAAATCGGTAACAGTTACAGCCTCAAATCAAAATCAATATCATCAATTAATCACTTACAACCATGAAACCGGCCATAATCACAGCCAAGTCAGAATCAATAAATCATGACACAGAAAATTAGTCTAACCATTATAAAATTATTTATATACTCTTAAAATTTATTATATTATTTCAGAAAATCAGGTTCTCAAGACCGTTTAATCCTTTAAGTTCTAATCCTTCAATAACCACCAAAATGAATTTCAGCTAGTCACAAGTCAAATTCACAGCCATTCATATATATCAGATAACTAAAATCATCAGTAAGCACTTATCCTTAATAATTAGAATATAACCACATCTCAACCAATTTAGCATAATCACAATTACATCGAAATCAAAAAACCAATATCAATCATAGCCTCAACCAGAATTAATCTTATCACTCACAACAAGAACACCCAATGATATTCACAGCCACACTCTAAAATCAATAAATTAGTTGAAATAATAGAAAATCATCTCAATACCAAACTTAATCCAAATTTCACAATCTCAAATCAATCAAGCTTATTTCTATCAATTAATCATAATTATGAATTTTTTGCAATTACTCACTAAACCTCATTGCCATTCCTAAGTTAAAACTGATAATTTTGAAATAAATCCCCTACCTCAATTAGTCGAAACCGTCGAATTTAAACGCAACGATTCCTTTCTTTTCCCAGTTTACAACAGCCAATGCGGCCGGAATAGCAACAGCAGCCTCACTTCTTCTGGGGCAGCAACAACAATGACAATCGCGCCTATCCCAATCATCTCTATAGCGGTGACATCAGTGGTTCCAGATAAGGAGGATAATACTAAACAGAGACATTAACATATACTATTGTAATCAAAACAAAATATGGTAGAGAAATTGATTCGGGAAACAGAGCATGAGTAAGAGTGTTATAGTTTCAATAATGGAATTGGGAACGCAGGGGAAGCTATTGTCGGGCAATAGCAGTGGCGCTTCCCTTCAGGCTTGATGGTGGTAGAAGCTGACTTCAGTGCTGGTGATGCTGGACAGAACGATGAAGGGAACGGAGGGCATGAATGGCGGTACTGGAACGACGATGGCGGAACCCTCGCAGTGATGGCCGTGGACTGGTGGCGACGATAGCGTGGAGCATAGCTTCTCTTCCTGGTGATGACCTTGACCCACGTTCGTTCTCTCTCTCTCTGCTGGCCCCTCAATGACGACGGTGGGCGAGCTCTAGGGCAGCGACGGTGACGGCGGGACAAGACGCGACGGCATCTTCTCCTCAGCAGTGGCGAGCTCACAGCAACGGCGACCATGGAGGCGCGGCAGGATGAGGTTGAACGGCGACGGTGGCGGGAGGCACAACAACGCCTTCCTCCTTCCGCTCTGGCCTCGGGCTCGCCTTCCTCCCCTGGTTCCTTCTGCGACGGCATGGCTTCAACAGCGGTGCTCTCCGCAGCTCCACGAATGGCTGACAGGAGGCGCTGCAGCGCGGGCGAGGCTGGGCGACGCTGAGGATGCCCGACGAACAGAGGCGGCGACGGTGCCGAGCCCCCTCCGGCGACACTCTTCCCTCTTCTCTCGGATCCCACTCTCTCTGCGCTTCTTTCTCTGTTTTGTGTGTGTATTGTGTTTAGGAAGGAAGGGGTGGGGGCTGCGTGCTTCAGGGCTGGGGAAAGGGGGGAAATTAGGGTTAGGGTTTCTGGGATTTGGAAATTAGGGTTAGAAATTATGGATTTTATAAAATAATATGGATAGATATAAATAGATATTTTGATAAAATTGGAGGGTAGAGTAATTTTAAAATCAAATATACTCTATTAAAAATATTTAGGAACATTATTTATCATCACATTGCTAAGTTCAATCAATTATTTCTAATTTAAAATATAAAATGAATATATTAATCATATAATTATAAAATATAGTTCAAACTCAATATTAATCATTCAAATTAAATGATATAACTTCTCATTATTTTTCTATCACTAGACTTTAATTTCAATTTATAAAATAACTAATAATAACAATTGTACAAAAATAATAATTGACTTAAGGTATTTATAAATATCAATCTAATCACTTCTAATAAAATAATTTCTAGGAGTTCAAATTAATAACATAATTCATTCAAAATAGAATTTATTTAAATTAAATTATACAATTTCTTCTTATTTTTCAATTATCAAAATTATAATTTCAATTATACCAAATATCTAATAAAATTTATATAAAAATTCTAATTAATTTAAACTCCAATTATCATGAAACTCCATTTAATTACCTTTAGTAAAATAATTTTCTTAAAATAAAATTATCAACAAATAAAATAAATCACAAATAACTAATTATTTGATTTTCAAAAACTAGGGTTGTTACATAAGGGGTCACATAGAGTCAAGGAAAACCAAATCAACTCACTCTAATATATCAAACAAGAATGGACATCAATAACTCAAGGAACGCCAAAGTCAACAATTCCAAGCCAAGAGTGAAGAAAAACTAAGTAGAAACTAAGCCAAGCATTTTATCAAACACTTGGTGTGCATGAAAATAAAATAACATTAAATTGCAATAAAATAAATTCATAACTACCAAAAGTAAGAAAATCATAACAACAACTAAAGAAAGCAATAAATGAACATGAAAACATAAATTACATTAATTAAAATTCAAAATGACAAGAGTGCTCAAAACATGGAAATAACAAAATAAAAGAAATAACAAGAGAAGTAAAGAAGAGCAAAGAAGCAATAACAATAAATGAGAAGAAAAACTAAATAGAAACAAGAATTAAAAGTAGAAATTACAAGAAATTAAACTAAAGAACCCTAATTATAGAGAGAGGGGGGAGCTTCTCTCTCTAGAGAACTACACTAAAACATGATAAAAGCTAACCCTAATTTCCCCCCATTCCTCTTCACTTTGGCCTTAAATAGCTTCAGAAAATGAGTTAGACTAGGTTTTGGAGGCCTAAAAATCGCCCCCAGTGATTTGCATTAATGACCTTACATGCATGCATGTGTCCGTACGCACGACCTACTGTGCATAAGCACAGTAGCGTAGAATTCCCATCATGTGTAAGAACGACATTTGGTGCGTACGCATCCTTGCACGAAGTCACCATTGTGCGTACGCATGAATCACTCTGATTTTCTTCATGATTTCTCCCCTCTTGGATGCTCTTTCTTAACTTCTTCAATCCAAACTTGCCTTAAAAATATGAAATCACTTAACAAATACATCAAGGCACCAAATCGGATTAAAGTGAATTAAAATTGACTAAATTAAGCACAAAAGAGTATGTTTTCACTTTCAAGTGCAATTTAGGAATAAATTTCAAAAGCATGCTATTTGATGAATAAATGTGGGTTTATGTGATAAAATTCACTCAAATCAAAGCAAAATATATCGTAAAATATGGACTCATCAATTCCCCCACACTTAAACCAAGCATATCCTCATGCTAAACACAACCAAAGGAGATGAATGAAAGGGTAAACATTTTATTTAATGCAACTACCTATATGCATGCAACTATACTAAATGCTATCTATATATATCTACAATATACTTCCTATTGAGTTTGGCAAAAACAAACAAAAGAATCTTAATCAATCTAAAGTACAAACTTAGGGACAAGACAAGAAAATATAGCAATATAATCAATGTCCAAAGATTTGATTTGAAATTTCTAAAATTAATTTCAACAACTTGCAAGAAGACATAAGATAGGCAATGGAAACATAGAATTGAGCAATTGAAACTGTTATCAGAAGCGTTTACACTTTAATAGCTCAGTGTGTAGGGTGTAATCACTCAATCCTCCTTTAATCATGTTTCTCAAAAATTTGCAAGTCGTTTAACTGATGTGTGAACTTTTTTGTTGATATAGAATTTCTCAATTGAATTCTCGTTGCAAGTATAGTTCTAGACCAACAAAGAATCCTCACATACAAAAATCTAGGTTGTCACATGTACAAACCCCAAATAAGAATTAACCGGGTATTTGGACTCCGGGTCATCTCACGAGGAATTGCAATAAAGTGCCTTGTTATTGGTTATAGAGTATGTTTTGGGGTTTTTAAGATGATGGGCAAGAAATATAAATGGCAACGGAAATAAACTGACAAAAAGGTCTTGGCAAAGTTACGTGGTCAAGGATCTCTATCCTAATTGATGAGTGGATAATTTATACGCTTTTTGGCATTGTTTTTAGTATGTTTTTAGTAGAATCTAGTTACTTTTATGCTAAATTCACATTTCTGGACTTTACTATGAGTTTGTGTGTTTTTCTGTGATTTCAGGTATTTTCTGGCTGAAATTGAGGGACTTGAGCAAAAATCAGATTCAGAGGTTGAAGAAGGACTGCTGATGCTGTTGGATTCTGACCTCCCTGCACTCAAAGTAAATTTTCTGGAGCTACAAAACTCAAAATAGCGCGCTTCCAATTGCGTTGGAAAGTAGACATCCAGGGCTTTCCAGAAATATATAAAAGTCCATACTTTGGCCGAGTTTAGATGACGTAAAAGGACGTTGAACGCCAGTTCTACGCTGCTGTCTAGAGTTAAACGCCAGAAACACGTTACAAACCAGAGTTGAACGCCAGAAATACGTTACAACTTGGCGTTCAACTCCAAAAAGAGCCTCTGCACGTGTAACATTCAAGCTCAGCCCAAGCACACACCAAGTGGGCCCAGGAAGTGGATTTATGCATCAATTACTTACTTCTGTAAACCCTAGTAGCTAGTTTATTATAAATAGGACTTTTTACTATTGTATTAGACATCTTTGGACGCCTGGTTCTTAGATCATGGGGGTTGGCCTCTCGGCCATGCCTGGACCTTTCACTTATGTATTTTCAAACGGTAGAGTTTCTACACTCCACAGATTAAGGTGTGGAGCTCTGTTGTTCCTCATGAATTAATGCAAAGTACTACTGTTTTTCTATTCAACTCAACTTATTCCGCTTCTAAGATATTCATTCGCACTTCAACATGAATGTGATGAACGTGACAATCATCATCATTCCCCCACGAACGCATGCCTGACAACCACTTCCGTTCCACCTTAGATTGGATGATTATCTCTTGGATCTCTTAATTAGAATCTTTGTGGTATAAGCTAGATTGATGGCGGCATTCATGAGAATCCGGAAAGTCTAAACCTTGTCTGTGGTATTCCGAGTAGGATTCTGTGATTGAATGACTGTGACAAGGTTCAAACTCGCGAGTGCTGGGCGTAGTGACAGACGCAAAAGGAGGGTGAATCCTATTCCAGTATGATCGAAAACCTCAGAGGATTAGCCGTGCTGTGACAGAGCATTTGGACCATTTTCACAAGAGGATAGGATGCAGCCATTGACCACGGTGATGCCTCCAAACGATTAGCCATGTAGTGACAGCACATCGGACCATTTTCCAGAGAGGATCAAAAGTAGCCATTGCCAATGGTGATGTCCTTACATAAAGCCAGCCATAGAAAGGAGTAAGACTGATTGGATGAAGACAGCAGGAAAGCAGAGGTTCAGAGGAACGAAAGCATCTCTATACGTTTATCTAAAATTCTCACCAGTGATATACATAAGTATTTCTATCCCTATTTTATTATTTATTTTCGAAAACTCCATAACTATTTTATATCTGCCTGACTGAGATTTACAAGGTGACCATAGCTTGCTTCATACCAACAATCTCCATGGGATCGACCCTTACTCACGTAAGGTTTATTACTTGGACGACCCAGTGCACTTGCTGGTTAGTTGTATCGAAGTTGTGAATAAAAAACAATTTATTAAGACGTCTGTACAGAGTTTTTGGCGCCGTTGCCTGAGATCACAATTTCGTGCACCACTAATCACTAACCACAACATGAGAATTGGCAAGGATCAATCCCATTAATTTAACCCCTAACTAATAGTAGAGGAAAGTCAAGTGAGCTATATCAATCCAAGTCCATAAGTCCTAGTTCTACACCTAATCAATTGGTGAGATCTAGCGTTAATGGCTTCCAATCGTCAATCACTTGGACATTAGTGACTCAAGAGTTCCTAAGTTACCTTCCCAAGTCAGGAGCACAAAATTCTACTCTAAGATCCAACCAAGCATTTTATGAAACACTTGGAAGGCATAAAAGGAAAGCATAGTAAAATTGCAAGGAATATAAATCAACACTACTCAATTGCAAGGAATTAAACACCAATAAAGAAAATCAATGACAAAAGAACATGAATCATAAATTTCATTGAAAGAAAATAGAAGAAGAAAGAGTGCATCAACAACAAAGTAAGCAATTACAAGAATGAGATACAAAATTAGAGAGAAAAAGAGTAGAGGAACAAGAAATTGTAAAGGAAAAGTAAATCAAGGCATGAAATTAAACTAGATTTAAGATGGAAATATCCTAAGAACCGTAATTCTAGAGAGAAGAGGGAGCTTCTCTCTCTAGAAACTAAACTACATGATGCTAAGCTACCAAACAATTGCTCCCCCCCCTTTGCCCAGGCTTGAATTCTGCATGAAACAGCTTCAGAAATGAGTTGAGTTGGGTCGAAAGTGCTTCAGAAATCGCTGGGGGAGATTTCACTTTAGTGGGCCAAGGCAGCATCGGCGCGTGCGCGCCATGTACGCGTGTGTGTCGCTGGCAAATACTCAACCCGCGTGGACGCGGCATGTACGCGAGCGCGTCCATAGGCGAAATCACTTTTGCGCGTGCACGCCTGGTGCACGTGCGCGTCCTTTGGTGCATTCCCAATCTTTGTTTCTCCATGCATTCTCCCTTTTTGTATGCTTTTTTCCTCATTTCTTCCATCCAATACTTGCCTTACGGACCTGAAATCACTTATCAAACACATCAAGACATCGAATGGAATTAAAGTGAATTAAAATCACCAATTTAGGGCCTAAAAAGCATGTTTTTACACTTAAGCAAAATTCAAGGAAGAATTACAAAACCATGCTATTTCATTGAATAAATGTGAGAAAAAGTGAAAAAATTCCCCAAAATAAGCACAAGATAAATCACGAAATCGTAGTTTATCAAATCTCCCCACACTTAAACTAAGCATGTCCTCATGCTAAAATCAAGAAAGAAGCAAAGGGACATCAACATTTATTCAATGCAAACTAACTACATGCAACCTATCTATATGCAATCTATCTACATGAATGCATCCACTTAGTCAAAATAAATCAATTCCCAAGAATACATATACAAACACAGGGGCTAAGGCAATAGCAATCACTCGATCCACAATTGAATTGAATTATTAAAAAGATTTTACAAACTTGCAAGGAAAGAGATGATCATGGGTGGAAACATGTAATTGAGCGATCAAACCCTCACCGGATGTGCATCCGCTCTAGGCACTCAAGTGTATGGGGTTTATTCACTCAATTCTCCCCTAATCATGCTTTCCACGATTTGTTTTTCATCTAACAATCAGCAATTACTTTATGCATGCATACAAATATCATGAGGGCTTTCCCATAGGTTGTAATGGGGTTAGGGTTAAGGTAGGATGCATATGGTCAAGTGGGCTTGAAATTTGAATCTTTGATCAACTTAAACTTCCCACCTAACGTATGACAACCTATACAATTCTAAACAAACCTAACTACCCATTCTTCACTTTTTCACACACTGATGCATTCTGTTTTTGATCACCACCCATATGTATTGACTCTTATTGAACTTCACTTTGGGGCACTTTGTCCCCTTTTTATTGTAATTCTTTTTCTTTCTTTTCTATATATTTTCTCTTTTTTTTTATTATCATATTTTTTTTCCATCCAATTTTTTTTTCTTTTCAAACTAAAATATTTATACAAGAACATCAATGCATATGGTTTACACATGATTAATAAATGAGTATGTACCCAATTCACATGATTTTTCAACAAAAACGTAAACACACTTTTATCTCTACCCAATGTTCCCAACTTTTCCAAAATCAAATGATAAACACTCTCACTAACCTAAGCTAATCAAAGATCCAAAGTAAGGGATATTTATTGTTTTTCACTTAGGCTTATAATGTGCTACAATTAAGAACAAATGGGTTAAGCATAGGCTCAAAATGGTTATCAATGGAAGATAAAATGTAGGCTTATTTGGGTAACTGAGCTATTTGAACAATGGCCTCAATCATATAAGTGCATGTATACACAAAATAATGGACATATAGAATTAAACAAATCAAAGATTACAATCATAGGAAGAGAATAATGCACACAAGAATGAAAATAAATGGTTATGATGTAACCACACAATTAGGCTCAAATCTCACATGCTTGTATTCTTAGCTCAAAACATGATCCACAAAGTATATAATTCAAGCAAGTTCTAAAAAAAATTTTTTTTTTCAATCAATAGGGGTGCCCTATAGATAAAATTCTTGGAAAATATCATGATTGTGACTAAGCTTATTATATACATATGCAAAATAAGAAAGTGAAACTAAGAATCCTAAAATGAAATGCAAAAGTGTTGGGATTAGAAACTTGTTACCAAAAACGCCGAGTGGTCGGACGACCTCCCCACACTTAAAAGTTTGCACTGCCCTCGGTGAACTAAAAATGAGTAAGGGAGTACGGCGACTTTCCGAGTTGCCACCTTCAGCTGGTAGATCAACCAGTTGCTGCGTGTTCTTCCTTCCGCTTCCAATTTTGCTTATGGTGCATCAATCATGAAAAACAAAATAAACACCGTAAGATGAGAAAATACAAAAGCAAGGAAGCATGAATTGTTGAAATGAGGTGAATCACTAGAATGGAGTGAGTGAATTAGTGTGACATTGATGAAAAATAAGTATGTAGGTTCTAAAATTGCGTGCAGTTTAGAATACACACACACTAGTACAAAAAGTTATGTCACAATTACACAAAAGAAAACATGCACTTCACTCATTCTAGTGTGCTTAAGATACTTTAAAAGACTTGTAGGCTAAAACAACCCAACAAGTAGTGAAAAAGCATAAAAGCATTCAAGCAAAAATCAAGCAACTGTGAAATTGGATAATGCATGGACATTGATTAATGTGTAAGTAAATTTGATGAACAAAATGGTCTAGATAGCTCACACATCAAACAATGACACATATTGAAATTGTTGCAACACCTAAGTGACATAGAGGTGAAACACATGGATGCTATGGAACTTAAGAAAAAGAAGATAGAAGTGGAAATCAATCACATAGCAAGCATGGTCCACAAAGCTTTACAAAGCTCAAAAATATGTCACTAGGTACGCTTTCAATCCAATTTCACAACTCTACAATCTCAATGCATGAAATAAGTGATGTGAATAAGGGAAACCATAAACAAGCATCACCTAAAAAAAATCACTGATAATATACAATTGCCTAACAATATGTGATGAATGCATGGTAGCCAAAATATGCAATTCAAAGAGTTAAGATGCATGAAGGCAATGTAACAAGTACTTGGTATTCAAAAGTGTTAAACATGAAAAATTCCAAACCTAGTAACCAAATACAACCTCAACAAAGGAATCCAACAATGACGATTAACAATAATGATGTTAAACTAACATCCTATTAGTAATAAGCAGCAGTAAATGGTAAACAAGATTAGTAATCCAACACTTATAATGGAAAACAAAAATTAAATTAACTAACTATCTAAAAGAAATGGTGTTATATGATGCTTGGTAGTGTTGGATGATGTTTGAAGGGTGGAAAAAAAAGAAGAGAAGAGTAAAGGAGGAAAGAAATGGAAAGAAGAGAAGAAAAGAAGGTGAGTGAAATAAGGCAATCCACGCGTGCGCGTCATGTGCGCGTAAGCGTGGATTCATGAAAATCGAAGCGACGCATACGCGTGCAGTGCGCGTACGCGTGCATGGCAAAGAAGAGAGTCGACGCAGATGCGCAAGGTACGCGTGTGCGTGCCTTGGGCACAAAGTTGGCACACGTCAGGCACAACTCTCGGGTGAATGTATGGAGGGGTGGAAAAACTCAATCCACGCGTACGTGTACATGGCGCATCCGCGTGGATGGTCGAAAATGCTTGAGGCGCGCGTACGCGCCAAGTGCGCGCACGCGCGGGTTGGTGCTCTGTTTTTCAAAAATTTTTTCTATGTTTTTGCACCAAACCAAGCATTCTCAACCTCCAAACAACTACCGAAACATCACAAAACCTTATTTAACCTACTAGACTCCCAACTAAACTCAACTAATCAAACAAAACATGAAATTAAATCTAAATTACCAAATTTTACAAAGAGGAAAAGAAAAAGATGTTACCATGGTGGGGTGTCTCCCACCTAGCACTTTTGTTTATTGTCCTTAAGTTGGACTTATGGGGAGCTCTTCATTAAGGTGGCTTGTGCTTGAATCCATCCTTGAACATCCACCAATGCTTGGACTTCCATTGTGCTTCATCATTCAAAGTTAATAACTCCAAGCTTTGACGGAGTTCTTCACAAACCGTGGGCTCCCAAAGTTGATCTTCCTTGTGCGATCCGGGATCCCACACTTTGTTTTCACAACCGTCCTTGAGTTGATCATGGTGGTTTCCTCCGGGTGGCAAGAGAGATGAATTCTCATGGAAGCACCAAACTATCCTCCTAGACCCATCCAATTGAGCACTAGTCCAACCTTTACTCCTTGAAGCTTCAACCATAATGAGCTTAGACTTACAACGCCAACCACGAAACATCTTTCTTTTACGCTTCATCCCACAAAGCATCCTAAGTTGACCATCCGTTTCAAGCAAGCCATATTTGAGTGGGATAATAAAGATAATAGAAATGAGTTTCATCCACTCAAATGAAGGTGTAGATGGCAACCTAGGCAAAGGTGATTCCAAGGGTCTTGACAAAGCGTATTCAATTCCCATCCTCCTTTTTCTAAGGACTTCCACCTCTCCACAAGATCTCTTAATTTCAATCCTTTGTTCAACAATTTTATCTAAACATTTTCCCTTACTCAAATCACAAATGGGGGGACGAGAGAGATTTACCTCCATATTGCTTTCAAATCCAATGGGGGAAGGTTCTTCATGTTTAAAGGATTTTTCACCACTAAGACTTGATGCTTGATCTTCATCACCAAGGGGACTCAATTCTTGCTCTATCCCATCCAATTCTTCATAAGAGATATGCCTTGGAGATTGTGCACATTCCTCCTTAGCATCAAATTCAATCATCTTGGAGGGGTTTTCTTCAATCCTAGACTCCCAAGGTGGTTCCGCATCTCCTAAGTCTTCAACCACTTCTTCCTCTTGTTCAATAATCTCTACCTCCTCCTCTTGTTGCATTTCTTGCTTTAATTCCTCTTCTTCACCTTGGAGCTTCAAGTTCACTCCCTCACTAGGCTCCTTGGTTGCTTCTCCACATTCCACCATGGAAGTGCCTTGATCGCATAGGCTTAGGCGAGATGAGACTATGTTGCCAATGGCTTCTACCATGATAGCCATTTTTGCTCTTAACTCCTCAAATTGCTTTTCATCCTCCTCGTGTTGCCTTAAGATATGAGATCCCTTAATTCTAGCATAGAGGCTTCATTGGGAGGTGATGGTAGAAGAGAGGGTTCATTGTTTGGGGGAAAGGTATTATAGTTGGAAGGTGGTTCTTCTTGGTAGAGTTGTGGTGGAAAGTAGAGTTCATCTTGTGGTTGAAAGTTTTCATGTATTGGAGGTGGTTCATCTTGGTAATAGTATAAAGGGAGTGGCTCTTGAAAATGTTGATGTTGGAGTGGTGGTGGCTCTATGTGTGGTTCATATGGCTCATATGATTATTGGTATGGTGGGTATGGATTATGGTCATATGAAAATGATTGGTGAAAGGTGGCTTGTGAGTATGGTTGATGGTTATGTTGGGGATATGGCTCATAGGCATATGGTGGTGGTTCTTGAAAGTCACCAGAGGATTCACCATAGCCATTGGATTGATATGCATCATAGAATGGCTCCTCTTCATAGTGCATTGGTGGGGGTTGTTGCCATGAGGATTGATCATATGCATATGGCTCCTCCCACCTTTGGTTATCCCATTCTTGATACACACCTTCATTGTAGCCCTCATTTCCTATAACATAATTAGAACTAAACTCATAGCCAAAGTGAGAATTCATAGTGAAAAGTGAAAATAAGAAACAAAAAGCTAACAAGAAATAATGAAACAAAGTCCTAAAACTAGCAAAAGCTAACAAGCAATCCAAAAATCAAGCTATTCACAATATTCAAATATATATACAATAACCAATAACATAACACCATTGCAACTCCCCGGCAACGGCGCCATTTTGATTTGATAGAAAATTGTCGTATCGGTATAGAATTTCACAATTAAATGAATTCTCGTTGCAAGTATAGTTCTACACCAACAAACAATCCTCCCAATCAAAAATTAAAGTTGTCACATGTACAAACCCCAAATAAGAATTAATCGGAGTATTTGGACTCCGGGTCGTCTCACGAGAAATTGCAATAAAGTGCCTTGTTGTTAGTTATGGAGTATGTTTTGGGGTTTTTAAGATGATGGGCAAGAAATATAAATGGCAAAGGAAACAAACTGACAAAAAGATCTTGGCAAGGTTAGGTGGTCAAGGATCTCTATCCTAATCACTAACCACAACATGATAATTGGCAAGGATCAATCCCACTAAGTTAACCCCTAACTAATAGTAGAGGAAAGTCCAGTGGGCTATATCAATCCAAGTCCATAAGTCCTAGTTCTACACCTAATCAATTGGTGAGATCTAGCGTTAATGGCTCCCAATCGTCAATCACTTGGACATTAGTGACTCAAGAGTTCCTAAGTTACCTTCCCAAGTCAAGAGCACAAAATTCTACTCTAAGATCCAACCAAGCATTTTATCAAACACTTGAAAGGCATAAAAGGAAAGCATAGTAAAATTGCAAGGAATATAAATCTACACTTTTCAATTGCAAGGAATTAGACAACAATAAAGCAAATCAATGAAAAAAGAACATGAATCATAAATTGCATTAAAAGAAAATAGAAGAAGAAAGAGTGCATCAACAACAAAGTAAGCAATTACAAGAATGAGATACAAAATTAGAGAGAAAAAGAGTAGAGGAATAAGAAATTGTAAAGGAAAAGTAAATCAAGGCATGAAATTAAACTAGATCTAAGATAGAAATATCCTAGGAACCTTAATTCTAAAGAGAAGAGGGAGCTTCTCTCTCTAGAAACTAAACTGCATGATGCTAAGCTACCAAACAATTGCTCCCCCTTTTGCCCAAGCTTGAATTCTGCATGAAATAGCTTCAGAAATGAGTTGGGTTGGGGCCAAAGTGCTTCAGAAATCGCTGGGGGCGATTTCACTTTAGTGGGCCACGACAGCATCGGCGCGTGCGCGCCATGTGCGCATGTGCGTCGCTGGTAAATTCTCAACCCGCACGGACGCGGCATGTACGCGAGCGCGTCCATAGGCGAAATCACTTTTGTGTGTGCGCGCCTGGTGCACGTGCGCGTCCTTTGGTGCATTCCCAATCTTTGTTTCTCCATGCATTCTCCCTTTTTGTATGCTTTTCTCCTCATTTCTTCCATCCAATACTTGCCTTACGGACCTGAAATCACTCATCAAACACATCAAGGCTTCGAATGGAATTAAAGTGAATTAAAATCACCAATTTAGGGCCTAAAAAGCATGTTTTTACACATAAGCAAAATTCAAGGGAGAATTACAAAACCATGCTATTTCATTGAATAAATGCGAGAAAAAGTGACAAAATCCCCTAAAATAAGCACAAGATAAATCACGAAATTGGGGTTTATCACTAACAATCAACTAATATTTGATGCAAGAATGCAAATATCATGAGGACTTTTGAGGGTTGTAATGGGGCTTAGGTAAGGGTAGGATTAATATAGTTAAGTGGGCTATTAGATTGGATCTTTGATTAGCCTAAGTATCCCACCTAATCCTATATCATCCTATATACATAACAAAACAACCTAACTACCCATTTATCCCTTTCTCATATTCACTCATGCATTTTCTTTTCAATTCAACCACATATGCATCTCTTATTTTCATTATTATTTATTTATTTATTTATAATTTTTTATTATATTTTCTTTCCTTTTTTTATTTACTTTGACAAAGAGGAGATGCATATGCTTCTAAGTAATGAATGCATGAATATTTTCCCACTTTTTCAAATATTTTCAATGAGCATCCAAAGCACTAACTACCAATGTTTCCCACAAATTCTCCCACACTTGATTAACACAAACACTCAAACCCAAGCTAATCAAAGATACAATTCAAGGACATTAATGGTTTTTCACTTAGGGTAAATGATGTGCTTAAAATAAGAACAAAGGGGAATTAAAAGGCTCAAAAAGTGATTTACAATGGTAGATGTAAGGGTTGGCCATATGGGTTAAGTGAGTTTAATTTAAAAAATGGCCTCAATCATACTAAATGCATTTAAAACAACAAATAAAGGACATAAAGATTCAAGAAAATCTAAGATCACAATCATAAAAAGATTATAACACACAAGAACAAAATTTGTGATTGAAAATATGCAACCACACAATTTAAGCTCAAATCTCACTTGGTATTTGTTCAAGCTCTTTTCTATGTTCCATAAAAAGATACTTCAAGCAAGTTCAAAAATAATTTTCAAATCTAATCAATGGAATGCCCAAAAAGAGATTTTTTGAAAATTCTTTGTTGTTTCAACCAAACTTATTCAACCTAACATGCAACATGCAAATATTTACTATCATATAACTGTAAGCATTAAAGAGATATATACAAACAAACCAAATAAAATGCAAATAAGAGCAAAAAATTACAAAAATTAAAGAAAAAGAACAAAAAGAGTATTGCAAAGTGTCTAAGAAAAGAAATTTTACCCCCCTTGAAGTTGGCAATCCTCCCCCACACTTAAACAATGCACGGTCCTCCGTGCATACACACGATCCGAGGGTGAAGGACTGTGAGGTTCCACCTTCCACTGGTGGGCTCCGAGGGCTCCGGTTGCTTTGTATAAACATAGAAACAACAATTGAGGAAAAAGTCATATGAGCGTGGTATAATAGAAGACAATGTGTGTATTCGAAGTGTGCACGATTTAGAATACAACACATTGGTGGGGTAAAAATAGAAACCACAAAATCAAAAGAAATAGCATGTTCCTCAATCAAGTAGTCCTAGGTTGCAAGTAATAAATAAGCAAAACTTAAGGCACAAACAACCTAGGTAAACACAACTAAAGTGAATTGAGTATAAAATATATTGGATAGTGAGATTGTGCAAGTGAAAGCACAAAGTGAATAGAGAATGGCACAATCAACAATAACCAATTCCATGATGAAAAGAGACTACTTATTCATCCTTAGCAATAAGGAAATAATCACATGTATAAGGTTCTTGTTACAGAAAGTGACAAGTCTTGATAAGAATCAAGTCAAGTCAACTAAAAAAGATGCAAAGCATTAACAAGGAACAAATACCTTGTTATGTGATTATATTCACTAAAAATCCATGATGGCTAAGTACTTCAACTCAATTCACTAAAGTACAAGTGCACAATTCAAAATGCCACACAAGGATAAAGTTTAACACATATGGTCGCGACAACATATGAATCAAACTGACAATTCAACTAGGCAATCAAACAAAAACTTAATGCTTAGTGCACACATTCATCAACAATTAAACCAAAATTCAAGCAAGAAGCAACCCAATCAATATCAATCAACACTTGCAATTTACTCAATTAACAACCAAGTAAACTAAATCTAATAAAATTACCAAAATAAAAATGATGCAATGAAAACTAAGTAAAACAAGTAAAAAAATAAGCTAAAAGCAAGGGATGAGAGGTGGAAGGGAAAAGAAGAGGAGACGTAGAGAAAAGAGAAGAAAAGAAGTAAAGTGTAAGAAAACAGGGGTGTGCGCACGCACAGGGTAGTGTGCGTACGCACACTAAGATGAAAATGGGGTTATACGCGCACACAGCAGGGTGCGGGCGCTGTGGACAGAATGATTATAAGGGCCTGTGCGCACGCACAGAAGGGGAAAAGAGGGGGTGTGCCCATGCACAAGGGGTGTGTGTGCTGCGAGCAGAGGGGGTTGCTGAGGGTTGTGCGTACGCACAAGGCTATACGTATGCACATGTAGTTTTTTTTTGTTATTTCAACATGTAAAACGTCAAAATGGCCAGCTTTTGCGCCTTCTGTGCGTACGCACACAAGTCCGTGCGCACGCACAGGGGCAAAATGATGGAGGTTGCGGATGCACAAGGTGTGCTAACGCTCCCAGCAGAAGGTGCATAAGCTGGTGTGCGCGCGCATAGGTAGGTGCGCGCGCACAGAACGCGAAAATTGGGGTTGTGTGCGTACGCACAGGTGGATGCGCACGGGTGTGTGCGCACGCACATGCTCTGTTTTTCTCAAAAAACTTTTAGTGCTCTAATGCACTAAACTTGGAATCCAAAATAGCTTTTCAATCCCAAAACATATTATTCATCAAAAACACATAATCTAAACTAACATCTAAGCAAATGAAGCTTGAAATTAAACTAAGCTAAGCTATCTACAATAGAAAAAATGCAATAAATTGAAACTATGTACAAAGAAAGGGTTAGGAAGGTGTTGCCAAACACTTTTATTTAATGTCTTTAAGTTAGACTTTTGGAGAGCTTTACTCTTGTGCTTGTATTCATCATGGAGCTTCCAATAATGCTAGAATCTCCACAACTCCTAATTGATTGCACCAAACTTGGATGGAGTGTCCAACAAGCTATTAGCTCCAAACAAGAAAAACAAAAAGCAAATAAGAGATGCATATTTACAATAGCAAATAAAAAGCAATATATTCACAAACTAACATATTTACAAAAGCCGAAAACAAGCAAGCAACATATATACAATCAACCAAAATGCAAACTATTTACAATATTCACAATGTGTACAATACCCAAAAACATACACCATTGCAACTCCCCAGCAACGGCGCCAAATTTGACGAAGCCCAAATGCACGGGTTTGGATTTTCACACTAAAAGTAGAATTTGTCCGTTGCAAGTATAGTCCAAACCCAACAATTGAACATCAATCAAATAATAAATTTAATACAAAATAATCGAGAGTAATTCAACATCGGGTCATCTTCCCTAGGAATTGCAATTAAGTCTATAGTCATTGGCTATAAGAGAGAGCATGGGGAATTGGGAAAGCAAGAAAGAGAGAAAAAAATGTCAATAGCAAGGAATTTGAAAAAAGCATACAAGGAATTGAAAAGAAAGCAATTAAAGGACTCTTGGCAAGAAGTGGGTAATCTAGGTTTTCTATCCTAGTTGTGGACCACAAACATGGCAATTGTGTGAAAGCAATCCAAACTAGTCAATCCTCCTTGAGAATTAGTCACAGGGTGTAATTGATCTCAATCCATAAGTCCTAGTCAACTCACTAATTACTTAGTGAAAGACTAGCAACAATGGAAACCAAACCAATTAACTATTCTCACACAATGCGGAATGGACATCCACAACTCAATTCCACCCAAACATCTAATTTCTCAACCAAGAGTGTGAAAATTAAACATGCAAGAATTTAAACATCAAAGCAATAAAAGTTAAAGCAATTAAATGCAAGGAAAATAAATGGCAAGAAAGTAACCAGTGAATTAAAAGCAACTCTTGGCTAGGCATGGGAATTGGGGTCACTATCCTTATCTAATAACCATATCTTGACAATTATGAGGAACCAAACTCATTAAGTCTACTTCTATACTTGAAGTACGTTAAATGGTTTGATCAACATCAACCCATAAGGTCTAACCTACCTACTAATTGACTTAGTAGTAGGTTAGTGTCAATGGCTATCAAATTGACCACTAAGGGTTCCCAAATCATCAAATCCATTAGACCCAGTGACTCAAGTTTACCTAATTCCCTTAGCCTAGGCCAAGATTAAGGAGAACTACTCCATAATCAAAGTAAACAATTCATCAAACACATGGTAAGCACTAACAAAAGTCATGTTCAAATTGTAATTAAATTGAAAGTAACAAATACCCATTAACAATTATCAACATACAATCACTCAAACAACACAATTAATCATAGAAATCATCAATGTAACATCAACAAGTCAAGATTCACAACATTCATGAAATGGGTATAAAATGACAATTGACAAGAATTCATAAAACTAACACAAGATCTAAGCAAAATTATACTAAGGAATTCAATTAAGCAATTAAAACTAGTAATTAACAAGATCCAATTCAGAATTCAACAAGAAAAGATCAAATTAAAGCTAGATCTAGAGAGGAACAAGAGTTTCTCTCTCTAGAAGAACGAAGAACAAAGAACAAAAAACTAGCTAAAAATTGTGTCTTTTCCATGCAGAAACAGCTTGAATTTGGGCCTGATGAGCCTCAGAAATCGCCACGCACGGTTTCCTTTAATGACGTCACGTGCAGCTTTCCGCGCGTGCGCGCCATGCGTGCGCTGAACGCCCAAAATGGGCAGCATCTGGGCGTTTGAACGCCAGAATTGCACCCTGGAGAAGAGCTGGCGCTGAACGCCCAGAACAAGCATGGTTCTGGCGTTCAACGCCAGAAATGGGCAACAAATGGGCGTTCAACGCCCAGAACAAGCACCAATCTGGCGCTGAACGCCCAGAGTTGTGTGCAAGGGTATATTGCATGCCTAATTTGGTTCAAGGTTGTAAATCCTTGAACACCTCAGGATCTATGGACCCCACAGGATCACCTCAGGATCTGTGGACCCCACAGGATCCCCACTTACCTCCACTCACTTCTTCTCACCCCTCCTTCACACAATCCCATAAACACTCTTCCCCAAAACTCTTCACCAATCACCTCAATCTCTCTTCCCTATCACCACTTCACCACTCACATCCATCCACTCTTCCCCATAAACCTACCTCATAAACCCCACCTACCTTCAAAATTCAAAATCAATTTCCCACCCAAAACCCACCCTTATGGCTGAACCTTACCCCCCTCCCTTCCCTATATACAGCCCTCCATTCTTCTCCAAATTCACACAACACAACCCTCTCTTCCCCTTCTTGGCTGAAACACCTCTCTCTCTCCCTCTTCTCCATTTCTTCTTCTTCTTCATCTATTCTTTCTTCTCTTGCTCGAGGGCGAGCAATATTCTAAGTTTGGTGTGGTAAAAGCATAAGCTTTTTGTTTTTCCATTACCATTGATGGCACCCAAGACCGGAGAATCCTCTAGAAAAGGGAAAGGGAAGACAAAAGCTTCCACCTCCGAGTCATGGGAGATGGAAAGATTCATCTCCAAAGCTCATCAAGACCACTTCTACGATGTTGTGGCCAAGAAGAAGTTGATCCCCGAGGTCCCTTTCAAGCTCAAGAGAAATGAGTATCCGGAGATCCGACATGAAATCCAAAGAAGAGGTTGGGAAGTTCTAACAAACCCCATCCAACAAGTCGGCATCCTAATGGTTCAAGAGTTCTATGCCAATGCATGGATCACTAAGAACCAAGATCAAAGTAAGAACCCGAATCCAAAGAATTATATTACAATGGTTCGGGGGAAATACTTAGATTTTAGTCCGAAAAATGTGAGGTTGGCGTTCAACTTGCCTATAATGCAAGGAGATGCATGCCTGATAAACCACTATTTTATGGTTTATCTTGTGCTCAATTGAGTGGATTTCATCAACTCTTTACCCACTTATTCATAATATTTGCATGGTTTTACATTTACCTTCCTAATTATGTGCTTTGATTGAAAACATGCTTCTTTGATCTTATAATTGCTTATTATTAATCCTCTCTTATTACCATTAGATTCTTTGATATGTGTGTTAAGTGTTTTCAGATATTATAAGGCAGGAATGGCTTGGAGGATGGGAAGAAAGCATGAAAAAGTGGAAGGAATGCAAGAAGTTGGAGAAATTGCTAAGGTGTCCAGCCTGACCTCTCTGCACTCAAACGGCTATAACTTTAGCTACAGTGATTCAAATGAAGTGGTTCTAGTTGCATTAGAAAGCTAACGTTCGGGGCTTCGATTTGATATTTAATATGCTATAGTTCCCCTGACGCTAGGCGATGCGACCGCGTGATCCATGCGGCCGCGTCGCAGTGACGGAAATCCAGCGTGGCAAAATTCGAAACCAGCGAATTCTGGACTGTTTCTGACCCAGTTTGTGGCCCAGAAAACACAGATTAAGGGCTATAAAGTGGGGGAATGCATCCATTCAAAAAAACGCTTCAATAATTCACAAATTTTAGGAGTAGATGTAGTTTTTAGAGAGAGAGGTTCTCTCCTCTCTCTTAGGATTAGGATTTAGGACTTCTCTTAGTTTTAGGAGTAACTCTCAATCCAGGTTCAATGTTCTTTTATTTATTTTTCCATGCATGTCTATGTCAGATTTAAGTTCTTTTGTTAATGCAATTTGAGGTATTTCAGTTTAATATTGCTTTCTTTTATTTACATGATTATTGCATCCCATCTGAAGGCACTCTTATTCCAGTAGATTTACTTTTCCCCTTTTGGTCTTGGTTAAGAAATCAGTAACTCAGGAATTATACAACTTAATAGCATAATTGTTAATTGTTATCTTGCCAATTGAGTTGAACTTCAATAATCCCAAGCTTTTCTTAGGAAATAAATAGGATTCGAAGATCAAACCAATTTGTCCCTTGACTTTCCTTTGCTTTAGTAAAGGTTAACAAAGTGGAATTAAGATTCAACTTTCATTGTTATTGATAAGGATAACTAAGTCTGGACTTCCAATTTCTCACACCTTGCCAAGAGATTTTATTATTATTATTTTATTTTACTTGTCATATAACATATTCCCACCTTACTTCCAAAACCCCCACTTTACAATCTTCATAACCAATAATAAGAACATACTTCCCTGCAATTCCTTGAGAAGACGACCCGAGGTTTAAATACTCGGTTATCAATTTTAAAGGGGTTTGTTACTTGTGACAACCACAACTTTTGTAAGAAAGGTTGATTGCTTGGTTTAGTAACTATACTTACAATGAGAGTTTCTATAACCTCTAAACCATTAATCTTCAGTTCTTCAAAATGGCGCCGTTTCCGGGAAATTGTAAACGTGTGCCTTATTATTGGTTATTGTAAATATTTTATTTTTGCTTGTTTATTTGTTTTTATTTTTGTTTTTTTTATTAAATTAAGAGGTTATTGATTTTTATTTTTAAAATTTTTATCTTATCTTATCTTATTTCAAAAATCAATTTTCAAAATTCAAATTTAAAAATTTTCAAATTTTAAATTTAAAAATTTTCAAATTTCAAATTTCAAATTTCAAATTTCAAAATTTCAAAATTCAAATGTGCACTTCCTTGTCAACCATAGAATAATCTCTCCACCCCATCACCACCATCCATGGAAGAGCACCCACATCCATCAATCCAAAAGCAAGATGATCCCAATTATGCTATTGATATGGAACAGGAAAGAAGGAATCATCTTCGTGAATCCATACGTCATAAAGAGCTAGAGGAGGCCCTACAGGTAAGGGTAGGAGAGACCCTTGAAGATGAAAGAATAGTTGAAAGGAGTTGTCATATAAAGAAAAACATCGAGGATGAGTACGATATTATACTTAAACAACTGGACAAAGCAGCAATTATTAAAAAGGAAGAAGTGGTTGTGGACTTAAGAGATGTTGTACCTCCATTGGAAAGTCCAGTCACAGAGCCTCCTTCCATGGTGTTTGATGTTGATGTTGAGAAGAGCGTACAACCTCCAAGGCAGATCATAGTTGAAGATTTTGTAGAGATTGATCAAGAGGTAGAAGATGTCAAAGAAGAGCACAAGGGAGTGGAGCTTGAAATTACCTTGCCAAAGTTGTTGGAAACCCCTCCCCCTAAGTTACCATCATCCTTCACAACATTCAAGTGGGTAAAATTCATATCCCATAGCTTTCTAATCCCACTTGAATATGGGCTACTGGAGACGGATGGTCAACTTAGAGCTCTTTGCGGCATTAAGAGTAAGAGGAAGATGGCCAGTGATAAGAATTGTCAAGCAAGGTTCAACATGGTTGTGTGCTCAAAGTTTAAATGCAAAGGTTGGTGTAAATCTCAACTGAATGGGTCTAGGAAGTTGTTTGGCCACTTACGTGAGAATTCAGACTGCTTGCCACCCGGATGGAACAATATTGCTCAACCAAAAGACGAGTGCAAAGGAAAGGTCTGGGACCCCGGAATTCAATCTAGAAATCAGCACTCTTGGGGCCTTGTCACTTGCTTGAAGGCTTTCTGCGCCTAGTTTGGGATCCCGGAGGTTACTGGAGATACAAACATTGGTGGAGATTCCTGGATGAATACAAGCATAAGCCACCATAACAGGGAGCTCACCAAATGTCCAACTTAAGGACTTTAACTAAAAATGCTAGGTGGGAGACAACCCACCATGGTATGATCGTCCTTTTTCATTTTTATTTAGTTTTATTTGTTTTCGAGTTTTATTTTATTTTATTTTATTGAACCTAGAGTTTTGCATCACATTCATATTAACACTGCATTCTGCATCTTTTCAGATTAAAAAAAAAAAGCGAGCACGCGACGTGACCGCATCAGCGACGCGTCCGCGTCGCAAGGAGATGGAAGACAATATTAATATGAACAGAGAGTTACGTAGGAGCAGCGCTGGAGGCGTGCCAATGGCACAAATCGACCCACGCGACTGCGTCGCCGACACGTCCGCATCACATGGGAACTTTGGCCTCCCACGCGACCGCGTCACCCACGCGGCCGCGTGCCCTGAAAATCGACGTAAAAAGGGTGCTTGGCCGAAAGTTGTGCTGGAGTTGGGCTGGACTCGTGCTGGAAGCCCAAGCCTCCCACGCGAACGCTTGCCCCACGCGTCCGCGTCATATTGAAGATAAGGCCATTCACGCGATCGCGTCAACCACGCGATCGCGTCACCCTGGATTTTGGCAATACTAAGATTTGATCAGAGAGTTGTGCGACCGCGAGGCTACACTCGCGCCACTAGCACAAATCAAGTCACGCGATCGCATGCCTCACGCGTCCTCGTCACCCAACCTTATCGCGTACCACGCGACCGCGTCACCCATGCGACCGCGTCGCCTGCGCCGCACAACATATCCAGATCAGCCAATTTTCTTATCTTTTCTTCTCTAATCCTTATTTTTCTTATCTTTTCTTATTTCCTTCTTCTTCCTTTCTTATCTTGTTTCCCTTCTTATTTCTCTTATTTTTCTTTTTATTTTATTTTAGTTTATTTACATACTTTCATTAATTGCATTATTTTCATTGGTGTTAGAAATTTATTTGGGTCATTATTTCTATATTTTACTTGTGGATTATTAGAGGAATTATTTGACAATTATATATATTTATTTTTAAAGGGTTTCTTGCATGTTCAATTTATTATTTTCATTAGATTATTTAACATGCATGCTATGTGTTTGTGAAAACGCCCGTATGGCATTGTGCACTGCTTTTCAGTATCTTTTATCCTACTACTCTGAATGCTTGCTTTTCATAAACTCCCTTTACTATTTTAATTGAATATAATTGTCAATACAAACATGGTAATTTATTACAAGTAATGCTTGGTCTATGCTACTCATGCCCTTTTCCAGCATGCCAATAGACACCTTGCATCCACTTATCTTTCGATGCACTGGCTATTTTTCATTGCTGGCTTTTCACATGTACTCGAGAGCATGTGTTAATGTCAATTACATCCCAATGTGCATCCATCACCACTCTTCCATTCTCTTCCTTGCTATATATCTATTTGAATTTAATTTACTTTCTCTTCCCTTCTTCAGGATGGCCACCAAGGAAGGAAAGGAGAAAGCTACTCCCAAACCGCCGGCAAGGAAAGGAACAAAAAAGAGCCCAGCTGAGAAACCACAACCCCCATCCACTTGCACATCTTAGCATGCACCGAGGACGGTGCAATCTTTAAGTGTGGGGAGGTCGATACCGATCTCCATGGGTTAGTTACCTTCTTCTCAACACCATTGTTTTATTTTCTTTGTTTGTTTGTTCATTGTTGCATTTGCATGATTGATTGCATATTTGTTTGATTTTGGCATATTTTACCACTTAGTTAAAGTAATATTTTCTTTTTCAAGAAACCTTTTAAAGTATTTCACTAATTTGAATAAAATTTAATATTACACTTGTTTGAAGAAATATTATACTGGAACATGGTTTAGAGCTCGAACACACAAAACCTGTGAGATTTTGAGCCTATTTCTATTGGTTGCATTTTTCAACCAATATTCTATTTTTGATGTGTGTTTTTCTCTCAAAAAAAAATGTGATCTTTGTCTTGCCTAATTCTATATTTCCATAATTTGATGTATGCATGCACTTATATGATTGAGGCCTTTGTTTCACTGAGCTTACATACCCATATGGCCTTACCTTTCATTATCCTTTGCAAACCAATTTGAGCCTATTTTACCTCTTTTTATTCTTTATTTTAGCTCATCACTAACTCTAAGCGGAAAATAATAATGTCCTTAATTTGAATCCTTAGTTAGCTTAGACTAGTGAGAGTGCTCATGAATTAAGTGTGGGGAAAAGTGGGTTTGAAAATGTTTGGTTTAAGAATTGGGTATTATATATCTTTTGGAAACAAATGTTTAGAACATGATTCATGCATTCAATAAATTAATCATATGCATTGAGAAAAAAATATAAATATATATATAATTTGAATCCTTGGTTAGCTTAGACTAGTGAGAGTGCTCATGAATTAAGTATGGGAAAAGTTGAATTTGGAAATATTTGGTTTGAGAATTGAGTATGTTAGAATTTTCTGAAAATGTGAAAGAATGTTGAGAATATGTTCATGCATTCAATAAATTAATCATATGCATTGAGAAAAATAAAGAAAATAAAAATATAATATTAAAAAAAAAAGAGAGCAAATAAATAAAAGGGGACAAAATGCCCTAAAGTAAATGGTGAAAGCAATGCATATGTACTGTACTTGAAATTAGAATGCATGAATATGTGGAAAACATGGCTAATGGATAGTTAGATGTTGTATTATGATTACATGGATTGTTTAAGTTAGGTGGGAAAAGTTTAAGTTAATTAAGGATTCAAATTTTAGTCAACTTGGCCAAATACAATCCTACCTTGACCCTAACCCCATTACAACCCTTAAAAGACCTCTTGATTTGTGTATTTATGCATTAAATTTATGTTGATTGTTAGATGAAGAGCAAGCCTTAGAAAGCAAGGTTAGTAGAGAATTGAGAGAATCGAACCTAAAACACTTGAGTGATTAGAGTGTATACACTACCAGTGAGGGTTCGATGCTCAATCCCTTGTTCCCTGCTTTCATGAGCTATTTTCTTCTTGCAAGTCAATTTGTACTTTATTTTCATGATTTGAATTAGTGAAATCCAGTTCATATTTCCTCTTGAAAGATTTGTTTACTTTTAACTAAGTAGGTGGAAACATTCTGCATGTAGTTACATTCATAGGTTGCATTTCATACCATTCCTCTTCATCTTTATAGCTTCTCTTGAGCTTAGCATGAGGACATGCTAATGTTTAAGTGTTGGGAGGTTGATAAACTACTATTTTATGGTTTATCTTGTGCTCAATTGAGTGGATTTCATCAACTCTTTAACCACTTATTCATAATATTTGCATGGTTTTACATTTACCTTCCTAATTATGTGCTTTGATTGAAAACATGCTTCTTTGATCTTATAATTGCTTATTATTAATCCTCTCTTATTACCATTAGATGCCTTGATATGTGTGTTAAGTGTTTTCAGATATTATAAGGCAGGAATGGCTTGGAGGATGGGAAGAAAGCATGCAAAAGTGGAAGGAATGCAAGAAGTTGGAGAAATTGCTAAGGCGTCCAGCCTGACCTCTCTGCACTCAAACGGCGATAACTTCAGCTATAGAGGTCCAAATGACGCGGTTCAAGTTGCGTTGGAAAGCTAACGTCAGGGGCTTCGATTTGATATATAATATGCTATAGTTCCTCTGACGCTAGGCGATGCGACCACGTGATCCATGCGGCCGCATCGCAGTGACGGAAATCCAGCGTGGCAAAATTCGAAACCAGCGAATTCTGGACTGTTTCTGACCCAGTTTGCGGCCCAAAAAACACAGATTAGAGGCTATAAAGTGGGGGAATGCATCCATTCAAGAAAACGCTTCCATTATTCAAAAATTTTAGGAGTAGATGTAGTTTTTAGAGAGAGAGGTTCTCTCCTTTCTCTTAGGATTAGGATTTAGGACTTCTCTTAGTTTTAGGAGTGAC
The DNA here is from genome assembly GCF_000816755.2 of Arachis ipaensis. NCBI lineage: Eukaryota > Viridiplantae > Streptophyta > Magnoliopsida > Fabales > Fabaceae > Arachis > Arachis ipaensis. Next base: position 90,684,212 of record NC_029785.2, read on the forward strand.
TCTCAATCTAGGTTCAATGTTCTTTTATTTATTTTTCCATGCATGTCTATGTCAGATTTAAGTTCTTTTGTTAATGCAATTTGAGGTATTTCAGTTTAATAATTGTTAATTGTTATCTTGCCAATTGAGTTGAACTTCAATAATCCCAAGCTTTTCTTAGGAAATAAATAGGATTCGAAGATCAAACCAATTTGTCCCTTGACTTTCCTTTGCTTTAGTAAAGGTTAACAAAGTGGAATTAAGATTCAACTTTCATTGTTATTGATAAGGATAACTAAGTCTGGACTTCCAATTTCTCACACCTTGCCAAGAGATTTTATTATTATTATTTTATTTTACTTGTCATATAACATATTCCCACCTTACTTCCAAAACCCCCAATTTACAATCTTCATAACCAATAATAAGAACATACTTCCCTGCAATTCCTTCAGAAGACGACCCGAGGTTTGAATACTCGGTTATCAATTTTAAAGGGGTTTGTTACTTGTGACAACCACAACTTTTGTAAGAAAGGTTGATTGCTTGGTTTTGTAACTATACTTACAACGAGAGTTTCTATAACCTCTAAACCATCAATCTTCAGTTCTTCAATGCCCCTACACTAGAAGGGTCAACTTTAATCAAAGGTTGGACCAAGTCCTCATGGACATATGTGTGGAAGGAGCTCAATGGAAGATTGACTCCAAACGCAAGCCGGTTCAACTAAGAAGACTAGACCTCAAGCCTGTAGCTAGAGGATGGTTGGAGTTCATCCAACGCTCCATCATCCCCACTGGCAACCGATCTGAAGTTACTGTAGATCGGGCCATCATGATCCATAGCATCATGATTGGAGAGGAAGTAGAAGTTCATGAAGTCATCTCCCTTGAACTCTACAAAATAGTCGAAAAGCCCTCTCTTGGGGCAAGGCTAGCTTTTCCTCATCTTATTTGCCATCTATGCTACTCAGCTGGAGCTTCCATAGAAGGAGACATTCCCATTGAGGAAGAGAAGCCCATCACTAAGAAAAGGATGGAGCAAGCAAGAGAGCCCATTCATGGATCTCAAGAGACGCATGAAGCTCATCACCATGAGATCCCGGAGATGCCTCAAATGCATTTTCCTCCACAAAACTATTGGGAGCAAATCAACACCTCCCTAGGAGAATTAAGTTCCAACATGGGACAATTAAGGGTAGAACATCAAGAGCACTCCATCATCCTTCATGAAATTAGAGAAGATCAAAAAGCAATGAGGGAGGAGCAACAAAAACAAGGAAGAGACATAAAAGAGCTCAGGAACATCATTGGTTCCTCAAGAAGGAAACGTCACCATCACTAAGGTGGACTCATTCCTTGTTCTTAAATTCTCTGTTTTTGGTTTCCTTTATGTTAAGTGCTTATCTATGTTTGTGTCTTATTACATGATCATTAGTGTTTAGTAACTATGTCTTAAAGTTTTGAATGTCATATGAATCCATCACCTCTCTTGAATGAAAAATGTTTTTAATTCAAAAGAACAAGAAGTACATGAGTTTTGAATTTATCCTTGAACTTAGTTTAATTATATTGATGTGGTGACAATGCTTCTTGTTTTCTGAATGAATGCTTGAACAGTGCATATGTCTTTTGAAGTTGTTGTTTAAGAATGTTAAATATGTTGGCTCTTGAAAGAATGATGACAAGGAGACATGTTATTTGATAATCTGAAAAATCATAAAAATGATTCTTGAAGCAAGAAAAAGCAGCAAAGAACAAAGCTTGCAGAAAAAAAAATAGGCAAAAAAAAATAATAGAAAGAAAAAGAGAAAAAGCAAGCAGAAAAAGCCAAAAGCTCTTAAAACCAAAAGGCAAGAGCAAAAAGCCAATAACCCTTAAAACCAAAAGGCAAGGGTAAGAAAAAGGATCCCAAGGCTTTGAGCATCAGTGGACAGGAGGGCCTAAAGGAATAAAATCCTGGCCTAAGCGGCTAAACCAAGCTATCCCTAACCATGTGCTTGTGGCGTGTAGGTGTCAAGTGAAAACTTGAGACTGAGCGGTTAAAGTCAAGGTCCAAAGCAAAAGAAGAGTGTGCTTAAGAACCCTGGACACCTCTAATTGGGGACTTTAGCAAAGCTGAGTCACAATCTGAAAAGGTTCACCCAGTTATGTGTCTGTGGCATTTATGTATCTGGTGGTAATACTGGAACACAAAGTGCTTAGGGCCACGGCCAAGACTCATAAAGAAGCTGTGTTCAAGAATCAATATACTGAACTAGGAGAATCAATAACACTATCTGAACTCTGAGTTCCTATAGACGCCAATCATTCTGAACCTCAATGGATAAAGTGAGATGCCAAAACTATTCAAGAGGCAAAGAGCTACAAGTCCCGCTCATCAATTGAATGACTGTGACGAACTTTAAACTTGCGAGTGCTGGGCGTAGTGACAGACGCAAAAGGAGGGTGAATCCTATTCCAGTATGATCGAGAACCTCAGATGATTAGCCGTGCTGTGACAGAGCATTTGGACCATTTTTACAAGAGGACAGGATGCAGCCATTGACCTCGATGATGCCTCCAGACGATTAGCCATGCAGTGACAGTGCATCGGACCATTTTTTAGAGAGGATCAAAAGTAGCCATTGCCAATGGTGATGTCCTTACATAAAGCCAGCCATAGAAAGGAGTAAGACTGATTGGATGAAGACAGCAGGAAAGCAGAGGTTCAGACGAACGAAAGCATCTCTATACGTTTATCTGAAATTCTCACCAGTGATATACATAAGTATTTCTATCCCTATTTTATTATGTATTTTCGAAAACTCCATAACTATTTTATATCCGCCTGACTGAGATTTACAAGGTGACCATAGCTTGCTTCAAGCCGACAATCTCCGTGGGATCGACCCTTACTCACGTAAGGTTTATTACTTGAACGACCCAGTGCACTTGCTGGTTAGTTGTATCGAAGTTGTGAATGAAAAACAATTTATTAAGACGTGCGTACAGAGTTTTTGGCACCATTGCCTGAGATCACAATTTCGTGCACTAGAGCTCCCATGCAAGTTTTCACAAACATGCAACCGCAATACACAATCATACAATCAGAACCTCCACTCCTTTTAATCTTTTGCTTGCCCCAAGATTTATAAAATTCTTTAACACTTTCCTTTCAAAAGAATGATTTCTTTGTTGCATTCTTAGAGATATTGGGTGCAAGTAAAGTTCAAGCTGATAATCATGATATCAGAGCAACATGTTACAAATCAAATATCAACTATGCTTATTTCACAAGGAATAATCACACATGCATATAAAGAAAATAGAAGACAATCATGCAATTAAAGTGCTGGAAATAAGTAAGAGAAAAAAGGAACTTTACCACATTGTAGTTCATCTTCATTGTTGTTGTCCTTTTCCTCCTATTCTTCCCCTTCCCATACCAAACATAGAATGATTGCTTATCCTCAAGCAACAAGTAAAACAGTGGTGATGGGGTTTATAATGGATCATGAATGTCTTAGAATAAAGTGTGAGTATGCATGTGTTTCAGTAAGCAAGATTAAGGATCAAAATAAAGGCACAAGAACTAAAAACAGAAACATTGTGATGGAATTAATAAGTGGTGTTGGCATGGTACTTTGCATGAAAGTTAAGTGGCAACACCAAACTTAGTGTGACACTGTCATTTTAGAATGATGCAAATCCCTATTGAAGATTGAAAATCATTTTGTTGCATGGCAACACCAAACTTAGAATTCAATCATATGTCAAATTATTGAAAGTAAACTAAGCAAGGAAAGAAAATGTTACCTACGGTTCGGTAGCCTCGCAACAAGCGCTCTTTTAATGTCATTAGCTTGACATGTCATTCATGACTTTCTTCCTCTTCTTCCAATTTGTTAAGAGGAATGACCTCAAAAGAAAAGAGGAGCCAGTTAATGCCCATTGTTTTGAGCGCCTCTCCCCAGCAAGCTTTCTTTTGTTGTTAGCTTGAGTAAACTTGCTTGTTGGGGGTAAGGGTGGGATGGCTTTTGGTTGACCATTTCTTCTTCATGGATATTGTTTTTCTTTTCTTGGTCACCATCCTCTTTTTAGTGCTCATGTTGATTGCCTTCACCATCTTGATTTCAGGACTTGGGTGTTGTATGATGGTTGGAGCATCCTCCTCATCAAGAGCTTCTTGAATTGGTGGCTTAATGGATTCACCCTCTCCGCAACTCTTTGTTTCATTGGGGTCTGGACTTCCTTGATTGATTTCCTCCCTTTCTACTGCATGATGTTGCATTGAGTCTTTTGGGGGTGAGTTTGCATGTTCTATTGTCACCCTTAGTAGACTTTGTGGGTATGGAGCTTTGAGCTTGTATACTCTCACAACCTCCTCCTTCTTTATAGGAATTTCACTTGATATGGATGCCTCTTTTTCTTGTTCTTCTGATTCCTCCCTTGTTCTTGACGATTGAATGAACTCCTCTGTTTCTGGAGTGAGTGAAGTGGTCTCTCTTTGTGATCTCAGCTCTTCAATGAATTGTTCTTCAGAATAGGATTGTGCTATCTGTTTTAATCTTTCTTCATGCTCCCATTTTGCTATTTTCTCCTCTTCGTTTGTCTTTATCATTTCTTCAAGGAGGAGTTCTATCCTAGCAAGTCTATCTTCTTCTCTTCTTTTTTTGAGTTATTCAATGATGAGTTCCATCCTGGCAAGTCCATCTAAAGGAGGTTGGGTAGGTTGTGATGGTTGGTTGGGATTGGCTTGTAAATAGAATTGGTTGTTTTGTGGTTGTGTGTTCAAAAAGAGGTATAACTCTTGTGGGTAATCGATTGAGTTTTGTGGATGGTGAGATGAATTGTATGGATTTGGGATAGAATTTTGTGCTGAGGTATACTCAAGTGATGAAGAATTTAGGCATGTAAAACTTGGAGGTGAGGTTGGATAATTGAGAGGTGATGGCTCTTCATGAATGGGGTATAAATGAGTGAAATCTCTTTGATTTTGATCTTTCCAGCCACAACTTGAGTAGTGATAAATTTCACCAAAATATGGACCATTTTGTGGCTCTGGAAAGTACCCTATTTCATGTTCTTGATACTCCCACCCACCATGAGCATAGTAGTGTGAATCATTCTGTGGTGGTGGAGAGTTTCCCATGAAATTTGATTGACTAAAATATGATGGATTCTCCTTTCTTTCCTGCAAAAAGCTCTATCTCAAACAATAATCACCAAAAGAAATTGGAATCTCCATTGTAGTAAATGATGGATTCTTAGTGAAGAAATATCACAAACAGTTAGTTAGCAAAAGAAAATAAGAAACAAAAGAAAAGTGTCTAATCTAGTAAATCAATCAACCGGTAGTTTGTTAATCACAATTAATCCCCGGCAACGGCGCCATAAACTTAATGCACGGAAACTGGTCTCTCAACAAATTCCCTTCATCAAGTATACCAAATTGTCGTCAAGTAAAAACTCACAATAGAGTGAGGTTGAATCCCACAGGGATTAACGGATTAAGCAATCAATGGTTAATTGATTATCCTAGTTAGACGAATCAGATTGGAGTGATAAGCAACAAGGAAATGTAAATTGCATGAATGTAAAGGAAAAACTATAAAGCGCAGAAAAGTAAAATGGCAAGAAAAGTAAATGTGAGAACAAAAAATAAAATGAACATTGGGATCAAGAGATATTGCAATCCTCCGGATGATGTTCATTCTCATCTCTTCCTCAATCAATGCATTCATTGATCTCCTTGGCAATCTTAAGTGATTGGGTCCCAATTCCTTGGCAACCCAATCTCTCTAAGCTTGAACAATTTCCCAATTCCTTGATTTAATTGCTCATGGGAAGAGATGAAGTTTGGTCACTGATTATACCACATGTATTTCCAAATCAAAGTGTTGGTAGGATTATATGTCACTATATCCATCCAAACCCCAATTTGGTCCAACATGAGAAAGCAATTCTTGCATGATCTCCTCATCCCTTTTCCAAGGCTTAGAGGAGATCCAATTATGGAGAGTTTCTTTTCCAAGACAACTAACCAATTGATTTAAGATCGAAAGCTTTCTAGTAAATCAAGAGAAAAGAAAGAAGAAGAAGAACGAAAACTATAATTGATCCATCAAATTACAACAGAGCTCTCTAATCCAATGAAAATAGTTAGTTGTTCATTGCTCTACCAAAACAGAAAAGAAAGAAAGTGCAGAAAAATAAAGATGAAGATTAAAACTGAAATTGAAAATTCAAAGTTCATAAATGAAAAGTAGAAACCAGAATTAAACTCCTACTAAGAAAAGAAAAAGAAGGAAAAGTGTGTGAGGGGAGGGAGTCCGAAGACCCCTCTTCTCTAGTGTGTCCAGCCCCCAGAATACCATCCTCCCTCCAATCCAATAATCAATTGAATGTTAAAACTAAGGCCTTTATATAGGCTCTCCTAAATTACAAAATGAAATGAAACTAAAAGTAAATTACAATTAAATGAAAATTCCTATTCTAGATGCTTCTTGTGACCTTGATTGTTGACACTTGTGGGCTTGCTTCCTTAGGGTTGGGTGGTCCTTGAAAGAGAACTGAATCAAGTTTAGGTCCAGGTGCTAATCGTTAGTGCTACTATTAGCCACACTAACGCTACAAGTGTGGCGTTAGTGCTGAAGTTAGTGTGGCTAACGTTACACTTGCTACCCAGTTGGTATTTTTTGGGGCTTAAAAGATGCCTCTTGTTTGTACTTCAATTTCATGCCCACTATTATATATCGTTGGAAATATCTGAATATCAGATTTCTAATGCAACTAGAATCACCTCAATTGGACCTCTGTGACTCAAAGTTATGCTCCTTTGAAGGGGACAGGGTCGCTGGCGTAGTCGCTGGCGTTATTGGCAAAAGTGAGTGCCAATAACATCAGCGTTCAGGGGATTAATATTGCCAGAATTTTGAGCTTAAAATTAATGTTCACCCCATACTATTATATATTATTGAAAAGCCCTGGATGTCTTCTTTCCAATGCTTTTGAAAGCGAATCATTTAGAGCTCTACAGCTCGAGTTACACTACTTGGAAGGTGAAGAGGTCAGGTGGCCTTACTACAGGTTGATACCATGTTCATCTTTGTACTTTTGGAGTGGGTTTTCTCCCTTAAATTTAGTGTCCACCATGTAGTGCCATATATGCTTAGAAAGCTCTGGAATCCTACTTTCCAATGTCACTGGAATCACCTCAGTTGGAGCTTTTTGGCTCAAGTTATCCTTATTTGAGGAAGGCATGGTCAGGCTGCTGGGTGAGATTTTGCCCACGTTAGTGCCACTAACGTGGCCACTAACGTATCCTCTTAGCCCTTCGCTAGCACTATTGGCACTCACTTTTACTAATAACACTGTTCTTTGTCCCTCTTTCCCACATTAATGATCCACGTTAGTGGCGTTAACGTGGCCATTAACGTGGGTCTTCCTTTGCTTTGCTAAAGTTAGTTGCGTTAACGTTGCGACTAACTTTCGATGCTCCCCTTCTTCAAAGTTAATGCCGTTAACGTTCCCACTAATGTTGGGGCTTCTCCTCTCTTCCACGCTAGTGCCCACGTTAGTGGTGCTAATGGGACAACTAACGTGGGCTGAGATGACCTTCGAAGACGTTAGTGGTGTTAACTTTACCACTAACGTTGCAAACTTTCCTTCCTTCCACGTTAATGGCCACGTTAGTGGCACTAACGTAGCCACTAACGTGGCTCTTCTCTACTTCTTGTTACCTAAAATCAATCAAACAAAGTGCATCAAAGTCTTGCTCTTAATCATGAGATCATGCATCATCCAATTTATCATTCAATGCCTGCATAATTCTCATGAAATCATTCAAAATTCACAATGTTTGCTTGAATCATGGTATGAATGCATTTTTAACCAAATACTTGCTTATTTCTTAAGAAAATGCATGAAACCAACCTAAAGCATAAAAAAAATTGGCTAGTAAAACTAGCCAAGATGCCCTGGCATCACTATCCCTCTCCCACCTTCTTTCTTGTTTCTTTCTTCTTCTTTCTCCATCACCTCTCTTCTTTTATTCTTCTTCCACAATCCACCACCAACGTCTTTGACTACTCACCGGCGACCACCGCCACTTCCGGTGGCACTACATCTCTTCTATCTCTTTCTCATTTTCGCAAGAGAAAATTCCACCTTGACTCTTTTATACTTCTCAAGGTTCTACTTCTTCCATATCTCATCTATTATTTTCTTTGCATAATCTCTTCCTCTAGTTAGATTTTTTCTTGTTGGTTTACTTATTTTCTCTTTTAGTTACATGATTATACTACTTGCTTTTTGTTTGTTTACTTTTCCTTTTTCTTATTTTTCCATGGATGTTGAATTTGAGTTGGATTTGCTTTAATAGATCTTCTTGTTGTCTCTCATTGTCTTTGTTATGTAAGTGATGTTGTGTGATGATTGATATTTCATTTTGGGCTTCTAATTGGTTGAGTATCTCATAATTGATCATTGCTTGATAATTCCACACCAAGTGTTCGAGGAAATGCACGAATGCCATTTTGGTTTATTTTAATCATGTATCTTCAATTTGGTGCTTCCTCCTCATTCACTTACTCTCTTCTAAGTGCATTGATTCCACTTTGCTTTATGCTTGCTAATTAAATACTCATTGAAATTGACTTGTCCTTTGTTGTGGATGCTTGAGATTATTCTTCTCATGCCTTATTGCATGCTTTACTTCCTCTTGCATCCCATGCCAAGTGTTGTGACCCATGCCTCTATGATCATTTTGTGACATACTTCTTTTGGGCACTACCTTTCACTTGCATGTTTTTGTTAAAATGATTCTTTGGGTTTAATGCTTTCCTTTTCCCTTCCTTTTTCAGGATGGCCACCAAGAAAGGCAAGGAGAAAGCTTCAGGGAAACTAGCCGCCAACAGAGCACCCCAAAGGCCAAACTCTAAGGCGCACTCTTCATTTGGAGCCAAACCCTATCTAAAAAGGCAAAGGCACCCGCTCCTATTGATGAGAACGAGAAGAGCAAACCAGCAAAGGATTCTTCAAGATTCCCCAACTCTGTGAACTGGTGTTCCCCGCCATGGTTGAGAGGAACTATCATGGCGAGCATCTACTCGCTCCGCCAGACAAGGTTGCTCCTTGTATTTTACACCGTATTGAACGGTGAGGATGGAAGTTTCTTCTGAGAAAACCACAAGAGGTCAACCTCTCATGTGTGGTAGAATTCTACACTAACTACCATCTTCTCTCTCTTCAATCGGTATACATGCGTCAGAAGCAAGTCCCAGTTTCAGAAGAGGCTATTCAGCAAGTGCTTAATATCTTACCGGTACCAAGTGATATGGATGGCTACCAAGAGGTCTTACATCAGCGAGAGAAATTTGGATTTGGTTGGGAGTCGATCTTCCTAGTCATTGCTGAACCAGAGGCATTTTGGACCCATGGTCGACTCCGGATGAGGCCCAAATGCATTGACGCACGTTTCCTCATTGTAGAAGCTAGAGCTTGGGCCCAGATCATATCCCACTATGTGATACCTAGCACCCACAAGTTGTTTTTCACGGCGGACCTCGCTTTGCTTGTTTGGTGTCTTCTCACGGAGAGACCAGAGAACATTCCGCTTCTTGTTAAGCAAGCGATGGGTCAAGTCCACGCTTGGGATAATTTTCCATTTCCAGCATTGGTATCTAATTTAGTCACTACTGCGGGTGTTCCTTGGGAAGACATGGACACGAAGGCTATAATTCCGGCTAAGGGCGATGTGGTCCCTAGCAGAAATGGCAAACATGGTTCATGAAAGTTTGTGTGGGTGGTGAGTTTTGATAGGGGCTTTCTGTTGAAGCATGGTCAAGTGATGGTATCTTTGGATGAATATCATATGGAGCATTAGAATTCCCTTCCCATCCACCATTAGAATCATGACTAGCATCATTTTGTGGTGGAAGAAAATATCCCATATGGTTTTCTTGCTCATCTTGTGTCTCTGAAGCAAATCTCCATGGATTGGAGTGCTTAGAATTTGTATTTTCTTGGTGATATTCCCAGCCACCATTAGAGATTGGTGATGGTGGATAATATCCCACGAAATTTGTTTGATCATAAGATGAGTTGAACTCCATTTGAATTTTGGAAAACACAACACCAAGGAAAATTGAAATTACTCATACCAGAGATGAGAATTTCTTTGTGAGGCAAAAACTCAAACACCTTGGTTTCAATTTAAAATAGAAAACAAAAATAAAAAAAAAATACTTGATCTAGACTTCTCACCCACTTAATCATTGTTGATCTAAATCAATCCCCGGCAACGGCGCCAAAAACTTGATGGATATTTTTGGAAAACGAATTCCAACACCTAAAACTCACCGGCAAGTGTACCGGGTCGCATCAAGTAGTAAAACTCACTTAGAGTGAGGTCGATCCCACAGGGATTGATGGATCAAGCAACTTTAGTGGGTGATTAGTTTAGTTAAGCTAACATTGATGATTTGAGTGATAATTGATGCAACAGAAAGTGAATTGCAAGGAATTTAAAAGATGCAGAAAATAAAATTGCAAGTAACTTAAAGAACAAGAAAGTAAAATAGCTGAAACTTAAATTGCAAGAAATGTAAATTGCATTAAATGTAAAGGGGAGTGGGTGCTGGAAATTAAAGAAAGCAATAGATCAAGCAATTCGAACTTTAACTTGCAAGAAAGTGTAAATGTGCAGGAAATTAAACCAAGCTAAATGTGAACGGAAATGTGAAATTTTAGAATGCAGGAAAGGAAATTGCAGTAAAGTAAAAGTAGCAGAAGAATTAAATGGCTTGAAAGTAAATTGAGTTGGGTGCTGAGAATTAAAATTCAACAGGAAAGTGTAAATAGCAATCACATAGAGAAGTAAAAGATGCAAAATCATGCAACAGATCTAAACAGAAAAGGGAAATTGCTTGAAAATTTCAAAACAACAAGACTGATGCTTAATTTGCAGCAATTTAAAGAATGTTGAAGATCTCAGGAGTGGAAGAGAATAGAAAGCAAGTCTAGATCTCAAATCCTTCCTTGATCCAACAATAACAATTGCAAATTGAAAATGGAAAAGTAAATTGCAGAAGAAGAAAAGAGAAGTTGCAAATAGAGAATGAAAACAGAATTCCTTCCAATCTCAATCCAAGATTTAAAACAGAAATGAAAATTAAAGAGAGAGTTTTCTAATCCTCCTACTCCCTAGTGGAGCTAGCCTCCTATGTTCTCTAATGGAGCTAACCTCCTTTTGAAAATGAGAGTGATGCCTTTATATAGGCTTTTTACAAAATAAAATGAAATTGAAATGAAAAACAAATTAAATGAAAATCCTAATTCTTGCTTATTCTTGTGCCTTTGAGTGATGATGTGGGCTTTGCTTGCTTTGGATTTGAAGAAGAGATGGGTTTGGTTGGCATTGATTCAATTTGGTGAAGAATTGAATTTTAATAGAATTTTGGTTGAATTTTGGCCCATGGGTGACACTCCCAGGGCATGGCTCAGTTGAAAAACCAAAACTGAGCGCCCAAACTTGTCTTTGGCTTGCCCAATTTGTGTGTGTCCTAGCCTTGCTCATGTTACACCTCAATAGAGCTCAATTGAAAAAATGAACTGAGCTTTCTTTCTTGTCCTTGGTGCGCCCAAATTGTGCGAAGATTAGGGGGGGATAGCGCTCAGTTGAGAAAGCAAACTGAGCTTCCCATTGTAGCGCCTTGCCTTAGGTGCCATGCTTTCAAGTTCGAACCATGGTGGAGGCATCTTGGTGTTGATTTCTTTGGAAGAGTGGAGTGCTCCTTGCTTTTGGTATGAGAAGCTCCAAGTTCGAATCTGGCTGTTCCCCTTTTGCTGTATTGCGCCTTGTATTTTCCTTGTGGCAAGCCCGATAAAGCTCACAAAACCAACTGAGCACTCTTGCTTCCTTTCTTTAATTGAACGCTAGGCTTTATGCTTTTATTTTGTTCTCTTTAATGAATGTTATACATGCTTTATATTGCAATGCATTAATGTAAGCTTTAACAATCAAATGATTCATGCATGCATTCATCTTTATTAATTAATGCCAATTGTAATAACGTTAAAGCCATTTGCTTTAATAATATCTTACATGAAATTTTCCATTGGCTTTAATTAATAATGCATGTATTTCATTCATTTAGCGTTCATTTCATTGGCGTTATACATTTCATGCATGCAAGCTTTTATTTATTTAATTAATAATGCTAATGCGTTCATGCATTGCATAATTATTAAACGCATGCGTTCATGTGTATTAATGCATATGCCAAAGCCTCATGGTCATGGGTCACGCTTTTAAAAGCGTGGCCTAAGGTTCCAAAGCGTGCTTAACTTCAAAGTGTGCCCAAAATTTCTCTTTTCTTTTTTTAGCTTATTTTGTGCTCTTTTTGCTTCTTTTTCTTCTTATTTCCTACAAAATTTATAAAATCAAAAGATGAAGGAAATATACCATTTAAGCACAAAAGAATGCAATATTTAAGCACTAATTATCAATTTCTTGTATGAAAAAGCATAGAAAAATATGACATGTTGACATGTCATCACTTGGTCAAAATAATAACTTCTTCCCCAAGAAACTGTGTTTTGGGGTACCCTACCAATTTTGAAAAAAAAAATTTGCGGAAAACTTGCTTCAAGAATGTATTTGGGAACATAGTGATTGAGCTAAGAACACAAGCATGTAAATTTTGAGCCCATTGTGTGGTTATACCTTCTAACCACTATTCCACATTCTTGTGTGTATTATTCTCTCTCTATGATTGTAATCCTTACTTTGTCTAATTCTATATATCCATTACTTTGTGTATGAATGCATTTACATGATTGAGGCCATCATTTCAATAGTCACTTCTCCCAAACGGCCTTAACCCTTTTACACACCATTGCTAACCAATTTTGAGCCTATGATAAAAAGAGCACATCAACAACCTTAAGCGAAAAACAATGAATGTCCCTGGATTTGGATCCTTGATTAGCTTAGGTAAGTGAAGGTGTGTATCATTCAAATGGGAGGGTGCACTTGGGAATTTGGGTAGATGTAAAGAGGTGTATTGTAGTTGTAATTGAAAATTCTAGGATTTGGGAACATACTCATGTATTGAATGATTGAACCATATGCATTGAAACTTTTATACATGAAACCACACGAAAAAGGGGACCAAAAAAAAAAGAGAAAGCAATGAAAGGGGATAAAAATGCCCCAAGACAAGGTAATAATAACAATGTATATGGGATGTTAATTGAAAAGATTGCATGAGTATGCAAAAAGTGAAACCCATGGGTAGCTAGGTATTGTATTATAGTTGCATAGGTTGTTCTATGTGTCTAGTAGGATCCTAGGTTAATCAAGGACTCAAATTTTAAGCTCACTTGACCATATACATCCTTACCTTCACCCTAGCCCCATTACAACCCATGAATAAGACCTCATGATAATTGTAAGCATGCATTAAGTAATTGTTGATTGTTAGATGAAAGACAAATCTTGGAAAGCATGATTAGGAGAGGATTGAGTGACAAACCCTATACACTCGAGCAAATAGAGCGGATACACTTCCGGTGAGGGTTCGATGCCCAACTCCTTGTTCCCGGCTTTCACAAGCGTTCATCTAGCAAGTTATATGCACTTCATAGTAATATTCAAATTGGTAGGATTAGTGAACTGCATATCATTTTCACCCCGTATACTCATATGTGTTCTTGGAGGATAGATTTACCATTGACCAAGTAGATAGATGATTTTACATTAGTTGCATGCATTCACTTAGGAAATTTGCATTTCATAAACCCTTTTCTCACCATGATCTTTGGTCTTTTTACTTTAAGCATGAGGACATTCTTGGTTTAAGTGTGGGGAGATTTGATAAACTCCAATTTTGTGGTTTATATTATGTAGAATTTGGGGGGTTTTGTTAATATTTCTCACACTTATCCACAAGAATTGCATGGTTTTGTGTTCTCTTCCTAATATTGCTTCATGATGAAAAACATGCTTCTTTTGCCTTAAAATTGCTATATTTTGATCCTCTTCTATTACCATTCGATGCCGTGACATGTTTGTTGAGTGATTTTAGAATTAATAGGGCAAGGATGGTCTAGAAGAGAGAAAGAAATCATGCACAAGAGGAAGGAACATGAAAATTTGGATTTTGGGAATTTCAACATGGATGCGCACGCATGAATGTGGACAGCTGGAAGCGGCGCACAAGGATGGACGCATCCGCGCAGATTAGGAAAATCCACACCGGTGCACAAGCGTACATTGCACGCATGCGTGGATCACAAAAGCAATCGGCGTGCACGCACACATGGCGCGTACGCGCGACAAAGTGCACGTGACCTCATTAAAGGAAATCGTGCCTGGCGATTTTTGAGGCTCAGGAGGCCCAAATTCAAGCTAGTTCTGCATGGAAAAGACCCAAGAATGCTAGGGGAAAGGGAGGGATCATTCATTTTACACTTAGACACAATTTTTAGCTAGTTTTTGGTTCTTGTTCTTCTAGAGAGAGAAACCGTTGTTTTTCTCTATATCTAGCTTTGATTTGATCTTCCCTTGTTGAATTTTGGATTGGATCTTGTTAATTACTAGTTGTGATTGCTTAATTTGAGTTTCTTAGTATGATTTGGTTTAGATCTTGTGTTAGTTTATGATTTCTAGTCAATTGTCATTTTATACCCATTTCATGAATGTTGTGAATTTTGACTTGCTAATGTTACGTTGATGATTCTTATGATTAATTGTGTTGTTTGAAGATTGTATGTTGATAATGGTTAGTGGGTACTTGTTAGTTTCAATTTAATTGCAATTTGAATATGTCTTTTCTTAATGCTTACCATGTGTTTGATGAATGATGCCAGGGCATTTTGGCCAGTTTCACTGACCTTTTCTTTACTGTTTTAGAGAATCGCCAACGTTAGTGACACTCACCTTTGTCACTAACGTTGGAATGAGCCACTATGAGCAACGTTAACTCCCACGTTAACTTAGTTAACGTGGAAGCTAATGTGGATTGGAGAATGATGAGCCAACGTTAGTGACACTCACCTTTGTCACTAACGTTGGAGATGGCTATCACCACGACGTTAGAAGCCACGTTAACCTAGTTAATGTGAACTCTAATGTGGGAAGTAGGGGCATTTTGAAACGTTAGTGACAAAGGTAAGTATCACTAATGTTTTCGAAGATTTGGCAAGCCTACGTTAAAGGTTACGTTAGCCACACTAACGTGAACTCTAACGTAGGGGGAAGGGAGGATTCTCAACGTTATTGGAAAAGGTAAGTCCCAATAACGTGTGCGAAGGACCCAGAGGCAACGTTAGTGGTCACGTTGGTGCCACTAACGTTGAAGTTAACGTGGATTATCCTTGGGTTAGGAACGTTAGTGAAAAAGGTGACTGCCACTAACGTTCTTGAACCCACACTTTCACTTAACGTTAACGCCACTAACGTCCTAAGCTAAAAGTCCCTGCCCACTTCATACTTTCTCTCTGCAAGTAAAGCTAAGCCCACTAAAGAAGATAACTGCTTCAAACTCAAGATCCAAGGCCCATATCCAAGATTTGAAGAACCAACTAGAAGATCAGAAGAGTAGTATATATAGGGGTAGTTTTGAATTATAAAGGGGAGTTGGAAATTTGAGAACTACTCTCTGTATAATTTTACTTTCTCTACACTTCTAGTTTACTTTTCAGAATGTATTTTCCATCCTTGTTTTCCATTTCCAGAGCTATGAACAACTAAACCCCTTTCATTGGGTTAGGGAGCTCTGTTGTAATTTGATGGATCAATATTAGTTTTCATTATTCTTCTTCTATCTTTTCTCTTGATTTTACTAGAGAGCTTTCAATCTTCATTCAATTGGGTAGTTATATTGGAAAAGAATCTATTCATACTTGGATCTCTTCAGAATTTTGGAAGAGGAATAAAGAGATCATGCTAGAAATGCTTTCTCATGTTGGACTAAATTGGGGTTTGGATGGATATAGTGACATATAATCCTACCAACACTTTGATTTGGAAATACATGTGGTATAATCAGTGACCATACTTCATCTCTTCTCATGAGCAATTGACCAAGGAATTGGCTATTGATCAAGATTTGAGAGATTGAATTAGCAAGAAATTGGAATTCGATCACTTAAGATTGCCAAGGAGATCAATGAATGCATTGATTGAGGAAGTGACGAGAATGAACTTGATCCGAAGAATGCAACATCTCCTAAGCCCAATGAATTCCCCATTTCTGATCTTACCCTTTCTCTTTACTTTCTGCTATTTACTTTCATGCTAAACTCCCCTTTCCCATTTAAGATTCTGTAATTTACTTTCCGCTATTTGCTTTCCGCTCTTTATTTCCAGCATTTACGTTTCTGCTATTTACTTTTCCGCCATTTAATTTTCGGTAAATCTTATATCAAATTCTGCTTAGTTCAACTAGAACATTCCTCTAATTAAAGTTGCTTGACCAATCAATCCCTGTGGGATTCGACCTCACTCTATTGTGAGTTTTTACTTGACGACAATTCGGTATACTTGCCGAAGGAAAATTGTTGAGAGACAAGTTTCTGTGCATCAAGATTATGGCGCCGTTGCTGGGGATTGATTTTGTATCAACAATGATTAAATTGGAGGATAACTAGATTGAGCATTTTTCTTTTGTTTGATTTAAAATTCTGTTTGAGTAATTTACTTTCTATTTAGTTATTTTCTCCCCTTTCCTCTACCCATTTTTTTAGTTGTTTACAATTCAGTCCGCTAACCCACAAACTGTTTGATATATTGCATCACTCACACTAACAGCAATTCTAACAGAAATACTTTCTGCATCTATTTCCTTGCTTGTGCCTTGTTGGTTGTATGACAGGGAGAAGAAGCGGGGCTTCAACTTCCTTTGATTCTGAACCTGAGAGGACCTTCCTTAGATTAAGGAGGGAAGCAAAAGGAAAGAGAGTAGTTGGTGCTGAGGAAGAGGAGGAGTATTTTGAGCCAAACATGGATGAAAATATGGGGAACCATCATGAAGAAGAGGCTCACAACCATGACAGAGATGGTCTAGCAAATCATGCTGGGCAGGAGAGAAGAGTTTTAGGCTCTTATATCAACCCAAACCCAGGAAACTGTGGGAGTAGCACTCAAAAGCCAACCATACATGCCAACAACTTTGAACTAAAGCCACAGCTCATCACCCTTGTTCAGAAAAACTGTTCGTTCGGAGGAGGTGTCCAAGAAGACCCCAACCAACATTTAACCACCTTCCTGAGGATATGTGATACTTTGAAGTCTAACGGTGTTCACCCTGACACCTATAGACTATTTTTATTTCCC
Organism: Arachis ipaensis; assembly: GCF_000816755.2. NCBI lineage: Eukaryota > Viridiplantae > Streptophyta > Magnoliopsida > Fabales > Fabaceae > Arachis > Arachis ipaensis. The sequence continues at coordinate 90,701,513 of NC_029785.2, forward strand.
TTCTCACTCAAGGATAAGGCACCCAAATGGCTAGAGTCCTTCCCGAAGGAGAGCTTAACAACCTGGGAAGATGTGGTGAACAAATTCTTGGCAAGATTCTATCCTCCTCAAAGAATCAACAGACTGAGAGCTGAGGTTCAAACTTTCAAGCAACAAGATGGTGAGACTCTCTACGAAGCATGGGAGAGGTTTAAGGACCTGACAAGAAGGTGCCCACCAGATATGTTCAATGAATGGGTGCAGTTGCACATTTTCTATGAAGGCCTTTCGTATGAATCAAAGAAGGCAGTAGACCACTCATCCGGGGGATCTCTGAACAAGAAGAAGACCATTGAAGAAGCCATAGATGTCATTGAGACTGTAGCAGAGAATGACTACTTCTATGCTTCTGAAAGAGGTAACACTAGAAGAGTGATGGAGCTAAACAATATAGATACACTGCTGGCCCAAAACAAGATTATTATCAAGCAGCTGGCTGACCTCACCAAGAAGATGGAGAGGAACCAAGTAGCAACAATCACCACCTCATCAACAACCCAAGAGGGGGTGAATGCAGAGGCAGAAGGTGAGCATGAACAAGCCAACTACATTGGAAACTCACCCAGGCAGACCCATGATCCATACTCCAAGACCTATAACCCTGGTTGGAGGAATCACCCAAACTTTGGGTGGGGAAATCAACAAGATCAAGGCCAAGATCAGAGACGTCACAACCCCAACAACCATGCAGCTCACCAACATTCCACACTGAGATCATATCAACATCACCCTAACAACACCTCTCCACATCCATACCAAAACCAAAATAACCCAACTCATCCATCCAATCCAAACCCACCATCATCTGATGACAGACTCTCAAGGATTGAGACTCTACTTGAAGGCATATGCAAAGAGATTCAAGATAACAAGGTGTTCAAGGAGGAGGTGCGAGCCAACATTAAGAATTAGGGGGACACCATCAAGAGGCTAGAATTTCAAGTGGGATACTCTCCGAGCAGATTTCCAAACCTACTGACAGGTTCCCAAGTGACACAGAGAAAAACCCGAGAGGTGAAGCAAAGAAAGTAAGATAGGAAGATTGCAAGATGGTCACTATAAGTGATAAGGAGACCGAGGACGAACCGAACAAACCATTAGAACAACCTGGAGATACATCAGTAGAGAAACAGGAAGAGAAGCACCAAGCACCCAAAATTTCACAGAAGGAGCTGATAAGACTCTATGCACCTTTTCCCCAATTACTCAATGGTGGTGTAGAGAAGAGAATATACTCAAGGTTTTTTGACATGTTTGCATCTCTCCATGTAAACATACCATTCATCAAGGCCCTCCAACAAATGCCCTCATACATTAAATATATGAAGGAGCTGCTGACCAAGAAAAGCTCACTCAAGGGAGGACAAATAATAGTGATGAATAAGGAGTGCGGTGCTCTCATTCAACCAGAGCTGCCTACAAAGAGGAAGGACCCAGGGAGTTTTTACATCCCCTGTGCCATAGGAGAAACAATGTTTGATAAAAGACTCTGCGATTTGGGAACAAGCATCAACTTAATGCCTTTATCCCTTATGAAGAGGCTGCAGATCAATGAGATGATACCCACAGATGTAGTTATCAAGCTGGCTGACAAAACTCAAAAACAAGCAGTAGGAGTGGTTGAAAATGTGCTAGTGAAGGTTGGAAAATACTTCTTGCCCACAGACTTTGTCATATTGGACATGGAAGAGAGTCACCTCCACACAATCATATTGGGAAGATCATTCCTAGCTACAGCCAAAGCACTTATAGATGTGGAGCGAGGGGAGCTAATTTTGAGGATCCATGACGAACAACTCACTTTCAATGTTTTCAAGCCCTCACAAGAAACAGATCAAGAGAACAAAGAACCAAGGAAAGATCACAGTAAGATACTGAAGGAAGAAACAAGCACTGAAGCACAACTAGCACATCTGGGAATCCCCTTGGTTGATGAACAAGGCAATCAGCAGCTGTCACAGCTCAAGGAAAATCAGGAGGAACCTAAACCACCAGAGTTATATGAGACCAGCAACAAAATCTCCTTGGAAAAGGAGGTCACAAAGAGCAAAGCAACATCAAAAGGAACAAAGAAGAAGGTACCAAGGAGGTGGAGGAACAAGAAGATCCCTACAGAGGACTTCTCTCTAGGGGATAAAGTAATCTCAGCTTACTTCCCAGCTATTCCCCCAAATCTCCCCACCATCCCATCTCAGCTACCTAAAGTTTTTACCATCAACAGAGTTCTCTCCTTAGAACATGTGGAGATCCTTGATGAAGCCAATGGAGATAGATTTACAGCAAGGGGGGAGGACTTGAAGAATTACCAACCACCCTGACAAAGGAAAAACGTCAAGCTAGTGACGCTAAAGAAGCGCTTCATGGGAGGCAACCCATGCTTTATATGCTTTTAGACTAGTTAATAATGCAAAATTCATGAATTCAAAACCAACCTTGACATACACTTGAAGGAATCCTTTTATGCAGCATATAGTGAGGAATAAGTTTGGTGTTCAAGGCATACTAAGAAAGCATGAATGCAATTCATATCATGTTACTCTTAGAGCCTTGAACAAAACTTTTTCATCACATGGCCACAAACTAAGTTTGGTGTCACCTATGGCGTCACCAATGTTGCATATATGGACATTCAGTTAGTCAGTTGGTTTGTTCTCATGAATAAGCAAAATTTTTTATTTTTGCCGCCACTATCCACACATTTAATAATCACATTTTGTTATTCTGTAGAAAAATTGATGGGACAATTGAAAGGAGAAGTTTCGGCCACTTCATGAAGGGAGAGTACACACTTGTCTTAAAAGGGAATACATTGGAAAATGTGGCCATGCAACATTGGAAAAAGGATACCCTTGGAGACCGAACCAACTCCTTCATAAAGTTGATGATCATTGTCCTCTTTCCATGCTAAACCCCAACCGTCCATCAATCAACAACTCCATCAATCCACACCTTTCACCTCTCTATATAAATGATCCTTGTTCCATACCCCACCTTCACATTCCACTCTCACTCTTCACATTTATCATTTTCGGAGCCCAACACCTTCACATAACCAAAATCACTCATGGCTTCATCAAGCTCTAAGAGAAGAAAGGGAAAGGAGCCTAAGGAGCAACGCCCTTTTGATGAAAAGAAATTTAGAACCTTTCACCATGCATTACAGTACGGATGGATGGTTGATAAGGAGATCATCTATGAGATGGGCTTTCAAGTCAGAAAAACTGAGTGTCCCGAAATCACGAAGAAGGTAGAAAAGAGAAGATGGGAGCTCCTCACTGATCTGGTCATTAGGGTAAATGCAAATCTTGTAAGAGAGTTCTATGCAAATGCGGTCCGATATGATAAGGCAGATGAGTCCTATACAAGTTTTGTAAGAGGAAAGACCGTGGATTTCAGTCCCATGAGGGTCATGAGGGCATTAAAGCTACGGTCCATACCATTTGCAGAAGAGAGCTACCATTCAAGAATTGATAACAGCCCCAATTATGACCAGATTGTGCAAGATATTTGTGTACCAGGAGCTGACTGGGTACGAGATTCTGAAAGGAAACCCAAGTTCATTAAGAGAGGAGACCTCACTCCTAAAGCAAAGGGGTGGTTTGAAATCGTAAGGAGATCCATCCTCCCCGCCGGAAACAACTCAGAGGTAAATCTCAAGAGAGCCACAATGGTGCACTGCATACTCAAAGGAGGAGAGATCAAGGTTCATGAACTCATAGCCGAAGGCATTAGGAAGGGAGCCGAGAAAAGCGACTCTAGAGGAAAGTTAGGCTACCCCAGCACTATTTTCTGACTATGTGACAAAGCTGGAGTGGTGTTTGAAGATGAGGACCCGGAATGGATAAAAGAGGGCATTCCAATTATAGTTCGACAGATGCATGCTGTTGCATCTCCCCTACCTCAACGGAAGCAAAGGAAGAGGCCAGCCCATCAAGTAGAGAAGGACAAGACCTAGAGGAGCAAGCTCCAGCCACTTTGGATATGCACTAACTACAGGAAGCCATTGATGGTTTATCTAGACAATACTTGGAAAGCCAAGGAGCACAGAAGGAGCTTCAACTGCAAATGATGGAGCAGCAATTGGAACAAGGAAAACAATGGGGTGAATCCTTCCACAGGATAGAACAAAGGCAAAATGAACAACAAGAATTTATCCAGAAGCTAATCAACATCCAAGCACATCAAGGTGAACACATACATGAGATGCATCGAAAACAATTAGAACAAGCAGAACTCTTTGACGAGCACAAGGAATTCTCAGAAAGGGTTTACATGAGTGAGATTGGGAATCATATAAACACCCAAGCCAGGCTCGGATACTTAGTCGGACAGCTACCTATATTGCATCCAGGAATCATAAGGTACGAAGAAGTGAAGGATGAATTAGCACGAGAAGGAAGAGAAAGGGTGGAAAAGAGTCACGAATCAGTAAGGAAGGCACTTGAGGATTGGAAGAAAGCGAGACTGGCAAGGATTCGAGGAAACACAAGTAGACACAAAGAGGACAAACAAGAGGGAGAGCATGGGTAACCACATGATTAAAAGGTGGTGGAGTTCCCTCTTTAATCCATCTTTTCCAAGTTCTAAATAAGGAAAATCATGTATGAAATAGAACATGTTCCATGGTAGTTTAGGATTTTCAATTCTGCCTTTAAGTTTTTCTTTACTTAAGTTGATATGTGCTGGTTTTAATGTCAATGCTGCATCTTCATCTTGCTTATTGTATGCTTGTCTTTTTTTTTTTAGCCAAATAAAAAGAGAATATTTGTTATAAAAGACCAGAGTAGAATCCATATTGTGGAGTAAGTTCCTAATTTTGTGGTGTGGTAATAGATTAGCTAAGTTGGTTCACCAATAAGGTGGGAAGGCAACTATCTGTCCTGAATTATATGCTTGAAACACACCCCATGAGACTAGCTAAATAACAAGATCCTAATAAGAAAAAGGGGAAAAGAAAATGAAAGTTGAAAAATAAAAGAAAAAGAGTAAGAAATAAGGCTAGGCACCAAGGGTTTGAATCTTGAGGCAAGTGCCTGTGGTGTTCCTGTGTAAGGGATTTACTTGGATGAATAAGCTCTTAGGGGTGCCTTATCACTTGGTAACTTGGGTTAACTAACCCAGGATTATCAGCTGAAAGTCCACTATCAAGAGTAACCTTTGCTACAGAACACTTAGTAATCTAAAGAGGTGCTGGACACCAAGGTCTCAAGAAAAGAAAATAAACAAATCATGTGCCTGTGGTGTGTATGTAAGGGGGAAAGAGACTTGAGGGAGTAAGTCCTTAGGGGTGTCTTAACACCTAGCACCTTGAACCAACTGGTTCGGGAGTGCTCGCTGAAAGCTTATCTTAAAGAGTCGCCCCCTCACAGAGCACCTAGTCTAAGAACACAAATAAGCCCTGAAATGACAAAAAGGATCAATGAATAAAAGTCTCATAGGGTGCAATCAAGCGAGTATTCCATAAAGGTCTAAAGTCTCATAGGGTGCAATCAAGCGAGTATTCCAGGACATGATAAAGGTCTGAAAGCCAGTGAAGGAATGAACCTAAGTTGCTATGCATGAAACCACCATAAAACCAAGGACATGACTTCCACAATAATGGCTCATTTCTCTTGGTATTTCATTCATCATTCTCTTGTTCCAGTACTTGCTTAGGGACAAGCAAGCTTTAAGTTTGGTGTTGTGATGCCAGGGCATTTTGGCCAGTTTCACTGACCTATTCTTTACTGTTTTAGGGTAGTTTCATGCATTATCTTAGGAAATAAGCATGTTTTGGATAGAATTTCACTTACATCTTGATTCAAGCAAACATTATGCACTTTACATGATTTCATGAAAATTATGCAAGAATTGAATGACAAATTGGATGATGCATGTCTCATGATTTGAATTAGAACTTTGATGCACTCTATTGCTTGATTTCAGGACAAAGGAAACAAGGAAGAACCACGTTAGCAGCCAAGTTAGGCTAACTAACGTAACCACTAACGTGGAATGGGAGCTAGCTTGCAACGTTAATGAGAAAAGTAATCACCAATAACGTCCTCGAAGCCATCATAGCCCACGTTAAGAGTCACGTTAACTAAGTTAACGTGAACTCTAACGTGGACGAAGAAAATGAAGCCAATGTTAGTGACACTCCCCTTTGTCACTAACGTTGGATCAAGCTCATATTGGCCACGTTAAGAGCCACGTTAACTCAGTTAACGTGGACTCTAACGTGGGAAAGCAAAAGAATGGCCAATGTTAGTGACAGTCACCTTTTTCACTAACATTAGACTAAGCCACTTTGAGCCACATTAGTTGCCACGTTAACTTAGTTAATGTGGAAGCTAACGTGGAGGGAGCAAGAATCGCCAATGTTAGTGACACTCACCATTGTCACTAACGTTGGAATGAGCCACTATGAGCAACGTTAACTCCCACATTAACTTAGTTAACGTGGAAGCTAACGTGGATTGGAGAATGATGAGCCAACGTTAGTGACACTCACCTTTGTCACTAATGTTGGAACTGGCTATCACCACCACATTAGAAGCCACGTTAACCTAGTTAACGTGAAATCTAATGTGGGAAGTAGGGGCGTTTTGAAACGTTAGTGACAAAGGTGAGTGTCACTAATATTTTCGAAGATTTGATAAGCCTACGTTAAAGGTCACGTTAGCCACACTAACGTGAACTCTAACGTAGGGGGAAGGGAGGATTCTCAACGTTATTGGAAAAGGTAAGTCCCAATAACGTGTGCGAAGGACCCAGAGGCAACGTTAGTGGTCACGTTGGTGCCACTAACGTTGAAGTGGGGTTTGGATGGATATAGTGACATATAATCCTACCAACACTTTGATTTGGAAATACATGTGGTATAATCAGTGATCATATTTCATCTCTTCTCATGAGCAATTGACCAAGGAATTGGCTATTGATCAAGATTTGAGAGATTGAATTACCAAGAAATTGGAATTCGATCACTTAAGATTGCCAAGGAGATCAATGAATGCATTGATTGAGGAAGATATGAGAATGAACTTGATCCGGAGAATACAATATCTCCTAAGCCCAATGAATTCCCCATTTCTGATCTTACCCATTCTCTTTACTTTCTGCTATTTACTTTCATGCTAAACTCCCCTTTCCCATTTAAGATTCTGCAATTTACTTTCCGCTATTTACATTCCGCTCTTTATTTCCAGCATTTATGTTTCTGCTATTTACTTTCCCGCCATTTAATTTTCTGCAAATCTCATATCGAATTCTGCTTAGTTCAACTAGAACATTCCTCTAATTAAAGTTGCTTGACCAATCAATCCCTGTGGGATTCAACCTCACTCTATTGTGAGTTTTTACTTGACGACAATTCGGTATACTTGCCGAAGGAAAATTGTTGAGAGACAAGTTTCCGTGCATCAATGAATTGTTTCCCTTGATTGTGGAGTAGTTCTCTTTACTCTTGGCCTAGGCTAAGGGAATTGGGTAAACTTGAGTCATTGGGTCTAATGGATTTGATGATTTGGGAACCCTTAGTGGTCAATTTGATCACCATTGACACTAGCCTACTACTAAGTCAATTAGTAGTTAGGTAGGACCTTATGGGTTGATGTTGACTAAACCATTTAACATACTTCAAGTATAGAAGTAGCCTTAATGAGTTTGGTTCCTCGTAATTGTCAAGATATGGTTATTAGATAAGGATAGTGACCCCAATTCCCATGTCTAGCCAAGAGTTGCTTTTATTATTCATATTTGAATCCCAAAAATCCTACTTGCCTGTCTTAGTTATAGTTAGTTGTTTAGTTTTAAGGTAGAATTATATTAGATGTTATCTTGCTAGTTTAGAATTGCTCCCATCTTACTTTAGTTATTTGAATTAGTTTCTTGCACTTCAAGATTACTTGCTTGTTAAGATTCCTAGTTTAATTTCTCGCTCATGACTCACAACCCCGGAATTCTAACCAATGTTGATGTACATGTTTCCCCATTCCTTGTGAGATGACCCGAGGTTTGAATACTTCGGTTACTTTTATTGGGGTTGAACTTGTGACAACCAATTTCTTTCTAAATTTGACTTGAGGCTTGACTATCGGTTTGGGCTATACTAACAACGGAATTATTTGTGGAATTCTGAACCGGTATAATTCCTTGATCTTATCAGTACGCATCCTTGCACGAAGTCACCGTTGTGCGTACGCACGCATCACTGTGCATACGCACCTTTGCTGGAGCTTCGAAACTCCATTTTCTTCATGATTTCTCCCCTTTTGGATGCTCTTTCTTCACTTCTTCAATCCAAACTTGCCTTAAAAACCTGAAATCACTTAACAAATACATCAAGGCACCAAATGGGATTAAAGTGAATTAAAATTGACTGAATTAATCACAAAAGAGCATGTTTTCATTTTCAAGCGCAATTTAAGAAGAAATCTCAAAAGCATGCTATTTAGATGAATAAATGTGGGTTTATGTGATGAAATCCAGTCAAATCAAACCAAAATATATCGTAAAATATGGACTCATCAGAGCTGCTTTGTCTTCCTGAGTTAACTCTGGTACTATTGCTCTCTTTGCTTGTGAATGATTCCTTCAATGGCAGGTTGTATGTGATTGACACTGGTTTGAGCAGCTACCAATACTCCTCCGGATCTAAACCCCAGGTTTAGTGTAGATCCATCTCTACTTGAGGGTGATGTTCCTGTAGGCTATTCTCCTTAATGATCCTACTCAAAATACCACAGACAAGGTCAGATCTTCCGAATCTGAGAATGCTGCCTCTATGCATTCCAGGCACTACCACATAGACCCTAATCTCCCCGAAAATTGGCTAAACTGATTTATCGAGAAGTCTCCAATGAAATCGTGGATTAGCCGTCTGAGAGATGTATATTCAAGCTGTTGGTCGTCCTTGTTCGGTGAAAGACGCATTCTGACCCAAGTAGACGCGGGTGTTTGTCAGGCACGTTCGTCTTAATGTGATGAACAGAGCTAATTGGTTAGATCATCCTATTCACCACGATGAAGTACGAATATACATCTTAGAATTGATCAAACATGGATCGAAGAAAACGGTAGTACTTTTATTATTTCATAGGACTCAGCAGGGCTCCTCCCCTCAACCTAGGAGTTTTAGAAACTCATACTGAGGTAAAAACAAAGAAAAAACGAAAATATGGCAGACCTCTCCTCTGAAAGGTGTAAAAGGTTCTTTAAATACTTGGTTAACGACCAAGGATTACACAGAAAGGATAAAACAGTCTATTTAGTGCTAAAATCCACTTCTGGGGCTAACTTGGTGAGTGTTTGGGCTAACCTTTGATGAGATCCACGTGCTATGAGGCTCCTTAGGCATGGAATGCCAGCCAGGGTATCCTCTCTGGGCCTTTGGACGCTGGGCTCTGCTCATTGGGCGCTGGACGCTTGGAAAGCGGGTAGGAAGTTGGCGTTGGGCACCAGTTTTGGGCCTTCTAATCCAAAGCAAAATATAAATTATTATATATTTCTGGAAAGCTCTGGAAGTTAGGTTTCTATAGCCGTTGAAAGCACTCTTCCGAATGCAGGCAGGTCAGACTTCTGCTCCAACTCCTCAATTTTAGCCAGAAAATACCTGAAATTGTATAAAAACAAAAAAACACATAGTAGAATCCAAAAATGTGAATTTAACATTAAAATCTATAAAAACTTAATAAAAACTAAATAAAAACCACTAAAAACTATATGAAAATGATGTCAAAAAGCGTATAAAATATCCGCTCATCACAACACCAAACTTAAACCGTTGCTTGTCCCTAAGCAACTAAAAACACATTAGGATAAAAAGAAAATTATGATACAATAAATTTCTAAGTTTTGAATGAAGCTTAGTTAAAATCAGGTGAGCGGGACTTAATAGCTTTTTTCTTCCGAACAGTTTTGGCATCTCACTATCCTTTGAAACTCAGAGATGTTGGCATCCTTAGGAACTTAGAATCCATATGATATCATTAACTTTCCTAGTTAAGCTTATTTTGATTATTGAATACAACTTTTTGAGTCTTGGCCATTATCCTAAGCACTCTGTTTTCCAGTATTACCACCAAATACATTCATGCCACAAAAAACATTAATTGGGTGAACCTTTTCAGATTGTGACTCAACCTTACTAGAGTCCCCAGATAGAGGTGTCCAGAGTTCTTAAACACACTCTTTTTGCTTTTGACCACGACTTTAACTGCTCAGTCTCAAGCTTTTCACTTGACACCTTCACGCCATAAGCACATGGTTAGGGACAACTTGATTTAGCCACCTAGGCCAGGATTTTATTCCTTTGTGCCCTCATAACCACTGATGCTTAAAGCCTTGGGCCCTTTTACCCTTACCTTTTGGTTTTAAGGGCAATTGGCTTTTTCTGCTTGTTTTTTATTTTTTTTCTTTATATAGATGTCTCGAAGCGGATCAAGGAGGGAAAGGGGAAGAAGGCAAGAAAGTAAAAGTCAGTAACAATGCAGTATGATATGCAAGAACAAGGAAGTAGATATGAAGTTAGATGCGGCAGTAGTCCGCACGCATATGCAAGTTAGTATGATGTTAGATGCAGCGGTAGTCCGCACGCATATGCAAATGCAGATGCAGGAAATGTAAAATGAAGAACACAAAATTGAAGAACTAGATAAAACTTTTATTGAAGGATTGAGATTGAAAAAGAAAAAAGGAGGGAAGAAGAAGAGCTGGAGAGCTTACAAGGGAACTCTCAGAGCTTCTCTCTCTAATTTTTCTCTATGTTATTTAAAACTGAAGCGTGCCTCACAATGAGAACGATGCCTCCTTTTATAGCAAAAGATTCTACTGTTTCTACAGTACAGGTGAAGATAACCGGTACTATTTCTACAGTATAGATTTTGATTTTTGTGATTACATATATTTAGAGATTGAAGACTAATCCTCCCTGAGGTCAATTCGAAAGCAGTCATCTTCATTTTGATTATAACCACTAGAGGACTCTGCCGACGAAGTGGGATTTTCTTTGTGTTTCTTGTCTTCTTCGATCATTTGCATGATTTGCTGAAGATGCCTTGCTAGGGTTTCTTTTGATTGAGCTCTTGCGAGGGCTGCAGCTATTTGGGCTTTCTGATTGAAAAACGAAGCCATTTCTGGGTCTGAAATCTTCTGACTGTCTGGATTGGTTTTGAACCATTCTCTGACCTTTTCTGGATAGGCCATTGTTGAATCAAATTGAGACCACCATTTTACGTAACCATGCCTTTGTAGGATTGGAAGTGATTTTGGGTGGCCTGATTTAGCATATTTGTATTGCCAGGAAAATACACATGCCAGTGAAAAAGTTGAGAAAAATTTTAACATTATCGGAACACATGTTTTCTGACTGTTAAATTTTGATTGAAAAAGTTTATACCCTTCATCTGTTGGTGAGGGTAGAATTTCTGGGATTGGCCCAAAGAAGTCCCACCATTGGTAGAACCAATTTCAAAAAACATAATTGATATTTCTTTTGAAATAGATTAACCATGAATGTCTGTACTGAGTATTTTGAAACCAAAATAATTTATTCCAGGCTTCCATGTATTCCCAATAATTAAAACCTATTAGGTCATAATTTTGAGAAAATTTTTGAATTTTGTTTAAGTTGTTCCCAAATTACTTTGGGGATAAGATTTTGAGAATTTGGATGGTTGAATGGGTTATAAATTTAGGATTGGTTTTGTCTTTGTAATGCTTAATAGACACTGAGTATTAGGATGAATTCGTAAAATTGGTGAGTTTTGTTGGGTGCCAAAGGCCTGAAGTGGAATCCAGTGGGAAAAATTTTTGGGATGACTTTGTTTGGTGAGCTATCCCAAAATTCAGGCTCCATATGGATAATGTTTGAGGTCTTCTTTGTGGACATGTAGTTGGTTTGGGCTTTTTATTTTTTGATGGTGCTTGAGGATGTTTGGGGTGATTGGGTAATAGCTTTTTCTTTTGGGTTTTGTATTATTGTTTTTTGGATGGCCATTTGGGATATCAGTTGAGTTGTGTCGATTTCTTCATCTGACTCACTACAAATATCGGCCCAAGATTTTTTGTTGAGTCCTGTGAGACCTTGGTCCTATAGAGCCAGGATGGTTTCGATTGGAAAGGCATATTCTGCCTTAGTTTGTTTGGATTGAGTGATTGCTGATTCAATTGATTGTTGGGCTGAGCTTTTGGAGGATTGTTGGGTAGGTTGTTGGGTAGAAGACCCAGTTGGGGTGGTAGACCCTGATTTTCTGATGGGCCCAGGTAGAGCTAGGCGAATGCTTCTGTCTTTAGCAGAGGCTAAAGTTGCCTTTCTAGGCATGATTGTGTCCGTCCTTGTCTCCCTACAGATATTCACGTGTGAGAAAGTTAGGGAGAGAATTTGAGTTGCCCTTGATATGCTCAATATCAAAATGAAAGACACTTAAAATGGCTTGCCATCTGGCAAAAATTTGTTTTGATGCGAGGTTTTTAACATCATTTTGTAAAACATCTTTGGCCGATTTGCAGTCAACTCGGACTAAAAATTTTTGATTGAGTAAATCAGACTGAAATTTTGGGATACACAAAACAATGGCTAAAATTTCCTTTTTGATGGTGGAATAGCTCTGTTGAGTATTATTCCAATGCTTTGATGTAAATGCAATGATACATTCTTTACCATGCTGTTTTTGTTTCAAGATACCACCATATCCTAAGTCAGATGTATATGTTTCAACAATTTTGAATGCATAAGGAACAGGTAGGTAGAAGCAAGGGAGATTGCGAACTTTGGTTTTGAGAAATCTGATGATGTCAGAATGTTTGTCCGTCCATGGCGGAGGATTTTTCTTAAGCCTATCATGAAGAGGCTTAATGAGATTGTTAAGATTTAGGATGAAGTCCGAGACATAATTAAGGCATCCTAGGAACCTCTGTAGTTGAGGTTTGTCAAGGATATATATTTTTCGCATGCAAGCTTTTTCTTTCTCTTTTTGCTGCTTTTTCTTGCATCAAGAATCAATTTATGGATTTTTCAGATTATCAATAATATTTCTCCTTTTTTCTTATTTTTTCAAGAGCCATCATTCATAAATTTTGGCTTCAAAGATGTACTATTTAATCATGCATTCAGAAAACAAAAGCAAATGACGCCACATCAAACTAATTAAACTAATCTTATTTTAAACTTGAAATTAATGCATCTCTCAATTCTTTTAAAAAAATTTTCTTTTAAGCATGGTGAGAGATATATGGAACATTTTACATCTTTAAGACATCAATGTAAATGATCATGCAACTTAGAACAAGAGAACAAATAAACAGGCAAAAAGCAGAAAAAATAACAAGAAAGGGATGTAAAGCGAACGAATCCACCTGAATGATGGTGGCCAGTGCTCCTCCTTGAGGATCCAATGTAGTGCTTGATCTCTTCTATGTCACTCCTTTGTATTTGTTAAGGCTGTTGCACAGGCTCATGTGCATGCTTTCTGGTTTGCTCCATCCTCTTCTTCTATACTTAAGAGTGGTAGAAGCCATAAAGCAAAGCTTTTGCAACACCAAACTTAAGAGTTTTGCTCGTCCTCAAGCAAATATGATCAATGGGGAAGAAGAAGGTGGGGTAGGTGGAGCTTCTGTGGGACTTCTTGGTCTTAAGAGGCTAGGGAATTCCAGATTCCCTGCTTCTCTGCATTGGCATTTGGACACCCAGGGGCTATGAAAATAAATGGTTGAGTAAGTTTGGGTTTCCTCCCAACAAACATTTCTTTAATGTCATTAGCTTGACAGACAACTCCTTTCAAGGAGGAAGATAGTCATAGAGGAATAAATCCTCACTCCTTACTGGGAGCTTCCTTCCTGTGCTCTCATGTTATAGCGTAATACGCTCAAGAGACATGATTTTGTTTACTGCCTGAGGCAGGGTTGGGCTTACAGCAGTATGCTGGTGTCCCTTTTGGTCGCTTTCCTCTTCTATGGTGAATACCATGATAAGATAAGTGAATACCACCATCTTCTATGGTGAAAAGCCCTCAATATGGATATTCTTGTTTTTCCAGCCCCTAGGTATCTTCCTTTTGGGGCCTTCCTCCTTTGTGGATAGTGTACATCCAATATCAAACTTACATTTGTTCTTAGGATGGATTGAATTAGTTCTATCCAATGGAGGAAGCTTGAATGCTGAATCCTTTATGCAAGTGCCTCTCTTGTCAGGGGGTAATGGAGGGTCCGGGACCTTGAATACCATCCAGCCCTTATGCAAGGTAATCCTTGTTCCCTCTTGGATTTCCAAATTCTCCATTACTATACTTGACCCTAGGTCACACAGAGCCTTTCCAAAGGTCATGGTGCCTATGGTGCAAGGAATCAGAAAGCGTCCAGGGTATGGAAGCTTCTGAGGTAGCTCTTGCTGAACCAAAGCATGGAGTTCTTTGGTAAGCAACAGAGGTTCTTCCTCCAGAGGCTTTGTACCAAATAACTTGGCATTCAGTTTTATTAGAGCTCCTAGGTATCAAGCAACTTGCTCTTCCCTGGTGTCTTCATCCTCACCTAAGGATGAGTAGTCATCAGAACTCATACACTGTAGAAGTGCATTCAAAGGAACCTCTATGGTCTTTATGGTTTCCTTTGGTTCTAGGATAGAGGGTTCTTGAGTGGGCTTTAAGCACTCAAAGGGTGAGCTTTGACTGGCGTTCAACGTCAGCTCTGTCAGCTTATCTGGCGTTGAACGCCATTACTGTCCACCATGACTGGCATTAAACACGAGTCCCTCTAGCATTCTAGGCGTTGGATGCCCAGTAGGGATGTCCTTGATGGCATTCAACGCCAGCTTCCCTGGTTGTATGGACATTGAACGCCCAGTGAGGGCTTCTTCACTGGCGTTCAGTGCTAGGCTTGCTGCCATCATGGGCGTTGAATGCCCAGTGAGGGCTTCCTCACTAGCGTTCAATGTCTTCCCAGTCTCTCCAGACACGGCCTCTGCCTCAGTGGAAGGTATCAGATTTAAACTGGCAGCTATCTCAATGAGCTCATTTGACTCTTCATGTTTCTCTATAAGGTCCAGAGAACCACCTGCAAAGTGATCTATTGTCTCTCTGGCCCTCTTAGAGATAGCTTCATAGAAGATAATCGTCTTGCCCCATCCAAACAACACATGGGGGCAATTTTTGAGCATCAGCTTGTACCTCTCCTAGGCATCACGGAGAGACTCACCCTCATTCCGCTTGAAGGTCTGGACATCTGCCACTAGCTTTGCTAGTCTCTATGGGGGAGAGAACTTGTTCAGGAAATTGTTAACAACCTCATGCCAAGTGTTCAAATTTACTCTGAGTTCCGTATGCCACCATTCATTTGCTTGAGCATTCAGGGCAAATGGGAAGAGTTTCAGTCTAGGAGCTTTAGAGTTCACTCTATTGACCTCTATAGTATCACAGAACTACATGAAGTCAGAGATGAACTTACTGGGGTCTTCCTATGGGTGTCCATGAAACTGGCACTTTTACCGTAATAGCATGATCTGGTCTATGTTGACCTTAAAGTCATCTGGGTCAATCGGAATATTAAATAAATATGAGCTTTGAGGTCTCCAAATTTCTATAATCCCTTTTGGATCTATAGTGACTTTAATGTTCTTGCATACATAAACAGGAAAAAAAACAAGATAGAAGAAAAATAGGAGCTCTATGTTAAAGAATAGAGGACTCCCTGTGAGATGTGATAAAGAAAGGAAAGAAGACAAAGAATTAAAGATGGAAGAAGAGAGAAGGGGAGTAATTCGAATAAATAGAATTGAGGAAGAGAGAAGCAGAAATAGAAAAAGTAAATAAGAATTAAAATATTTTTGATTTTATTTTATTTATTAAATTAATTTTTGAAAAATAAGTTAATTAATTTAAAAAGAATTTAAAATTTAAATGTTAAATTTTCAAAAATAGAGGAGAGAGAAGAGGAAGAAGTTTTCGAAAATTGAGAGAGATAAGAGTTAGTTAGATAGTTTTGAAAAAGAAGAGAGAGGAGAAGAGAGATGACTTTCGAAAATTAAGGAAGAGGATAGTTAGTTAGGAGGTTTTGAAAAAGAAGAGAGAGAAGAAGGAGATATTATTTTAAAAAATTAAGAAAAAGAAGAGTTAGTTAGGAGGTTTAGAAAAATAAGAAAAGATAAAAATAAAAATAAAAATAAAAGATAATATAAGTAAAGATTTGAAATTAAAATTTGAAATTAGAAAAAAATATTATATTTTGAAATTTGATTTTGAAAAAGATATGATCTTAAAATCTGAAATTTGAAAAAAAAAATATAAGATAAGAAACAAAAAAAAAGATAAGATTAGAAAATTGATTTTGAAAAAGATTTAATTAAAAAAATTTTGAATTTTGAAAAAGATAAGATAAGATTTGAAAAAGATAAGATTTTTGAAAAAGATATGATTTTTATTTTGAAAATTTTGATCTTTGAAAACTTGACAACTAAGATATGATAAGATAAAATTTTGAAAATCAAAATCTGAATTTTTTTTTTAAATTTCAAAAATTATGTTAGAAATTAGTTAGAAAAGATAATTTTTTTTTTTGAATTTTGTGGTGAAAGAAAAAACACAAAAAAGATACAAGACTTAAAAGTTTTAGATCTAGCACCCTTTGATTTTCGAAAATTTGGAGAAAACACAAGAAGACACCAAACTTAAAATTTTAAGATCAAGACACATACAAGACTTGAACACTTTGAAGAAACACAAGAACACAAAGAACAAAATTTAAAGACTCAAAGAACTCAAGAACATGAAAAAAAGAACACCAAATTTAAAATTTTTAGAAAACCAAAAGTAAATTTTCGAAAAACACAAAGAAAAATAACAAGAAAACACTAAACTTAAAAATTGAAACAATATTTAAACAAAGAAAAATTATTTTTGAAAATTTTTTGAAAGAAGCGCTCAAAGATAATTCTGAGGATGCCAAAAATAAACTATATAAAGAACGTTTTTGAAAAGTTTTAAAATCTTTTTGTAATTGAAAAGCATGAAAAGGCAAGATTCAAACCTAGAACAAGAATGAAACAAAGAAAAGAAAAATATTTTTGGAAAATTTTTTAAATTTTTAAAAAATTGAGGAAGAACAAAAAGAAAAATTTTTCCTAATCTAAGCAACAAAATAAACCGTCAGTTGTCCAAACTCCAACAATCCCCAACAACGGCGCCAAAATCATGGTGCACGAATCCCCACACCTTCATACAGCTGTACCAGCAAGTGCACTGGGTCGTCCAAGTAATACTTGAGTGAGTCAGGGTCGATCCCACGAGGATTGTGGTTTGAAGCAAGCTATGGTTGTCTTGCAGGTCTTAGTCAGGCGGAGTCAGAAGTAAGTTCATTGTATGTTAATTGATTAAATGTCATAAATGTTGAAAGGGGTAAAACCAATTGGATTAGCTAAGAGGAATTATATATTGGGAATTGAGTTGAGAGTCAGAGTTGCTTTGTCTTTCTGGATTAACTCTGGTACTACTGCTCTCTTTGCTTGTGAATGATTTCTTCAATGGCAGGCTTTATGTGATTTACACTGGTTTGAGCAGCTACAAATACTCCTCTGGATCTGAACCCCAGGTTTAGTGTGGATCCATCTCTACATAAGGGTGAAGTTCCTGCAAGCTATTCTCCTTAATGATCCTACTCAAAACGCCACAGACAAGGTCGAATCTTCCGAATCAGAGAATACTGCTTCAATGGCTTCCAGCCTCTACCACAGAGACCCTAATCTCCCCGGAAATTGGCTGAACTGATGTCTCGAGAAGTCCCCAACAAAATCTTGGATTAGCCATTTAAGAGATGTATATTCAAGCTGTTGGTCATCCTTGTTCGGTGAAAGACGCATTCTGACCTAAGTATACGTGGGTGTTTGTCAGGCAAATTCATCTTAATGTGATAAATAGAGCTAATTGGTTAGATCATCCTATTCACCACAATGAAGTATGAATATACATCTTAGAATTAATCAAACATGGATCGAAGAGAAACTGTAGCACTTTTATTAATTCATAAGACTCAGCAGGGCTCCTCCGCTCAACCTAGGAGGTTTAGAAACTTATACTGAGGTAAAAACAAAGCAAAAACAAAAATATGGTATCCGTTAACAAAACTATGGTAGCATGAAAGAACTGAAGATTGATGGTTTAGAGGTTATAGTAAACTCTCGTTGCAAATATAGTTACTAAGCCAAGCAATCAACCTTTTTTACAAAAGTTTTGGTTGTCACGAGTAACAAACCCCTTTAAAATTGATAACCGAAGTATTTAAACCTCGGGTCGTCTTCTCAAGGAACTGCAGGGAAGTATGTTCTTATTATTGGTTACGAAGATTATAAATCGGGGTTTTGAAGATGAGGAACAAGTAATTTAAATTGCAATTAAAATAAGTAAAAGACTGTAAAATAAATAAATAACTGTAAAACACACTTTTGGCAAGGTATGAGAAATTGGAAGTCCTATCCTAGTTATCCTTATCAATGATGATGAAAATTGAATCTTAATTCCACTTAGTTAACCTTTACTAGAGCAAGGGAAGGTCAAGTGACTAATTAGTTTGATCTTCAAATCCTAGTTAATTCCTAGAAAAAGATTCGGATTATTGAAGTTCAATTCAATTAGCAAAGATAATAATTATCGATCACGTTGAGTTTAATAACTCTTGAGTTACTGATTTCTTAACCAAGACCAAAAGGGAAAAAGTAATTCTACTCGAATAAAAATGTCTTCAGATTGGAAGCAACAGTAACATAAATAAAAGAGAGTAATAATAAACTGAAATACCTCAAATAACATTAATTCAAAGAATAATATTTAACATAGAAGAATTCATAAACTAAATTGAGAAGATAAATAAAAAGGAATGTTGAACCTGATAGAAAGAGATAATCCTGAAAGCAAAAGAAATCCTAATTCTAAATCCTAAAAGAGAGAGGAGAGAACCTCTCCCTCAAAACTACATCTAATTCATCAATACTAACTAATTGGAGACTCCCTTTTGAATGGATGCATTCCCCCACTCCATAACCTCTGATCTGTGCCTTCTGGACTTGGATTTGGGCCAAAAAGGGCTTCAGAAAACATTGGGAGCGTTTTTTGTACTTTCTGGTGCGTGGCCTTTGTCACGTGTCCGCGTGGGTCACGTAGCCACTAATGTGGCTCTTCTCTGCTTCTTATTACCTAAAATCAATCAAACAAAGTGCATCAAAGTCTTGTTCTTAATCATGAGATCATGCGTCATCCATTTTATCATTCAATTCATGCATAATTCTCATGAAATCATTCAAAATTCACAATGTTTGCTTGAATCATGGTATGAATGCATTTTCAACCAAATACTTGCTTATTTCTTAAGAAAATGCATGAAACCAACCTAAAGCATAAAAAAATGGCTAGTAAAACTAGCCAAGATGTCCTGGCATCACAACACCAAACTTAAATCTTGCTTGTCCCCAAGCAAGAAAAGAACTATGCACAAAGAATTCTCTTAATTGGAATGTATTGAAGAATTGCTTATGATGCCTTAGTGGGTGAAGTGAATAAGTGACAGTGGGGTGAACTCTAATTTGTATGCTTATGCAAGGATTCCAGTGCTCATTAGTCTTTACACTTTGGAAGTCTTATATCTTAGGACTTTCATTCAAATGATATTATGGAAGTCTCTTTATAGAATGTCACCTTAAAGCAGCACTTATTTTCTAGCATTTTTTTTCTTTTTGGATTTTGGCCTCGACTCTAAATGTCATGTCTCAAAGCGGCTTTTTAGATGAGCTTTCAATCAATACTCCCAAACCAGTTAGTCTAAGGTATTAGGTGTTGAAGCACCCGTTAAGATTTACTTGCCCAAGCCTCTCTCTTTGATACAAATCCACCACAAGTATTTAACTAGGACAGTAACTCTTTGAGTTCTTGTTTCTTTATTTTTCTTCCTAGTAATTGATGCTCAGAGCCTTGGGCTTGTTCTTTGTTTTTCTTTTTCTTCTGTTTTCTTTTGTTACTGCTTCTTGGATCAATAGATGTTTGAGAAATCCCATAATACTTCTCTAAACTTCATTTCCTGTCTATGAGCTCCCATGCAAGTTTTCACAAACATGCAACCTCAATACACAACCATACAATCAGAACCTCCACTCCTTTTAATCTTTTGCTTGCCCCAAGATTTATGAAATTCTTCAACACTTTCCTTTCAAAAGAATGATTTCTTTGTTGCATTCTTAGAGATATTGGGTGCAAGTAAATTTCAAGCTGATAATCATGATATCAGAGCAACATGTTACAAATCAAATATCAACTATGCTTATCTCACAAGGAATAATCACACATGCATTAGTGTGACACTGTCATTTTAGAATGATGCAAATACCTAGTGAAGATTGAAAATCATTTTGTTGCATGGCAACACCAAACTTAGAATGCAATCATATGTCAAATTATTGAAAGTAAACTAAGCAAGGAAAGAAAATGTTACCTACGGTTGGGGAGCCTCGCAACAAGCGCTCTTTCAATGTCATTAGCTTGACATGTCATTCATGACTTTCTTCCTCTTCTTCCAATTTGTTAAGAGGAATGACCTCAAAAGAAAAGAGGAGCCAGTTAATGCCCCTTGTTTTGAGTGCCTCTCCCCAGCAAGCTTTCTTTTGTTGTTAGCTTGAGTAAATTTGCTTGTTGGGGTAGGGGTGGAATGGCTTTTGGTTGACCTTTTCTTCTTCATGGATATTATTTTTCTTTTCTTGGTCACCATCCTCTTTTTAGTCCTTATGTTGATTGCCTTCACCATCTTGATTTCAGGACTTGGGTGTTGTATGATGGTTGGAGCATCCTCCTTATCAAGAGCTTCTTGAATTGGTGGCTTAATGGATTCACCCTCTCCTCAACTCTCTGTTTCATTGGGGTGTGGACTTCCTTGATTGATTTTCTCCCTTTCTACTGCATGATGTTGCATTGAGTCTTTTGGGGGTGAGTTTCCATGTTCCATTGTCACCCTTAGTAGCCTTTGTGGGTATGGAGCTTTGGGCTTGTATACTCTCACAACCTCCTCCTTCTTTATAGGAATTTCACTTGATATGGATGCCTCTTTTTCTTGTTCTTCTGATTCCTCCCTTGTTCTTGACGATTGAATGAACTCCTCTGTTTCTGGAGTGAGTGAAGTGGTCTCTCTTTGTGATCTCAGCTCTTCAATGAATTGTTCTTCAGAATAGGATTGTGCTATCTGTTTTAATCTTTCTTCATGCTCCCATTTTGCTATTTTCTCCTCTTCGTTTGTCTTTATCATTTCTTCAAGGAGGAGTTCTATCCTAGCAAGTCTATCTTCTTCTGTTCTTTTTTTGAGTTCTTCAATGATGAGTTCCATCCTGGCAGGTCCATCTAAAGGAGGTTGGGTAGGTTGTGATGGTTGGTTGGGGTTGGCTTATGAATGGAATTGGTTGTTTTATGGTTGTGTGTTCAAAAAGAGGTATAACTCTTGTAGGTAATAGATTGAGTTTTGTGGATGGTGAGATGAATTGTATGGATTTGGGATGGAATTTTGTGCTGAGGTATACTTAAGTGATGAAGAATTTAGGCATGTAAAACTTGGAGGTGAGCTTGGATAATTGAGAGGTGATGGCTCTTCATGAATGGGGTATGAATGAGTGAAATCTCTTTGATTTTGATCTTTCCAGCCACAACTTGAGTAGTGATCAATTTCACCAAAATATAGACCATTTTGTGGCTCTGGAAAGTACCCCATTTCGTGTTCTTGATACTCTCACCCACTATGAGCATAGTAGTGTGAATCATTCTGTGGTGGTGGAGAGTTTCCCATGAAATTTGATTGACTAAAATATGATGGATGCTCCTTGCTTTCCTGCAAAAAGCTCTGTCTCAAACAATAATCACCAAAAGAAATTGGAATCTCCATTGTAGTAAATGAGGGATTCTTAGTGAAGAAATATCACAAACAGTTAGTTAGCAAAAGAAAATAAGAAAATAAAGAAAACAAAGACAAAAGAAAAGTGTCTAATCTAGTAAATCAATCAACCGGTAGTTTGTTAATCACAATTAATCCCCGGCAACGGCGCCATAAACTTAATGCACGGAAACTGGTCTCTCAACAAATTCCCTTCGGCAAGTATACCAAATTATCGTCAAGTAAAAACTCACAATAGAGTGAGGTCGAATCCCACAGGGATTAACGGATTAAGTAATCAATGGTTAATTGATTATCCTAGTTAGACGAATCAGATTGGAGTGATAAGCAACAAGGAAATGTAAATTGCATGAATGTAAAGGAAAAACTATAAATTGCAGAAAAGTAAAATGGCAAGAAAAGTAAATGTAAGAACTAAAAATAAAATGAACATTAGGATCAAGAGATATTGCAATCATCCGGATCAAGTTCATTCTCATCTCTTCCTCAATCAATGCATTCATTGATCTCCTTGGCAATCTTAAGTGATTGGGTCCCAATTCCTTGGCAACCCAATCTCTCTAAGCTTGAACAATTTCCCAATTCCTTGATTTAATTGCTCATGGGAAGAGATGAAGTTTGGTCACTGATTATACCACATGTATTTCCAAATCAAAGTGTTGGTAGGATTATATGTCACTATATCCATCCAAACCCCAATTTGGTCCAACATGAGAAAGCAATTCTTGCATGATCTCCTCATCCCTTTTCCAAGGCTCAGAGGAGATCCAATTATGGAGAGTTTCTTTTCCAAGACAACTAACCAATTGATTTAAGATCGAAAGCTTTCTAGTAAATCAAGAGAAAAGAAAGAAGAAGAAGAACGAAAACTATAATTGATCCATCAAATTACAACAGAGCTCTCTAATCCAATGAAAATAGTTAGTTGTTCATTGCTCTACCAAAACAGAAAAGAAAGAAAGTGCAGAAAAATAAAGATGAAGATTAAAACTGAAATTGAAAATTCAAAGTTCATAAATGAAAAGTACAAACCAGAATTAAACTCCTACTAAGAAAAGAAAAAGAAGGAAAAGTGTGTGAGGGGAGGGAGTCCGAAGACCCCTCTTCTCTGGTGTGTCCAGTCCCCAGAATACCATCCTCCCTCTAATCCCATCATCAATTGAATGTTAAAACTAAGGCCTTTATATAGGCTCTCCTAAATTACAAAATGAAATGAAACTAAAAGTAAATTACAATTAAATGAAAATTCCTATTCTAGATGCTTCTTGTGACCTTGATTGTTGACACTTGTGGGCTTGCTTCCTTGTGGTTGGGTGGTCCTTGAAAGAGAAGTGAATCAAGTTAAGGTCCAGGTGATAATCGTTAGTGCTACTATTAGCCACACTAACGCTACAAGTGTGGCGTTAGTGCTGAAGTTAGTGTGGCTAACGTTACACTTGCTACCCAGTTGGTATTTTTTGGGGCTTAAAAGATGCCTCTTGTTTGTACTCCAATTTCATGCCCACTATTATATATCGTTGGAAAGATCTGAATGTCAGCTTTCTAATGCAAATAGAATCACCTCAATTGGACCTCTGTAACTCAAGTTATGCTCCTTTGAAGGGGACAGGGTCGCTGGCGTGGTCGATGGCGTTATTGGCAAAAGTGAGTGCCAATAACATCAGCGTTCAGGGGATTGATATTGCCAGGTTTTTGAGGTTAAAATTAATGTTCACCCCATACTATTATATATTATTGGAAATCCCTGGATGTCTCCTTTCCAACACCTTTGGAAGCGCATCATTTAGAGCTCTACAGCTCGAGTTACACTACTTGGAAGGTGAAGAGGTCAGGTGGCCTTACTACAGGTTGATACCATGTTCATCTTTGTACTTTTGGAGCGGGTTTTATCCCTCAAATTTAGTGTCCACCATGTAGTGCCATATATGCTTAGAAAGCTCTGGAATCCTACATTCAAGTGTCACTGGAATCACCTCATTTGGAGCTTTTTGGCTCAAGTTATCCTTGTCTGAGGAAGGAATGGTCAGGCTGCCGGGTGAGATTTTGCCCACGTTAGTGGCACTAACGTGGCCACTAACGTAGCCTCTTAGCCCTTCGCTAGCATTATTGGCACTCACTTTTACTAATAACGCTACTCCTTGTCCCTCTTTCCCACGTTAATGATCCACGTTAGTGGCGTTAACGTGGCCATTAACGTGGGTCTTCCTTTGCTTTGCTAAAGTTAGTTGCGTTAACGTTGCGACTAACTTTCCATGCTCCCCTTCTTCAAAGTTAATGCCGTTAACGTTCCCGCTAACGTTGGGGCTTCTCCACTCTTCCACGCTAGTGCCCACGTTAGTGGTGCTAATGGGACAACTAACGTGGGCTGAGATGACCTTCGAAGACGTTAGTGGTGTTAACTTTACCACTAACGTTGCAAACTTTCCTTCCTTCCATGTTAATGGCCACGTTAGTGTCACTAACGTAGCCACTAACGTGGCTCTTCTCTACTTCTTGTTACCTAAAATCAATCAAACAAAGTGCATCAAAGTCTTGCTCTTAATCATGAGATCATGCATCATCCAATTTATCATTCAATGCATGCATAATTCTCATGAAATCATTCAAAATTCACAATGTTTGCCTGAATCATGGTATGAATGCATTTTCAAACAAATACTTGCTTATTTCTTAAGAAAATACATGAAACCAACCTAAAGCATAAAAAAAATTGGCTAGTAAAACTAGCCAAGATGCCGTGGCATCACTATCCCTCTCCCACCTTCTTTCTTGTTTCTTTCTTCTTCTTTCTCCATCACCTCTCTTCTTTTATTCTTCTTCCACAATCCACCACCAACGTCTTTGACTACTCACCGGTGACCACTGCCACTTCCGGTGGCACTACATCTCTTCTATCTGTTTCTCATTTTCGCAAGAGAAAATTCCACCTTGACTCTTTTATACTTCTCAAGGTTCTACTTCTTCCATATCTAATCTATTACTTTCTTTGCATAATCTCTTCCTCTAGTTAGATTTTTTCTTGTTGGTTTACTTATTTTCTCTTTTAGTTACATGATTATACTACTTGCTTTTTGTTTGTTTACTTTTCCTTTTTCTTATTTTTCCATGGATGTTGAATTTGAGTTGGATTTGCTTTAATAGATCTTCTTGTTGTCTCTCATTGTCTTTGTTATGTAAGTGATGTTGTGTGATGATTGATATTTCATTTTGGGCTTCTAATTGGTTGAGTATCTCATAATTGATCATTGCTTGATAATTCCACACCAAGTGTTCGAGGAAATGCACAAATGCCATTTTGGTTTATTTTAATCATGTATCTTCAATTTGGTGCTTCCTCCTCATTCACTTACTCTCTTCTAAGTGCATTGAGTCCACTTTGCTTTATGCTTGCTAATTAGATACTCATTGAAATTGACTTGTCCTTTGTTGTGGATGCTTGAGATTATTCTTCTCATGCCTTATTGCATGCTTTACTTCCTCTTGCATCCCATGCCAAGTGTTGTGATCCATGCCTCTATGATCATTTTGTGACATACTTCTTTTGGGCACTACCTTTCACTTGCTAGTTTTTGTTAAAATGATTCTTTGGGTTTAATGCTTTCCTTTTCCCTTCCTTTTTCAGGATGGCCACCAAGAAAGGCAAGGAGAAAGCTTCAGGGAAACTAGCCGCCAAGAGGGTACCCCAAAGGCCAAACTCTAAGGCGCACTCTTCATTAGGAGCCAAACCCTATCTAAAAAGGCAAAGGCACCCGCTCCTATTGATGAGAACGAGAAGAGCAAACCGGCAAAGGATTCTTCAAGATTCCCCAACCGCTTCTGTGAACTGGTGTTCCCCGCCATGGTTGAGAGGAACTATCATGGCGAGCATCTACTCGCTCCGCCGGACAAGGTTGCTCCTTGTATTTTACACCGTATTGAACGGTGAGGATGGGAGTTTCTTCTGAGAAAACCACAAGAGGTCAACCTCTCATGGGTGGTAGAATTCTACACTAACTACCATCTTCCCTCTCTTCAATCGGTATACATGCGTCGGAAGCAAGTCCCAGTTTCAGAAGAGGCTATTCAGCAAGTGCTTAATGTCTTACCGGTACCAAGTGATATGGATGGCTACCAAGTGGTCTTACATCAGCGAGAGAAATTTGGATTTGGTTGGGACTCGATCTTCCGAGTCATTGCTGAACCAGAGGCATTTTAGACCCATGGCCGACTCCGGATGAGGCCCAAATGCATTGACGCACGTTTTCTCATTGTAGAAGCTAGAGCTTGGGCCCAGATCCTATCCCACTATGTGATACCTAGCACCCACAAGTCGTCTTTCACGGCGGACCTCACTTTGCGTGTTTGGTGTGTTCTCACAGAGAGACCGGTGAACATTCCGCTTCTTGTTAAGCAAGCGATGGGTCAAGTCCACACTTGGGATAATTTGCCATTTCCAGCATTGGTATCTAATTTAGTTACTGCTGCGGGTGTTCCTTGGGAAGACATGGACACGAAGGCTATAATTCCGGCTAAGGGCGAGGTGGTCCTAAGCGGAAAATACTTACATCTTCCCATGAACAACCCAAGCCTTGACATAGCCCTTCCAGCTACTATTCCTTCTAGCTCATCGTCACCACCACAGCAAAGATCCACCCATCAAAGGATAAAAGATCTACACCGGAAGATTGATAGATATGAGTGGCGTAACCAACGCCGATACACTTACCTCAAGAAGCTTCTGTGTTGTGTTACCCCTAGCATGGAGGAACCCGAAATATTCACATCCACCTCAAATCTAAGTGATGGGAGCTCTGATGGAGAGGATAGTGAAGGTTCCAGTCCTGACCTTTCTTTGCGCATTGTTGGTACACGGAGGACCGTGCTAAATTCTAAGTGTGGGGAGGTCATTCGACCGATCTCCATGGGTAACAATCTCTCCCTTTCAACACCCATGAATTTATCTTTTGCTTAATAGTTAGTGCATTGCATGTGTAGTTAGTCTTGCTTGTAAATACTCCTTGCATGATAGTTAGTCTCTATAGAGTTGCTTGGTCAAAATAATAACTTCTTCCCCAAGAAACTGTGTTTTGGGGTACCCTACCAATTTTGAAAAAAAAAATTTGCGAAAAACTTGCTTCAAGAATGTATTTTGGAACATAGTAATTGAGCTAAGAACACAAGCATGTAAATTTTGAGCCCATTGTGTGGTTATACCTTCTAACCACTATTCCCCATTCTTGTGTGCATTATTCTCTCTCTATGATTGTAATCCTTACTTTGTCTAATTCTATATGTCCATTACTTTGTGTATGAATGCATTTACATGATTGAGGCCATCATTTCAATAGTCACTTCTCCCAAACGGCCTTAACCCTTTTACACACCATTGCTAACCAATTTTGAGCCTATGATAAAAAGAGCACATCAACAACCCTAAGCGAAAAACAATGAATGTCCCTGGATTTGGATCCTTGATTAGCTTAGGTAAGTGAAGGTGTGTATCATTCAAATGGGAGGGTGCACTTGGGAATTTGGGTAGATGTAAAGAGGTGTATTGTAGTTGTAATTGAAAATTCTAGGATTTGGGAACATACTCATGTATTGAATGATTGAACCATATGCATTGAAACTTTTATACATGAAACCACAAGAAAAAGGGGACCAAAAAAAAAAAGAGAAAGCAATGAAAGGGGATAAAAATGCCCTAAGACAAGGTAATAATAACAACGTATATGGGATGCTAATTGAAAAGATTGCATGAGTATGCAAAAAGTGAAACCTATGGGTAGCTAGGTATTGTATTATAGTTGTATAGGTTGTTCTATGTGTCTAGTAGGATACTAGGTTAATCAAGGACTCAAATTTTAAGCTCACGTGACCATATACATCTTTACCTTCACCCTAGCCCCATTACAACCCATGAATAAGACCTCATGATAATTGTAAGAATGCATTAAGTAATTGTTGATTGTTAGATGAAAGACAAATCTTGGAAATCATGATTAGGAGAGGATTGAGTGACAAACCCTATACACTCGAGCAAATAGAGCGGATACACTTCCGGTGAGGGTTCGATGCCCAACTCCTTGTTTCCGGCTTTCACAAGCGTTCATCTAGCAAGTTATATGCACTTCATAGTAATATTCAAATTGGTAGGATTAGTGAACTGCATATCATTTTCACCCCGTATGCTCATATGTGTTCTTGGAGGATAGATTTACCCTTGACCAAGTAGATAGATGATTTTACATTAGTTGCATGCATTCACTTAGGAAATTTGCATTTCATAAACCCTTTTCTCACCATGATCTTTGGTCTTTTTACTTTAAGCATGAGGACATTCTTGGTTTAAGTGTGGGGAGACTTGATAAACCCCAATTTTGTGGTTTATATTCTATAGAATTTGGGGGGTTTTGTTAATATTTCTCACACTTATCCACAAGAATTGCATGGTTTTGTGTTCTCTTCCTAATATTGCTTCATAATGAAAAACATGCTTCTTTTGCCTTAAAATTGCTATATTTTGATCCTCTTCTATTACCATTCGATGCCGTGACGTGTTTGTTGAGTGATTTTAGAATTAATAGGGCAAGGATGGTCTAGAAGAGAGAAAGAAATCATGCACAAGAGGAAGGAACATGAAAATTTGGATTTTGGGAATTTCAACATGGATACGCACGCGTGGATGTGGACAGCTGGAAGCGGCGCGCAAGGATGGACGCATCCGCGCAGATTAGGAAAATCCACACCGGTGCGCACGTGTACATTGCGCGCACGCGTGGATCACAAAAGCAATCGGCGCGCACGCACACATGGCGCGTAAGCGCGACAAAGTGCACGTGACCTCATTAAAGGACATCGTGCCTGGCGATTTTTGAGGCTCAGGAGGCCCAAATTCAAGCTAGTTCTGCATGGAAAAGACCCAAGGATGCTAGGGGAAAGGGGGGGATCATTCATTTTACACTTAGACACAATTTTTTGCTAGTTTTTGCTTCTTGTTCTTCTAGAGAGAGAAACCCTTGTTCTTCTCTATATCTAGCTTTGATTTGATCTTCCCTTGTTGAATTTTGAATTGGATCTTGTTAATTACTAGTTGTGATTGCTTAATTTGAATTTCTTAGTATGATTTTATACCCATTTGTCATTTTATACCCATTTCATGAATGTTGTGAATCTTGACTTGCTAATGTTACATTGATGATTCTTATGATTAATTGTGTTGTTTAATGATTGTATGTTGATAATGGTTAGTTGGTACTTGTTAGTTTCAATTTAATTGCAATTTGAATATGTCTTTTATTAATGCTTACCATGTGTTTGATGAATGATGCCAGGGCATTTTGGCCAGTTTCACTGACCTTTTCTTTACTATTTTATGGTAGTTTCATGCATTATCTTAGGAAATAAGCAAGTTTTGGGTAGAATTTCACTTACATCTTGATTCAAGCAAACATTGTGCACTTTACATGATTTCATGAGAATTATGTAAGAATTGAATGACAAATTGAATAATGCATGTCTCATGATTTGAATTAGAACTTTGATGCACTCTATTGCTTGATTTCAGGACAAAGGAAGCAAGGAAGAACCACGTTAGCAGCCACGTTAGTCTAACTAACGTAACCACTAACGTGGAATGGGAGCTAGCTTGCAACGTTAATGAGAAAAGTAATCACCAATAATGTCCTCGAAGCCATCATAGCCTACGTTAAGAGTCACGTTAACTAAGTTAACGTGAACTCTAACATGGAAGAAGAAAATGAAGCCAATGTTAGTGACACTCACCTTTGTCACTAACGTTGGACCAAGCTCATATTGGCCACGTTAAGAGCCACGTTAACTCAGTTAACGTGGACTCTAACGTAGGGAAGGAAAAGAATGGCCAACGTTAGTGACACTCACCTTTGTCGCTAACGTTGGACTAAGCCACTTTGAGGCACGTTAGTTGCCACGTTAGTGACACTCACCTTTGTCACTAACGTTGGAGATGGCTATCACCACCACGTTAACCTAGTTAATGTGAACTCTAACGTGGGAAGTAAGGGCGTTTTGAAACGTTAGTGGCAAAGGTAAGTGTCACTAACATTTTCGAAGATTTGGCAAGCCTACATTAAAGGTCACGTTAGCCACACTAACGTGAACTCTAACGTAGGGGGAAGGGAGGATTCTCAACGTTATTGGAAAAGGTAAGTCCCAATAACGTGTGCGAAGGACCCAGAGGCAACGTTAGTGGTCACGTTGGTGCCACTAACGTTGAAGTTAACGTGGATTATCCTTGGGTTAGGAACGTTAGTGAAAAAGGTGACTGCCACTAACGTTCTTGAACCCACACTTTCACTTAACGTTAACGCCACTAACGTCCTAAGCTAAAAGTCCTTGCCCACTTCATACTTTATCTCTGCAAGTAAAGCTAAGCCCACTGAAGAAGATAACTGCTTCAAACTCAAGATCCAAGGCCCATATCCAAGATTTGAACAACCAACCAGAAGATCAGAAGAGTAGTATATATAGGGGTAGTTTTGAATTAGAAAGGGGAGTTGGAAATTTGAGAACTACTCTCTGTATAATTTTACTTTTTCTGCACTTCTAGTTTACTTTTCAGAATGTATTTTCCATCCTTGTTTTCCATTTCCAGAGCTATGAACAACTAAACCCCTTTCATTGGGTTAGGGAGCTCTGTTGTAATTTGATGGATCAATATTAGTTTTCATTATTCGTCTTCTATCTTTTCTCTTGATTTTACTAGAAAGCTTTCAATCTTCATTCAATTGGGTAGTTATCTTGGAAAAGAAGCTATTCGTACTTGGATCACTTCAGAACTTTGGAAGAGGAAAGAAGAGATCATGCTAGAAATGCTTTCTCATGTTGGACTAAATTGGGGTTTGGATGGATATAGTGACATATAATCCTACCATCACTTTGATTTGGAAATACATGTGGTATAATCAGTGACCATACTTCATCTCTTCTCATGAGCAATTGACCAAGGAATTGGCTATTGATCAAGATTTGAGAGATTTAATTACCAAGAAATTGGAATTCGATCACTTAAGATTGCCAAGGAGATCAATGAATGCATTGATTGAGGAAGAGATGAGAATGAACCTGATCCAGAGAATACAACATCTCCTAAGCCCAATGAATTCCCCATTTCTGATCTTACCCTTTCTCATTACTTTCTGCTATTTACTTTCATGCTAAACTCCCCTTTCTCATTTAAGATTCTGTATTTTACTTTCCGCTATTTACTTTCCGCTCTTTATTTCCAGCATTTACGTTTCTGCTATTTACTTTTCCGCCATTTAATTTTCTGCAAATCTCATATCAAATTCTGCTTAGTTCAACTAGAACATTCCTCTAATTAAAGTTGGTTGATCAATCAATCCCTGTGGGATTCGACCTTACTCTATTGTGAGTTTTTACTTGACGACAATTCGGTATACTTGCCGAAGGAAAATTGTTGAGAGACAAGTTTCCGTGCATCAAGTTTATGGCGCCGTTGCCGGGGATTGATTTTGTATCAACAATGATTAAATTGGAGGATAACTAGATTGAGCATTTTTCTTTTGTTTGATTTAAAATTCTGTTTGAGTAACTTACTTTCTATTTAGTTATTTTCTCCCCTTTCCCCTACCCATTTTTTTAGTTGTTTACAATTCAGTCCACTAACCCACTAACTGTTTGATATATTACTTCACTCATACTAACAGCAATTCAAACAGAAATACTTTCTGCATCTATTTCCTTGCTTGTGCCTTGTTGGTTGTATGACAGGGAGAAGAAGCGGGGCTTCAACTTCTTTTGATTCTGAACCTGAGAGGACCTTCCTTAGATTAAGGAGGGAAGCAATAGGAAAGAGAGTAGTTGGTGCTGAGGAAGAGGAGGAGTATTTTTAACCAAACATGGATGAAAATATAGGGAACCATCATGAAGAAGAGGCTCACAACCATGGCAGAGAAGGTCTAGCAAATCATGCTGGGCAGGAGAGAAGAGTTTTAGGCTCTTATATCAACCCAAACCCAGGAAGCTGTGGGAGTAGCATTCAAAAGCCAACCATACATGCCAACAACTTTGAACTAAAGCCACAGCCCATCACCCTTGTTCAGAACAACTGTCCGTTCGGAGGAGGTGTCCAAGAAGACCCCAACCAACATTTAACCACCTTCCTGAGGATATGTGATACTATGAAGTCTAACGGTGTTCACCCTGACACCTATAGACTACTTTTATTTCCCTTCTCACTCAAGGATAAGGCATCCAAATGGCTAGAGTCCTTCCCGAAGGAGAGCTTAACAACCTGGGAAGATATGGTGAACAAATTCTTGGAAAGATTCTATCCTCCTCAAAGAATCAACAGATTGAGAGCTGAGGTTCAAACTTTCAGGCAACAAGATGGTGAGACTCTCTACGAAGCATGGGAGAGGTTTAAGGACCTGACAAGAAGGTGCCCACCAGATATGTTTAATGAATTGGTGCAGTTGCACATTTTCTATGAAGGCTTTTCGTATGAATCAAAGAAGGCAGTAGACCACTCATCTGGGAGATCTTTGAACAAGAAGAAGACCATTGAAGAAGCCATAGATGTCATTGAGACTGTAGCAGAGAATGACTACTTCTATGCTTCTGAAAAAGGCAACTGATGACATGTCACCATGTCATGTTTTTCTATGCTTTTTCCTTTATTTTCAATAGGTTTTATGCACTTTCTTAAGCCATAAGCAAGCCAATTGGGTAGATTTCCATGTTTCCTTTGATTCAATCAACCATGGATGAATTAATGCACTTTCATGAGATTTTGTGCTATAATTGTCATATATTATGAAAGAAACACAATCTTATGATTTGGGGCATAGCTTTGATTGTTTTGATTGATTGATGATAGGTGAAAAGAGTTTTAAAGAAAGTTGAAGGAAGAAAGAATGGCTAGGAGCAAGAGAGAACAAAAATTTTGAGCCAAAGTTTGCCTCAAACTTTAGCTCAAACTTTTAGAAGAGTTGAAAACATTCCAGAGGAAAAAAGCTTGAGCTAAAGTTTGCCTCAAACTTTAGCTCAAACATTTGGGAGAAAAGCTTGAGCCAACATTTGCCTCAAACTTTTTGGCAAACGTTGGCACCACAAAACAAACACCCTGGAGGAAAAAGCTTGCGCCAACATTTGCCTCAAGCTTTTTGGCAAATGTTGGCGCCACACACCACAACAGCCTGAAGGAGTATACTTCCAACAAGAATAACTTGAGCTACAGAGCTCCAAATGAGGTGATTCAAAAAGAAATGGAAAGTAGGAATCGAGAGCCTTCCAAGCATATATGGCACTGCATGGTGGATACTAAAATTGAGGTAGAAAACTGCCCCGCAATGAGCATAAACGAACATGGTGGCAACTTGCAGTGAGGCCAACTGACCTCTGCACCTTCGACGGAGTATAACTCGAGCTGTAGAACTCCAAATGATGCGCTTCTAACGGCATTGGAAAGTAGACATTCAGGGCTTTCCAACAATGTATAATAGTATGGGGTGGACAATACGTTTGAGCCTCCAGAACTGGCATTTTCGACCACGTTTGAGGAAAACTTTACCTCAAACGCTGCACACCAAAGCCAGCGACCCTGTCCTCTTCAAAGGGGCATAACTTGAGTTGTAGATGTCCAATTGAGGTGATTCCAATTGGGTTAGAAAGCTGACATTCATAGCTTTCCAACCATATATAATAGTCTATAGTTGACATGAAATTGGCAACGTTGACAAGAGGACAAATTAGCACCCCACACATGCACACAAGGGGATCCACATTTGGCTAAAAGTTTGACCTCAAACTTTAGCTCAAACGTGGATATTAGCAAAAGGGGGTGGCTGATACAAAAAGCTTGAGCAAAAGTTTGCCTCAAAATTTGACTCAAGCTTTTATGCTTTATGTCCCGATTCACAATGGGTTTCTCTCCAACTCCAAGTGCAATCAACAGAGGCCATCTTCAACCCAAATCCAAAGCACGCAAAGCCCATTATCATCACTCAAAGGCACAAGAGATAGATAAAATAGGAATTTGACTTTAATTTCACTTTCATTTTCATTTTCATTTTGTAAAAAGCCTATATAAGGCATCATTCTCATTTTAGAAAGGAGGTCCGAATAGAGAGAATAGAAGGTTAGCTCCATTAGAGAGCATTAAAGGTTGGCTCCTCGAGGGAGCATTAGCATTAGAGAGCTCTCTCTCTTTAGTTTTTCTCTTTGTTTTGAATCTTGGGTTGAGAATTGAAGGAATTCTGTTTCATTCTCACTTTGAGATTTCTCTTGTTCTTCTTCTACAAAAGTTCAGTGAATTAAGGATTTGAATCAACACTCTATTTACTGCTTTCATCTTCATTTCTTTGCAAATTGTTCTTTATTGGATCAAGGAAGGACTTGAGATCTAGACTTGTTTTCTAGTCTCATTGAGCCCCTGAGATCTTCAATTTCTCATTGATATTTTGAAATTGAGCCAAGCTGCTCTCTGTTTTGATTTTAAAGTGATTTTCCAAATCTGTTGAACCTGCTGCATCTTTTACTTCTCTGTTTGATTGTTATTTACATTTCCGTGTTTGATTTCATGAATCCCAGTACCTAATTTCCTTTATTCTTCTTGCAATTTAACATTTTCCAGTTACTTGATCTACTGCTTTCTTTTAATTTCCAGCACCCACTCCCTTTTAATTTCATGCAATTTACATTTCTTGCAATTTAAGATTCTTGCAATTTACATTTCTTGCTCTTTAAGTTACTTGCAATTTTACTTACTGCAATTTATAATTCCTGCAAATTTACATTCTGTTGGCTTCAGTTGTCACTCAAATCATTCAATGTTAGCTTGACTAAACTACTCACCCACTAAAGTTGCTTGATCCATCAATCCCTGTGGGATCGACCTCACTCACGTGAGTTTTACTACTTGATGCGACCCGGTATACTTGCCGGTTAGTTTTGTGTGTTTGGGATTCGTTTTTCGTTTTCCGAAAATACACATCAAGTTTTTGGCGTCGTTGCCGGGGATTGATTTAGATCAACAATGATTAAATGGGTGAGAAGTCTAGATCAAGCATTTTCTTTATTTTTGTTCTCTGTTCTAAGTTGAAACCAAGGTGTTTGAGTTATTGCCCCACTAAGAAATTCTTTCTCTATGACATGAATTTCAAATTTCATTGATGTTTACAAAATACAAATGGAGTTCAACTCATCTTATGGTCAAACAAAATTTTATGGGATATCACCCACCATCACCAATCTCTAATGGTGGCTGGGAATATCACCAAGAAATTACAAAGTCTGAGCACTCCAATCCATGGAGATTTGTTTCAGAAACACAAGATGAGCAAGAGAATCATATGGGATATCTTCCTCCACCACAAAATGATGCAAGCTGCTATTCTAATGGTGGCTGGGGGGAGCAAAACCAGAAAACATTTGAGAACCCATATTTCACTTATCAAGAGCCATCTTCACTTGAACGTACCTCCAATTCACTTATGCAAAATTGTCCAACCTCACCTTCCAGTTTTTCATCTGAAAATTTTTCATCACTGGACTTTGGCTCCACACAAAATTCTTGCCAAAGCTCACCACCCACACAAATTTCAATGAACCAAGGCCTCTCAAAGCTTGAGATCATGTTTGAAGAATATGAGAGAGAGGCACAAATATCCTGGAACGAGCAAGAGAATTCATTCAAAA
Source organism: Arachis ipaensis (assembly GCF_000816755.2). Taxonomy (NCBI): domain Eukaryota; kingdom Viridiplantae; phylum Streptophyta; class Magnoliopsida; order Fabales; family Fabaceae; genus Arachis; species Arachis ipaensis. Next base: position 90,737,117 of record NC_029785.2, read on the forward strand.
ATATAGAAGTGATGGTAAACCAAATGTTAAGTGCAAGGGAGAAAGTGGAAGAGCAAGAGGAGGAGGCTACTGCATCAAGTGAACTTCCAATGAAGAATGAGGTGGTTGAAAATGAAACTACACTTGAGGTAACAAAGGAACATTCACAACCCTCACAAACTTCCCTTGAATCTGTGATCGAAAAATATGAAGAAGAGATGAAGAAATCTTGGGAAGAACAACAAACCTCCTCCATAAAAGAACTATTAAGTCAAATGTTGGGTGTAAAGAAAGGAGTGGAGGAGCATGAAAGTGAGGAAGTCATTCCAGAGAATTCACACTCAAGTGAAGCAGAAAATCACATGAAGGAAGGGCTCATGGAACCACCAATACAAGAAACTCTTGATGAAAATAAGACTCCAACAATCACACAACCACCAAGACTTGGATTCAAGGAAGTGAAGGCAATTAACAAAAGCACCAAGAAGAGGATTGTGGCCAAGCTACCAAGGACAACATTCAAGAGGAGGTCAACCACAAGCAATCCAACCCCTGGACCAATAGCAAGCAAGCTCAATCAAGCCATGTACAAAAGAAAGCTTGCTGAGAGGAAACCAAGACAGGGGGCAATAGCTGAATCTTCTCCTCTCTTGAAGTCATTCCTCTTAACAAACTGGAAGAAGAGGAAAAAAGTGAACAACATGTCAACCGTAGGTATAATTTCTCTTCTCTGCTTTGTTTTCGTTCTTTGTTTTGTTTAAATTCAATAAATTGGCTTATGATTACATTCTAAGTTTGGTGTTGCCCTGCAACAATTTGTTTTCAATCTCTTTGATGATTGCATCAATTCTACATGAAAGTGTCACACTAAGATTCTAAATTTGGTGTGCCACTTAATTTTCTATGCAATACATCCAGCAACATCACTTGTTTGCATAATCATAATGCCTTGCAGTGTTATCTTTCATTTAGTTAGACAATTTTAGTTTTCTTTTTTTTGAGTCATTTTCTTGTTTTTAAATGCTTTCTTTTATTTACTGTGTTTGTTAATACACTACCAAGAGAGCTTTATTCATGATAGATTCTTGGCTTGGTGATTGTATTTAACATATAACAGTTTCTTTCGTCTGGTTTCTTTGATTGTTTTGATTGATTGATGATAGGTGAAAAGAGTTTTGAAGAAGGTTGAAGGAAGAAGGAATGGCTAGGAGCAAGAGAGAACAAAAAGTTTGAGCCAAAGTTTGCCTCAAACTTTAGCTCAAACTTTTAGAAGAGTTGAAAACATTCCAGAGAAAAAAGCTTCAGCCAAAGTTTGCCTCAAACTTTAGCTCAAACTTTTGGGAGAAAAGCTTGAGCCAACATTTGCCTCAAACTTTTTGGCAAACGTTGGCACCACAAAACAAACACCCTAGAGGAAAAAGCTTGCGCCAACGTTTGCCTCAAGCTTTTTGGCAAACGTTGGCGCCACACACCACAACAGCCTGAAGGGGTATACTTCCAACAAGAATAACTTGAGCTACAGAGCTCCAAATGAGGTGATTCAAAAAGCAATGGAAAGTAGGAATCAAGAGCTTTCCAGGAATATATGGCACTGCATGGGGGACACTAAAATTGAGGGAGAAAACTGCCCCGCAATGAGCATAAACGAACATGGTGGCAACTTGCAGTGAGGCCAACTGACCTCTGCACCTTCGACGGAGTATAACTCGAGCTGTGGAACTCCAAATGATGCGCCTCTAACGGCATTGGAAAGTAGACATTCAGGGCTTTCCAACAATGTATAATAGTATGGGGTGGACAATACGTTTGAGCCTCCAGAATTGGCGTTTTCGACCACGTTTGAGGCAAACTTTACCTCAAACGCTGCACACCAAAGCCAGCGACCCTGTCCTCTTTAAAGGGGCCTAACTTGAGTTGTAGATGTCCAATTGAGGTGATTCCAATTGGGTTAGAAAGATGACATTCAGAGCTTTCCAACTATATATAATAGTCTATAGTTGGCATGAAATTGGCAACCAAACAAGAGGACAAAGTAGCAACCCACACATGCACACAAGGGGATCCACGTTTGGCTAAAAGTTTGACCTCAAACTTTAGCTCAAACGTGGATATCAGCAAAAGGGGGTGGCTGATATAAAAAGCTTGAGCAAAGTTTGCCTCAAACTTTGACTCAAGCTTTTGTGCTTTATGTCCCGATTCACAATGGGTTTCTCTCCAACTCCAAGTGCAATCAACAGAGGCCATCTTCAACCCAAATCTAAAGCACGCAAAGCCCATTATCATCACTCAAAGGCACAAGAGATAGATAAAATAGGAATTTTATTTAATTGTAATTTGACTTTAATTTCACTTTCATTTTCATTTTCATTTTGTAAAAAGCCTATATAAGGCATCATTCTCATTTTAGAAAGGAGGCCCGAATAGAGAGAATAGAAGGTTAGCTCTATTAGAGAGCATTAAAGGTTGGCTCCTCGAGGGAGCATTAGCATTAGAGAGCTCTCTCTCTTTAGTTTTTCTCTTTGTTTTGAATCTTGGGTTGAGAATTGAAGGAATTCTGTTTCATTTTGTTTGATTTCATGAATCCCAGTACCTAATTTCCTTTATTCTTCTTGCAATTTAACTTTCCAGTTACTTGATCTACTGCTTTCTTTTAATTTCCAGCACCCACTCCCTTTTAATTTCATGCAATTTACATTTCTTGCAATTTAAGATTCTTGCAATTTACATTTCTTGCTCTTTAAGTTACTTGCAATTTTACTTACTGCACTTTATAATTCCTGCAAATTTACATTCTGTTGGCTTCAATTGTAACTCAAATCATTCAATGTTAGCATGACTAAACTAATCACCCACTAAAGTTGCTTGATCCATCAATCCCTGTGGGATCGACATCACTCACGTGAGTTTTACTACTTGATGCGACCCGGTATACTTGCCGGTTAGTTTTGTGTGTTTGGGATTCGTTTTTCGTTTTCCGAAAATACACATCAGCAACACTAGAGGAGTGATGGAGGTAAACAATGTGGATGCACTGCTGGCCCAAAACAAGCTTATTACCAAGCAGCTGGCTGACCTCACCAAGAAGATGGAGAAGAACCAAGTAGCAGCAATCACCACCTCATCAACAACCCAAGAGGGGGTGAATGCAGAGGCAGAAGGTGAGCTTGAACAAGCCAACTACATTGGAAACTCACCCAGGCAGACCCATGATCTATACTCCAAGACCTACAACCCTGGTTGGAGGAATCACCCAAACTTTAGGTGGGGAAATCAACAAGATCAAGGCCAAAATCAGAGACATCACAACCCCAACAACCATGCAGCTCACCAACATTCCACACTGAGATCATATCAACATCACCCTAACAACACCTCTCCACATCCATACCAAAACAAAAATAACCCAACTCATCCATCCAATCCCAACCCACCATCATCTGATGACAGACTCTCAAGGATTGAGACTCTACTTGAAGGCATATGCAAAGAGATTCAAGATAACAAGGTGTTCAAAGAGGAGGTGCGAGCCAATATCAAGAATTAGGGGGACACCATCAAGAGGCTAGAATTTCAAGTGGGATACCTCTCCGAGCAGATTTCCAAACCTACTGACAGCTTCCCAAGTGACACAGAGAAAAACCCGAGAGGTGAAGCAAAGAAAGTAAGATGGGAAGATTGTAAGATGGTCACTATAAGTGATAAGGAGACCGAGGACAAACCGAACAAACCATTAGAACAACCTGGAGATGCATCAGCAGAGAAACAGGAAGAGGAGCACCAAGCACCCAAAATTTCACAAAAAGAGCTGATAATACTCTATGCACCTTTCCCCAATTACTCAATGGTGGTGTAGAGAAGAGAATATACTCAAGGTTTCTTTATATGTTTGCATCTCTCCATGTAAACATACCATTCATCAAGGCCCTCCAACAAATGCCCTCATACATTAAGTATATGAAGGAGCTGCTGACCAAGAAAAGCTCACTCAAGGGAGGACAAACAATAGTGATGAATAAGGAGTGCAGTGCTCTCATTCAACCAGAGCTGCCTACAAAGAGGAAGGACCCACGGAGGTTTTACATCCCCTGTGCCATAGGAGAAACAATGTTTGATAAAGGACTCTGCGATTTGGGAGCAAGCATCAACTTAATGCCTTTATCCCTTATGAAGAGGCTGCAGATCAATGAGATAATGCCCACAGATGTAGTTATCAAGCTGGCTGACAAAACTCAAAAACAAGTAGTAGGAGTGGTTGAAAATGTGCTGGTGAAGGTTGGAAAATACTTCCTGCCCACAGACTTTGTCATATTGGACATGGAAGAGAGTCACCTCCACACAATCATATTGGGAAGACCATTCCTAGCTACAGCTAAAGCACTTATAGATGTGGAGCGAGGGGAGCTAATTTTGAGGATCCATGACGAACAACTCACTTTCAATGTTTTCAAGCCCTCACAAGAAACAGATCAAGAGAACAAGGAACCAAGGAAAGATCACAGTAAGATATTGAAGGAAGAAACAAGCACTGAAGCACAACCAACACATCTGGGAATCCCCTTGGTTGATGAACAAGGCAATCAGCAGCTGTCACAGCTCAAGGAAAATCAGGAGGAACCTAAACCACCAGAGTTATATGAGACTAGCAACAAAATCTCCTTGGAAGAAGAGGTCACAAAGAGCAAAGCAACATCAAAAGGAACAAAGAAGAAGGTACCAAGGAGATGGAGTAACAAGAAGATCCCTATAGAGGACTTCTCTCTAGGGGATAAAGTAATCTCAGCTTACTTCCCAGCTATTCCCCCCGATCTCCCCACCATCCCATCTCAGCTACCTAAAGTTTTTACCATCAACAGAGTTCTCTCCTTAGAACATGTGGAGATCCTTGATGAAGCCAATGGAGATAGATTTACAGCAAGGGGGGAGGACTTGAAGCACTACCAACTGATGTGCGGAAAACGATCCGACACAAAACTAACCGGCAAGTGCACGGGGTCGCATCAAGTAATAATAACTCACGGGAGTGAGGTCGATCCCACAGGGATTGAAGGATTGAGCAATTTTAGTTTAGTGATTGATTTAGTCAAGCGAATCAAGATTTGGTTGAGAGATTTGTGATTTGCAGAATTTAAATTGCATGGAAAATAAATGGAATGGGTAATTTGCATGAAACCAAAGAGAACTGAAATTTAAAGTGCTGAATCTTAAAGAACAAGAAATTAAATGGCAGAAACTTAGAACGCAAGAAATGTAAATTGCAGAGAAAGTGAAAGAAGAAGCAATTAACAGAAACTGAAATTCAATGATGCCGAAAATTAAACAAGATCCCAAGGTGAGATTGAAACAAAATTTCTTCAATTCTCCACCCAAGATCCGAAGCAAGAAAAGTAAAGAGTATTCAAGCAAGAACAAGGAAGAAGAGAGATCAATTCTCCTTCCCAAATTCTCTTGAATTCAAACAACAATGCCAAAATGTAAAAGTGAGCTCTCTACAAACTACCAAATCAAAATTGAAAAGAAAGCTCCCCCTAAAACTTAAATCTTAAGCTATTTATACACTTTCTTCAAATGGTCTTCAAGCTTTGAATTGGGCCTTTGCTCTTGATAGAATTGGGTTGATAGAGGCCTTGGTTGATTGCTCTTGGAGTTGGAGAGAGAACCAAAGTGAACCGGGTTGGGAATTATAAAAGCTTGAGTAAAAGTTTGAGGCAAACTTTTACTCAAACTTTTTACATCAGCAACCCCATTCTTGCTGCTACCAACGTTTGAGCTAAAGTTTGGGGTCAAACTTTTGCTCAAACGTTGGCCCCCTTATGCACACTCATGGCGCCAACGTTTGCCAAAAAGTTTGAGGCAAACGTTGGCGCAAACTTTTTGTCTCCATGGTGTGTTGCTGATGGCGCCAACGTTTGCCAAAAAGTTTGAGGCAAACGTTGGCGCAAACTTTTTCTCTCCAGGGTGTTGATTTGTGATGCCAACGTTTTCCAAAAAGTTTGAGGCAAACGTTGGCGCAAACTTTTNNTTCCTTCTTTCTTCAACCTTCTTCAAAGCTCTTTTCCCCTATCATCAATCAACCAAACATATCAAAGCTATGCTCAAAATCATGAGTTTGTCATTCTTTCATAATATGTGGCGATTATAGCATAAATCCTCATGAAATTGCATTAATTCATCTATGGTTGATTAAATCAAAGCAAACATGGAAATCTACCCAATTGGCTTGCTTATGGCTCAAGAAAGTTCATAAATCAATTGAAAACAAAAGAAAAAGGCTAGTGAAACTAGGCTAAGATGACTTGTCATCACAACACCAAACTTAAAGCTTGCTTGTCCCCAAGCAAGAAATGAATTATTGAGAAGAAAGAATGAAATGGAAGATGATGTTCATGCTAGCAGAGTATTATTGGTAGTTCATGGGGTTTTATGTGGATATGTAAACACTCACTTCTTATTGACTCTTAGGCCTAGAAAGTCTTCTTCAAGCATCAAGCAACACACTGCTATGACCTCTCATTATTCCTTTATCCTTGGCTATTATTTTGTTCATAAGCTTTATTTGAGTGTCATGTATAACAAGTTCATTGATTTCTTTATACTTGACACATTATTCACTATAGACACTTGGCTCACATTCTTTCTTAAAACATTGATGCCCAGCACCTCTTTGGGTTACTAAATGCCTTGTAGTTAGGTTGCTCTTGATAGTGGACTTTTAGCTGATGATCCCGGGTTAGTTAACCCAAGTCACCAAGTGTTGATGCACTCCAAAGAGCTTAGTAATCCAAGCAGATCCTAGTACAAAGACACCACAGGCATATATTCTAAGGTTCAAGCTATTGGTGTCTAGCTTTGTTTCTTTTTGTTTTTCTTTTGTTCTGTTGCCATTTTTGGCTTTTTCTTTTCTCTTATTTTTGTTTTTCTTTTTAACCAAGGACTTTTATTTGATTGAGATTCATAGACAGTAGGCCACTTTCTACTTAAGAGGAGACATCCTAGTTCTCTTATTCATTAAAAGTGAGCTATTATGCAATCACACATTCATACCACCACTTACTTTTATTGTACTTCTATCTAACAGAGAACTATCTTACTTCACATTCAAAACATTTCTTTTTTTGAATTAAAGATGCAGGGGACAAAGCATGCTTTTTGTTAAGTGAAAGTAAACACACAAGCACACACTTAGACTAGCTTACTTATTGCAAAAGAAGATTGAATCTACTTGAACTAGATGAACACTTTAGCAAGACATAAATCAAAGCATTTCTCAACAGCAAAAGTTAAGTATAAATACAACCTATTGGTTTGCAGTTCTTTTGTTCTTCCTTCTGTTGTGCCCCTTTTGAGTCATGATGCATAATGTCTTCAAATGGTGGTTCGTTCCCTGCATAATTCTCAAAAGTTGCTTGCTTCTCAAGCCCTTAGGTGACTGGTTAGTATGCATGAATTGAGTGTGGCTTTTTGGATTCAATTTGGTGTGGGAACATCAAACTTAATTCCTTGCCACTATCTCTAATGCAACAGGTTGTACATTTATAAATTCTTTTGGCCTTGCTAAAGGTTATGGAACCAAACTAAGAGGCAATTAACTGGTTGAATAATTTGTCTGATTGCTTGGAGCTATCATTATGCAAGAGGTGAGAGTATGCTTTTAAATGAGATTTTGGTGGAACACCAAACTTAGAATCCTTCATTCTCCCTTAAATTGTTTTGGTGTGCAACACCAAACTTAGATCCTTGCAATACAGACAAAACTACTCAACCTTTTTATTGAAACAGCTATGAAAAGAAAACTACCTCAGGTTGGGTTGCCTCCCAACAAGCGCTTTTTTATTGTCACTAGCTTGACATCTCGTTCTTTGATCATGGAGGCTGAAAAGCATAGTGCCTCAGCTTTTCTCCTCTTACTGTGAACTTCCTTCCGGTCTCCTTTTTGATGATCTCTAGGTGTTCAAGTGAAAGGACCCGGTTCACAATGTAGTATTCAGATGATTGTGGGGACACCTTCATTGGTTGGGTGTTTAACACTACTTTATCCCCTGGTGAAAAGCCTTCAGTAGGGATCTTCTTGTTTCTCTACCCTCTTGGCCTCTTCTTCTTTTCTTTCTCAAAAGATACTCCCTGCCTTGGTGGTTCCTTATCTGAGATGTTGAATTTCTCATCTGGAGGTTTTGGATCTAGTTCCTCCTTGATTTCTTTGGTCTGTTGCACCATCTCTACTTCTTTCAAGCATGGATTTGGAAGTCTTGGAGCTAACTCATTGACTACCTCCTTCAAACTTTGATCTCTGGCCTTATCCTTCGTACACTCTTTTTCTTGAGTGGGCTCATGTGGGGTTTTAAAAACATGGAATGCTAGGTGCTCATCATGCACTCTCAGCAACAATTCCCCTTTTTCAACATCTATCAGTGCTTTGCTCGTAGCAAGAAAAGGCCTCCCTAGGATGATGGGGGTGTTAGGGTCCTCCTCCATATCCAGAATGACAAAATCAGCTGGGAGAAGGAATTTCCTCACTTTTACCAGTACATTCTCTACAACTCCAACTGCTTGCTGGATGGATTTGTTAGCCATTTGAAGGAGTATTCGTGTGCATTTCAGCTCACAAATTCGAAGTTTCCTCATTAGAGACAAAGGCATCAAGTTTATGCTTGCACCAAGATCACAGAATGACTTCTCAATTGTTATGTTTCCTATGGTGCAAGGTATATAAAAACTCCCAGGATCGTCTTTCTTCTCTGGCAACTCTCTTTGGAGAATAGCACTACATTCCATTGTCATCTCAACAATTTGTCCTTCTTTTAGGGACTTTTTCTTTGTCAGTACTTCCTTCATAAATTTGGCATACACTGGCATCTGTTCAAGTGCTTCTAAGAAAGGAATATTGATGCTAAGTGTCTTGAATATGTCCAGGAACTTTGAATATTGCTTATCCTCATTTTCTTTTTTGAACCTCTGAGGGTACGGAAGTTTGGGGACATCTGGCTTCACCCCTTCCTTCTTCTCCTGTAGCTGTGTTTCAAGGATGTTATTGTCTCTCTTTGAGCTTTTTGCATTCTTGATTTCTTGATCTTCTTCACTTCTCTCTTCTGTCTCTTTTTGTGGAACTTCTATGTTGTGTTCTTCCTGATTGATGACTTTCTTCTCACTTTCCACTATAATTGCTTTGCACTCCTCCCACTTTGTAGCTTTTCCTTTGTCCCTTGAGTGGTCTTGAGTGGCACTAGGGGATACATTTGATTGCTTCTCATCCATCTCTGTAATTCGTTTAGCCATTTGTTCCATATGCCTCTCAAGATTTTTACTTGTTATGGCTTGATCCTTCCGTGCTGCTTCCTGATCTTGTCTTGCCATCTCTTGATTTTTTATGAGTTTCTCCACCATTATCTCTAGACTAGAGATTCTTTGGGAGTCTGGATTTAGTTGTGGTTGTGTAAAGTGAGATGGTTGTTGCTGGAAGTTGTTTGAACTATTTGTGGGGTTGTTTTGTGGGTGGAATGTGGATGTGGAAGGTGGATGATGGTTGTTTTGGTTAGTGACTGAATTATTGGGTGGATAATAGCTGGAAATTGGGTGGTCATTTTGGGGTTTTCTATATGGATTGTGGGTTATGTTTTGCTGGTTGTTGTTCTGGTTGCTTCTTGAGTTATTTTGGTTTGAATTCCTTTGCCATGGTTGTTGGTTTTGAGTGTGGTTATCTCCCCATCTGAGATTTGGATGGTTCTTCCAGGATGGATTGTAGGTGTCACCATAAACCTCATTTTGGCCTGAACCTTGGTTGTGCACATATTGAGGTTGTTCCTGTTGCTGATCTTCTTGGTTTTCTTTATTTTGCCCCCATGTGGTTGATGGCTGGCTTGTATTCACTGCTGCAACTTGCAACCTATCAATCTTTTTAGCCATCTGCTCAAATTGTTGTTGAATATGCTCCTGCATTATCTTGTTTTGAGCTAGGAGGGTGTCAACCCCTTCCATTGCTAACACTCCTTTCCTTAGTGATGGTTGGCGTTGTCTCTGATGGCCAAAGAAATATTGGTTGTTAGCCACCATGTCAATGAGGTTCTGAGCTTCTTCAGCTGTCTTCATGAGTTGCATTGAGCCTCTTGCTGAATAGTCAAGTGCCTCTTGAGCTTTCATTGTCAGTCCTTCATAGAAATTTTGGAGTTTATCCCATTCATTAAACATCTCAGGAGGGCACTTTCTGATTAGAGCTTTGTATCGTTCCCATGCCTCATACAAGGGTTCAGCATCCATTTGTGTGAATGTTTGTACTTCAGTCTTCAATCTAATGACTCTTTGAGGTGGGTAAAACTTGGCAAGGAACTTGGTTACTAGATCATCCTAGTTGTTGATGCTGTCTCTTGGGAAGGATTCCAACCATTGAGTGGCTTTGTCCTTGAGGGAAAATGGAAATAGCAGCAATTTGTAACTGTCAGGATGCACACCATTGGTCTTCACTGTGTTACATATCCTCAGGAAGGTGGATAGGTGGTGGTTTGGATCTTCCAAGGGGCCTCCTCCATAGGAACAGTTGTTCTGGACCAAGGTGACGAGTTGGGGCTTCAATTCAAAGTTATTTGCATCGACATTTGGGGTAAGGATGCTACTCCCACAATGCCTTGGATTAGCAAGTGTATATGAAGCCAAGACTCTCCTCTGGGGTTGACCATTGTTGTTGGCCATTCTCACTGGTGGATTTGTTGGATTTGTTGAGTGTTCCTCCAATTCATGATATTCTTCATCTGATTCTTCCTCTCCAGCAACATTTTTTTCTCTTGCTTCTCTTCTTAGCCTTCGGAGGATTCATTCGTCAGTTTCATGAAAGGTAGGGATCTCTCTTCTTGTATCTGACATACAAGCAAAACACAAGAAACACACAAAAACCAGTGACACTTCAATCTATTACTAGAATGAAGTTTGAGTTAGCTTAAGCAAAAATTCAAACAGTTAGTGGGTTAGTCAAAAATTAAAGAAACAGAAAAGAAAAAAAATGCTTGATCTAGATTTCCACTTCACTTAATCATTGTCAATCTAATCAATCCCCGGCAACGGCGCCAAAAACTTGATGTGCGGAAAATGATCCGACACAAAACTAACCGGCAAGTGCACCGGGTCGCATCAAGTAATAATAACTCACGGGAGTGAGGTCGATCCCACAGGGATTGAAGGATTGAGCAATTTTAGTTTAGTGGTTGATTTAGTCAAGCGAATCAAGATTTGGTTGAGAGATTTGTGATTTGCAGAATTTAAATTGCATGGAAAATAAATGGAATGGGTAATTTGCATGAAACCAAAGAGAACTGAAATTTAAAGTGCTGAATCTTAAAGAACAAGAAATTAAATGGCAGAAACTTAGAACGCAAGAAATGTAAACTGCAGAATCTTAAAGTGAAAGAAATGTAAATGGCTTGAATTGTAAAGGGGATTGGGAATTGGATATGCAGAAATTAAACAAGGAAAAGTAAAATTCAACAAACAGAAGAGTAGAAGATAACTTGAATTGAATCGGATCTAAAACGGAATTGTAAATGGGCTTGAAAAGCATTAAACAGAGAATCGAAAATGAGAAATCCAGATCTCAGGACTCAAGAGACTAGATAATCAAGTCTAGATCTCAATGCCTTCCTAGATCCAACAAGAGCAATTGCAAAGGAAATGAAGAAATGTAAATTGCAGAGAAAGTGAAAGAAGAAGCAATTAACAGAAACTGAAATTCAATGATGCCGAAAATTAAACAAGATCCCAAGGTGAGATTGAAACAGAATTTCTTCAATTCTCCACCCAAGATCCGAAGCAAGAAAAGTAAAGAGTATTCAAGCAAGAACAAGTAAGAAGAGAGATCAATTCTCCTCCCCAAATTCTCTTGAATTCAAACAACAATGCCAAAATGTAAAAGTGAGCTCTCTACAAACTACCAAATCAAAACTGAAAAGAAAGCTCCCCCTAAAACTTAAATCTTAAGCTATTTATACACTTTCTTCAAATGGTCTTCAAGCTTTGAATTGGGCCTTTGCTCTTGATGGAATTGGGTTGATAGAGGCCTTGGTTGATTGCTCTTGGAGTTGGAGAGAGAACCGAAGTGAACCGGGTTGGGAATTATAAAAGCTTGAGTAAAAGTTTGAGTAAAAGTTTGAGGCAAACTTTTACTCAAACTTTTTACATCAGCAACCCCATTCTTGCTGCTACCAACGTTTGAGCTAAAGTTTGGGGTCAAACTTTTGCTCAAACGTTGGCCCCCTTATGCACACTCATGGTGCCAACGTTTGCCAAAAAGTTTGAGGCAAATGTTGGCGCAAACTTTTTGTCTCCAGGGTGTGTTGCTGATGGCGCCAACGTTTGCCAAAAAGTTTGAGGCAAACGTTGGCGCAAACTTTTTCTCTCCACGGTGTTGATTTGTGATGCCAACGTTTGCCAAAAAGTTTGAGGCAAACTTTGGCTCAAGCTTTTCTCCCAAAAGTTTGAGCTAAATTTTGAGGCAAACTTTTGCTCAAGCTTTTTGTTCCTTGGTGTGTTTTCACTTATCTGAAACTTTGAGCTAAAGTTTGAGGCAAATTTTTGCTCAAACTAAAGAAGCGCTTCATGGGAGGCAACCCATGCTTTATATGCTTTTAGACTACTTAATAATGCAAAATTCATGAATTCAAAACCAACCTTGACATACACTTGAAGGAATCCTTTTATGCAGCATATAGTGAGGAATAAGTTTGGTGTTCAAGGCATACTAAGAAAGCTTGAATGCAATTCATATCATGTTACTCTTAGAGCCTTGAACAAAACTTTTTCATCATATGGCCACAAACTAAGTTTGGTGTCACCTATGGTGTCACCAATGTTGCATACATGGACATTCAGTTAGTCAGTTGGTTTGTTCTCATGAATAAGCAAAATTGTTTATTTTTACCGCCACTATCCACACATTTAATAATTACATTTTGTTATTTTGTAGAAAAATTGATGGGACAATTGAAAGGAGAAGTTTCGGCCACTTCATGAAGGGAGAGTACACACTTGTCTTAAAAGGGAATACATTGGAAAATGTGGCCATGCAACATTGGAAAAAGGATACCCTTGGAGACCGAACCAACTCCTTCATAAAGTTGATGATCATTGTCCTCTTTCCATGCTAAACCCCAACCGTCCATCAATCAACCACTCCATCAATCTACACCTTTCACCTCTCTATATAAATGATCCTTGTTTCGTACCCCACCTTCACATTCCACTCTCACTCTTCACATCTATCATTTTCGGAGCCCAACACCTTCACATAACCAAAATCACTCATGGCTTCATCAAGCTCTAAGAGAAGAAAGGGAAAGGAGCCTATGGAACAACGCCCTTTTGATGAAAAGAAATTTAGAACCTTTCACCATGCATTACAGTACGGATGGATGGTTGATAAGGAGATCATCTATGAGCTGGGCTTTCAAGTCAGAAAAACTGAGTGTCCCGAAATCACGAAGAAGGTAGAAAAGAGAAGATGGGAGCTCCTCACTGATCCGGTCATTAGAGTAAATGCAAATCTTGTAAGAGAGTTCTATGCAAATGCGGTCCGATATGATAAGGCAAATGAGTCCTATACAAGTTTTGTAAGAGGAAAGACCGTGGATTTCAGTCCCATGAGTGCCATGAGGGCATTAAAGCTACGGTCCATACCATTTGCAGAAGAGAGCTACCATTCAAGAATTGATAACAGCCCCAATTATGACCAGATTGTGCAAGATATTTGTGTACCAGGAGCTGATTGGGTACGAGATTTTGAAAGGAAACCCAAGTTCATTAAGAGAGGAGACCTCACTCCTAACGCAAAGGGGTGGTTCGAAATCGTAAGGAGATCCATCCTCCCCGCTGGAAACAACTCAGAGGTAAATCTCAAGAAAGCCACAATGGTGCACTGCATACTCAAAGGAGGAGAGATCAAGGTTCATAAACTCATAGCCGAAGGCATTAGGAAGGGAGCCGAGAAAAACGACTCTAGAGGAAAGTTAGGCTACCCCAGCACTATTTTTCGACTATGTGACAAAGCTAGAGTGGTGTTTGAAGATGAGGACCTCGAGTGGATAAAAGAGGGCATTCCAATTACAGTTCGACGGATGCATGCTGTTGCATCTTCCCTACCTCAACGGAAGCCAAGGAAGAGGCCAGCCCATCAAGTAGTAGAAGGACAAGACCTAGAGGAGCAAGCTCCAGCCACTTTGGATATGCACCAACTACAGGAAGCCATTGATGGTTTATCTAGACAATACTTGGCAAGCCAAGGAGCACAGAAGGAGCTTCAACTGCAAATGATGGAGCAGCAATTGGAACAAGGAAAAGAATGGGGTGAATCCTTCCACAGGATAGAACAAAGGCAAAATGAACAACAAGAATTTATCCAGAAGCTAATCAACATCCAAGCACATCAAGGTGCACACATACATGAGATGCATCGAAAACAATTAGAACAAGCAGAACTCTTTGACGAGCACAGGGCATTCTCATAAGGGGTTTACATGAGTGAGACTGGGAATCATATAAACACCCAAGCCAGGCTCGGATACTTAGTCGGACAGCTACCTATATTGCATCCAGGAATCATAAGGTACGAAGAAGTGAAGGATGAATTAGCACGAGAAGAAAGAGAAAGGGTGGAAAAGAGTCACGAATCAGTAAGGAAGGCACTTGAGGATTGGAAGAAAGCGAGACTGGAAAGGATTCGAGGAAACACAAGTAGACACAAAGAGGACAAACAAGAGGGAGAGCATGGGTAACCACATGATTAAAAGGTGGTGGAGTTCCCTCTTTAATCCATCTTTTCCAAGTTCTAAATAAGGAAAATCATGTATGAAATTGAACATGTTCCATGGTAGTTTAGGATTTTCAATTCTGCCTTTAAGTTTTTCTTTACTTAAGTTGATATGTGCTGGTTTTAATGTCAATGCTGCATCTTCATCTTGCTTATTGTATGCTTGTCTTACGTGGACGAAGAAAATGAAGCCAATGTTAGTGACACTCACCTTTGTCACTAACGTTGGACCAAGCTCATATTGGCCACGTTAAGAGCCACGTTAACTCAGTTAACGTGGACTCTAACATGGGGAAGCAAAAGAATGGCCAACGTTAGTGACACTCACCTTTGTCACAAACGTTGGACTATGCCACTTTGAGCCACGTTAGTTGCCACGTTAACTTAGTTAACGTGGAAGCTAACGTGGAGGGAGCAAGAATCGCCAACGTTAGTGACACTCACCTTTGTCACTAACGTTGGAATGAGCCACTATGAGCAACGTTAACTCCCACGTTAACTTAGTTAACGTGGAAGCTAACGTGGATTGGAGAATGATGAGCCAACGTTAGTGACACTCACCTTTGTCACTAACGTTGAAGATGGCTATCACAACCACATTAGAAGCCACGTTAACCTAGTTAACGTGAACTCTAACATGGGAAGTAGGGGCGTTTTGAAACGTTAGTGACAAAGGTAAGTGTCATTAACGTTTTTGAAGATTTGGCAAGCCTACGTTAAAGGTCACGTTAGCCACACTAACGTGAACTCTAACGTATGGGGAAGGGAGGATTCTCAACGTTAGTGGTCACGTTGGTACCACTAACGTTGAAGTTAGCGTGGATTATCCTTGGGTTAGGAACGTTAGTGAAAAAGGTAACTGCCACTAACGTTCTCGAACCCACACTTTCACTTAACGTTAACGCCACTAACGTCCTAAGCTAAAAGTCCCTGCCCACTTCATACTTTCTCTCTGCAAGTAAAGCTAAGCCCACTAAAGAAGATAACTGCTTCAAACTCAAGATCCAAGGCCCATATCCAAGATTTGAAGAACCAACTAGAAGATCAGAAGAGTAGTATATATAAGGGTTGTTTTGAATTTGAAAGGGGAGTTGAAAATTTAAGAACTACTCTGTATAATTTTACTTTCTCTGCACTTCTAGTTTACTTTTCAGAATGTATTTTCCATCCTTGTTTTCCATTTCCAGAGCTATGAACAACTAAACCCCTTTCATTGGGTTAGGGAGCTCTGTTGTAATTTGATGGATCAATATTAGTTTTCATTATTCTTCTTCTATCTTTTCTCTTGATTTTACTAGAAAGTTTTCAATCTTCATTCAACTGGGTAGTTATCTTGGAAAAGAAGCTATTCATACTTGGATCTCTTCGAAACTTTGGAAGAGGAATGAAGAGATCATGCTAGAAATGCTTTCTCATGTTGGACTAAATTAGGGTTTGGATGGATATAGTGACATATAATCCTACCAACACTTTGATTTGGAAATACATATGGTATAATCAGTGACCATATTTCATCTCTTCTCATGAGCAATTGACCAAGGAATTGGCTATTGATCAAGATTTGAGAGATTGAATTACCAAGAAATTGGAATTCGGTCACTTAAGATTGCCAAGGAGATCAATGAATGCATTGATTGAGGGAGAGATGAGAATGAACTTGATCCGGAGAATACAACATCTCCTAAGCCCAATGAATTCCCCATTTTTGATCTTACCCATTCTCTTTACTTTCTGCTATTTACTTTCATGCTAAACTCCCCTTTCCCATTTAAGATTCTGCAATTTACTTTCCGCTATTTACATTCCGCTCTTTATTTCCAGCATTTACGTTTCTGCTATTTACTTTCCCGCCATTTAATTTTTTGCAAATCTCATATAAAATTCTACTTAGTTCAACTAGAACATTCCTCTAATTAAAGTTGCTTGACCAATCAATCCCTGTGGGATTCGACCTCACTCTATTGTGAGTTTTTACTTGACGACGATTCGGTATACTTACCGAAGGAAAATTGTTGAGAGACAAGTTTCCGTGCATCAATGAATTATTTCCCTTGATTGTGGAGTAGTTCTCTTTACTCTTGGCCTAGGCTAAGAGAATTGGGTAAACTTGAGTCATTGGGTCTAATATATTTGATGATTTGGGAACCCTTAGTGGTCAATTTGATAACCATTGACACTAGCCTACTACTATGTCAATTAGTAGTTAGGTAGGACCTTATGGGTTGATGTTGACTAAACCATTTAACATACTTCAAGTATAGAAGTAGACTTAATGAGTTTTGTTCTTCGTAATTGTCAAGATATGGTTATTAGACAAGGATAGTGACCCCAATTCCCATGTCTAGCCAAGAGTTGCTTTTATTATTCATATTTGAATCCCAAAAATCCTACTTGCTTGTCTTAGTTATAGTTAGTTGTTTAGTTTTAAGGTAGAATTATATTAGATGTTATCTTGCTAGTTTAGAATTGCTCCCATCTTACTTTAGTTATTTGATTTAGTTTCTTGCTCTTGTCTTAGTTATAGTTAGTTGTTTAGTTTTAAGGTAGAATTATATTAGATGTTATCTTGCTAGTTTAGAATTGCTCCCATCTTACTTTAGTTATTTTCTTGCACTTCTTGCACTTCAAGATTACTTGCTTGTTAAGATTCCTAGTTTAATTTCTCGCTCATGACTCACAACCCCGGAATTCTAACCAATGTTGATGTACATGTTTCCCCATTCCTTGTGAGACGACCCTAGGTTTGAATACTTCGGTTACTTTTATTGAGGTTGAACTTGTGACAACCAATTCCTTTCTAAATTTGACTTGAGGCTTGACTATCGGTTTGGGCTATACTAACAACAGAATTATTTGTGGAATTCTGAACCGGTATAATTCCTTGATCTTATCAGTATGCATCCTTGCACGAAGTCACCGTTGTGCGTACGCACGCATCACTGTGCATACGCACCTTTGCTGGAGCTTCGAAACTCCATTTTCTTCATGATTTCTCCCCTTTTGGATGCTCTTTCTTCACTTCTTCAATCCAAACATGCCTTAAAAACCTGAAATCACTTAACGAATACATCAAGGCACCAAATGGGATTAAAGTAAATTAAAATTGACTAAATTAATCACAAAAGAGCATGTTTTCACTTTCAAGCGCAATTTAAGAAGAAATCTCAAAAGCATGCTATTTAGATGAATAAATGTGGGTTTATGTGATGAAATCTACTCAAATCAAACCAAAATATATCGTAAAATATGGACTCATCAGAGCTGCTTTGTCTTCCTGAGTTAACTCTGGTACTATTGCTCTCTTTGCCTGTGAATAATTTCTTCAATGGCAGGTTGTATGTGATTGACACTGGTTTGAGCAGCTACCAATACTCCTCCGGATCTAAACCCCAGGTTTAGTGTAGATCCATCTCTACTTGAGGGTGATGTTCCTGCAGGCTATTCTCCTTAATGCTCCTACTCAAAATGCCACAGACAAGGTTGGATCTTCCGAATCTGAGAATGCTGCCTCTATGGATTCCAGCCTCTACCACAGAGACCCTAATCTCCCCAGAAATCGGCTAAACTAATTTATCGAGAAGTCTCCAACGAAATCGTGGATTAGCCGTCTGAGAGATGTATATTCAAGCTGTTGGTCGTCCTTGTTCGGTGAAAGACACATTCTGACCCAAGTAGACGCGGGTGTTTGTCAGGCATGTTCGTCTTAATGTGATGAACAGAGCTAATTGGTTAGATCATCCTATTCACCACGATGAAGTATGAATATACATCTTAGAATTGATCAAACACGGATCGAAGAGGAATAGTAGTACTTTTATTATTTCATAGGACTCAGCAGGGCTCCTCCCCTCAACCTAGGAGGTTTAGAAACTCATACTGAGGTAAAAACAAAGCAAAAACGAAAATATGGCAGACCTCTCCTCTGAAAGGTGTAAAAGGTTCTTTAAATACTTGGTTAATGACCAAGGATTACACAGAAAGGATAAAACAGTCTATTTAGTGCTAAAATCCACTTCTGGGGCTAACTTGGTGAGTGTTTGGGCTGACCTTTGATGAGATCCACGTGCTATGAGGCTCCTTAGGCATGGAACGCCAGCCAGGGTGTCCTCTCTGGGCCTTTGGACGCTGGGCTCTACTCTTTGGGTGCTGGACGCTTGGAAAGCGGGTAGGAAGCTGGCGTTGGGCACCAGTTTTGGGCCTTCTAATCCAAAGCAAAATATAAATTATTATATATTTCTGGAAAGCTCTGGAAGTTAGGTTTCTATAGCCGTTGAAAGCACTCTTCCGAATGCAGGCAGGTCAGACTTCTGCTCCAGCTCCTCAATTTCAGCCAGAAAATATCTGAAATTGTATAAAAACAAAAAAGCTCATAGTAGAATCCAAAAAAGTGAATTTAACATTAAAATCTATAAAAACTTAATAAAAACTAAATAAAAACCACTAAAAACTATATGAAAATGATGCCAAAAAGCGTATAAAATATCCGCTCATCACAACACCAAACTTAAACTGTTGCTTGTCCCTAAGCAACTAAAAACACATTAGGATAAAAAGAAAATTAAGATACAATAAATTTCTAAGTTTCGAATGAAGCTTAGTTAAAATCAGATGACCGGGACTTAGTAGCTTTTTGCTTCCGAACTGTTTTGGCATCTCACTATCCTTTGAAACTCAGAGATGTTGGCATCCTTAGGAGCTTAGAATCCAGATGATATCATTAACTTTCCTAGTTAAGCTTATTTTGATTCTTGAATACAACTTTTTGAGTCTTGGCCATTATCCTAAGCACTCTGTTTTCCAGTATTACCACTAGATACATTCATGCCACTGAAACTTTAACTAGGTGAACCTTTTCAGATTGTGACTCAGCTTTACTAGAGTTTCCAGATAGAGGTGTCCAGAGTTCTTAAACACACTCTTTTTGCTTTTGACCACGACTTTAACCGCTCAGTCTCAAGCTTTTCACTTGACACCTTCACGCCATAAGCACATGGTTAGGGACAGCTTGATTTAGCCGCTTAGGCCAGGATTTTATTCCTTTAGGCCCTCATAACCACTGATGCTTAAAGCCTTAGGCCCTTTTACCCTTACCTTTTGGTTAAGGGCTATTGGCTTTTTCTGCTTGTTTTTTATTTTTTTTCTTTATATATATATATATATATATATATATATATATATATATATATATATATAGATGTCCCGAAGTGGATCAGAGTGGTAAGATTAAACAGCATGTACTTCCAGATTTAAAGCATTATTTTCTTATGTACATGAACAGTAAATAAGAATATGAACAGTAAATTCCCAGATCCATGAACCTCAGAGATAGTTTAATGATAATATTAATATTCCTACTTCTCCATCAGGCTCTGATACCAGATGTCCCGGTGCGGATCAAGGAGAGAAAGAGGAAGAAGGCGAGAAAGTAAAAGTCAGTAACAATGCAGAATGATATGCAAGAACAAGGAAGTAGATATGAAGTTAGATGCGGCAATAGTCCGCACGCATATGCAAGTTAGTATGATGTTAGATGCAGTGGAAGTCTGCACGCATATTCAAATGCAGATGCAGGAAATGTAAAATGAAGAACACAAAATTGAAGAACTAGATAAAACTTTTATTGAAGGATTGAAATTGAAAAAGAAAGAAGAGGGAAGAAGAAGAGCTGGAGAGCTTACAAGGGAACTCTCAGAGCTTCTCTCTTTAACTTCTCTCTATGTTATGTAAAACTGAAGGGTGCCTCACAATGAGAACGAGGCCTCCTTTTATAGCCAAAGATTCTACTGTTTCTACAGTACAGGTAAAGATAACCGGTACTATTTCTACAGTATAGGTTTTGATTTTTGTGATTACATATATTTAGAGATTGAAGACTAATCCTCCATGAGGTCAATTCCAAAGCAGTAATCTTCATTTTGATTATAACCACTAGAGGACTCTGCCGACGAAGTGGGATTTTCTTTGTGTTTCTTATCTTCTTCGATCATTTGCATGATTTGCTGAAGATGCCTTGCTAGGGATTCTTTTGATTGAGCTCTTGCGAGGGCTGCAGCTATTTGGGCTTTCTGATTGAGAAACGAAGCCGTTTCTGGGTCTGAAATCTTCTGACTGTCTGGATTGGTTTTGAACCATTCTCTGACCTTTTCTGGATAGGCCATTGTTGAATCAAATTGAGACCACCATTTTATGTAACCATGCCTTTGTAGGATTGGAAATGATTTTGGGTGCCCTGATTTAGCATATTTGTATTGCCAAGACAATACCCATGCCAGTGAAAAAGTTGAGAAAAATTTTAACATTATCGGAACACATGTTTTTTGACTGTTAAATTTTGATTGAAAAAGTTTATACCCTTCATCTGTTGGTGAGGGTAGAATTTCTGGGATTGGCCCAAAGAAGTCCCACCATTGGTAGAACCAATTTCGAAAAACATAATTGATGTTTCTTTTGAAATAGATTAACCATGAATGTTTGTACTGAGTATTTTGAAACCGAAATAATTTAGTCCAGACTTCCATGTAGTCCCAATAATTAAAACCTATTAGGTCATAATTTTGAGAAAATTTTTGAATTTTGTTTAAATTGTTCCCAAATTACTTTGGGGACAAGATTTTGAGAATTTGGATGGTGGAATGGGTTATAAATTCAGGATTGGTTTTGTCTTTGTAATGCTTAATAGACACTGAGTCAGTATCTATTAGGATGAATTCATAAAATTGGCGAATTTTGTAGGGTGCCAAAGGCCTGAAGTGGAATCCAGTGGGAAAATTTTTTGGATGACTTTGTTTGGTGAGCTATCCCAAAATTCAGGCTCCATATGGATAATGTTTGAGGTCTTCTTTGTGGACATGTAGTTGGTTTGGGATTTTTGTTTTTTGATGGTGCTTGGGGATGTTTGGGGTGATTGGGTAATAGCTTTTTCTTTTGGGTTTTGTATTATTGTTTTTTGGATGGCCATTTGGGATATCAGTTGAGTTATGTCGATTTCTTCATCTGACTCACTGCAAATATCGGCCCAAGATTTTTTGTTGAGTCTTGTGAGACCTTGGTCCTGTAGAGCCAGGATGGTTTCGATTGGGAAGGCATATTCTGCCTTAGTTTGTTTGGATTGAGTGATTGCTGGTTCAATTGATTATTGGGCTGAGCTTTTGGAGGATTGTTGGGCAGGTTGTTGGGTAGAAGACCCAGATGGGGTGGTAGACCCTAATTTTTTGATGGGCCCAGGTAGAGCTAGGCGAATGCTTTTGTCTTTAGCAGAGGCTAAAGTTGCCTTTCTAGGCATCATCATGTCTGTCCTTGTCTCCCTGCAGATATTCACGTGTGAGAAAGTCAGGGAGAGAATTTGAGTTGCCCTTGATATGCTCAATATCAAAATGAAAGACACTTAAAATGGCTTGCCATCTGGCAAAAATTTGTTTTGATGCGAGGTTTTTAACATCATTTTGTAAAACATCTTTGGCCGATTTGCAGTCAACTCGGACTAAAAATTTTTGATTGAGTAAATCAGACTGAAATTTTGTGATACACAAAACAATGGCTAAAATTTCCTTTTTGATGGTGGAATAGCTCTGTTGAGTATTATTCCAATGCTTTGATGTAAATGCAATGATACATTCTTTACCATGCAGTTTTTGTTTCAAGATACCACCATATCCTAAGTTAGATGCATCTGTTTCAACAATTTTGAATGCATGAGGAACAGGTAGGTAGAAGCAAGGGAGATTGCGAACTTTGGTTTTGAGAAATCTGATGATGTCAGAATGTTTGTCCATCCATGACGGAGGATTTTTCTTAAGCCTATCATGAAGAGGCTTAATGAGATTGTTAAGATTTGGGATGAAGTCCGAGACATAATTAAGGCATCCTAGGAACCTCTGTAGTTGAGGTTTGTCAAGGATATAGTCTGGGAATTTTTTCGCAAACAGTATTGATCGTTCGATAGGGGTTATTGTTCCTTGGGAAATGATATGACCAAGAAAATGAATTTTTGTTTGGAAAAGGACAATTTTTTATTTTGAAACAGCAAGTCCGTTTTTCTGGATGATGTACATAAAGGTTTTAACATGTTTAAAATGTTCTCCTAAAGTTTGGGAGAAGATTAAGACATCATCTATGTAAACGATTGCGAAGTTTGAATATGGGTTAAACATATCATTCATGATTTTTTGAAACTCAGATGGGGCATTTTTCAGACCAAACGGCATTACATTCCATTCATATTGACCAAATGGGACTGTAAATGCAGTTTTGTATCTGTCAGGGATAGAAGTCTTAAAACCTCTATTCAGAAGTCATGCAAAAGATTGACCAAGTTTTAAATCGTTTTACTACTATCCCTAAAACTCCTACAAACTCTGGTGAGTCTACATCTCGTATTCAAACTCGCTCTTCCAAGGCCATTAATGCCCTTGGCCATGATTCGAATGAATCTTCCTCTGATCAGAGTGATGATTCGGGCAAATCATCCCTTAAAGTTAGCCCAATTATGACCAACTCTATAACCAAGTGGAAGGGTCTAACCAAACCTTCTGCATACGGTTATAATCATGTCTCCGCCCCAGATTTAGCTCTCAAAGAAAGAGAACTAGGTTTTGTCAGCTTCAATGCCAATAATGTCTATAAATGGAACATAGACGGCAAAACCGAATATGACTATGGTAAGCATATCTTACCAAGCTGCTCATGAAACCTCTGAAGAAGCAATAGCCAACATTATTGTTTCTGGATTCAGTGGTCAACTCAAAGGATGGTGGGATAACTACCTTTCTGATAACTGATGGATATTTTTGTGGAAAAACGAATTTCTCCAAAACACCCAAAACTAACCGGCAAGTGCACCGGGTCGTATCAAGTAATAAAACTCATGGGAGTGAGGTCGATCCCACAGGGATTGATGGATCAAGCAACTTTAGTGGGTGATTAGTTTAGTCAAGCTAACATTTGTGTGATAATTGATGCAGCAGACAGTAAATGACAAGGAAAATTAAAGTGCGGAAAGTAAATTGGACAGTAACTTAAAGAACAAGAAAGTAAAATAGCTGAAACTTAAATTGCAAGAAATGTAAATTGCATCAAATGTAAAGGGGAGTGGGTGCTGGAAATTAAAGAGAACAATAGATCACACAACTGGAAATTTAAATTACTGGAAAGTAAACTGAGAGCAATGTAAATAGAGAAGCAAAATTATAGTGAATCAGAATTTAGAGCAATTGCAGAGGAATTTAAAATTTTGCAGGAAATGTAAATGAGATTTGCAGCAAGCTTAATGTAAATTAAATTGAAGAACCAAACAGAAAGTGAAATGCAGCTCAATTGCAATAACTAAAGGAAAGTTGAAGATCTCAGGGGTTGGATGAGACTAGAGACCAAGTCTAGATCTCAATTCCTTCCTTGATCCAACAGTAAACAATTTGCAGAAGAAAAAGAGATGAAAGCAGTAAAGAGAGGTTTAATTCAAATTGCAATTCACTGAAAGTTTGCACAAGAGGAAAACAGAGAGAATTCTCAAGTTGAGATTGAAACAGAATTTCTTCAATTCTCAACCCAAGATTTAAAACAAAAAGAAAAACTAAAGAGAGAGAGTTCTATATTCCTAATGCTCACTAGTGGAGCTCGCCTTCTATTCTCTCTATTCGGGCTTACTTTCTAAAATGAGAATGATGCCTTATATAGGCATTTTTACAAAATGAAAATGAAATTCAAAACAAATTACAATTAAAATAAAATTTCTATTCTAACTATCTCTTGTGCCTTTGAGTGGTGTCAATTGGGCCTTGCTCTTGATGAAATTGGGTTGATAGAGGCCTTGGTTGATTGCTCTTGGAGTTAGAGAGAGAACCAATGTGAACCGGGTTGTGAATCTTAAAAGTTTGAGTAAAAGTTTGAGGCAAACTTTTACTCCAACTTTTCACATCAGTTGCCCCATTCTTGCTGATACCAACGTTGGGGCAAAAGTTTGGGGTCAAACTTTTGCTCCAACGTTGGCCCCCTAGTACATATATGTGGCGCTACTTTGTCCTCTTGTCAACGTTGCCAATTTTATGCCCACTATAGACTATTATATATGGTTGGAAAGCTCTGAATGTCAACTTTCTAACCCAATTGGAATCAGCTCAATTGGACATCTACAACTCAAGTTATGCTCCTTTGAAGAGGACAGGGTCGCTGGCTTTGGTGCCCAACGTTTGAGGTAAAGTTTGCCTCAAACGTGGTCGAAAACGCCAGTTTTGGAGGCTCAAACGTATTGTCCACCCCATACTATTATATACTGTTGGAAATCCCCGGATGTCTACTTTTCAATGCCATTGAAAGTTTGAGGCAAACTTTGGCTCAAGCTTTTTTCCCAAAAGTTTGCCAAAAAGTTTGAGGCAAACTTTTGCTCAAGCTTTTTGCCCAAAAGTTTGCACAAAAGTTTGAGGCAAATTTTTGCTCCAGCTTTTTGCCCAAAAGTTTGAGGCAAACTTTTGGTCCAGCTTTTTGCTCCCTAGTTCATTTTCAATTATTCCAAAAGTTTGAGCTAAAGTTTGAGGCAAACTTTTGCTCAAACTTTTTGTCCTCTCTTCCTCCTAGCCATTCCTCCTTGCTTCAACCTTTCTCCAAGCTTTCTTCACCTATCATTAATCAACCAAACACATCAAAGCTATGCTCAAAATCATGAGATATTCATTCTTTCATAATATGTGACAATTATAGCATAAAATCTCATGAAAGTGCATGAATTCATACATGGTTGATTGAATCAAAGGAAACATGGAAATCTACCCAATTGGCTTGCTTATGGCTCAAGAAAGTGCATAAAACCTATTGAAAACAAAGGAAAAAGCATAGAAAAATATGACATGGTGACATGTCATCAATAACCAAAAACACTCAATCTTTTCTGCCATAAATGTCAGTGATCAAAATAAACCCATCATTGGTGACGACGGGGAACCTATCCCTCATGCTGTCAATACCTTGATCTTTACTATAGCCAGCCACTTCATTGGTGACTCATCTCTTTGGAAAGATCGTTCTGCTGAATTACTTTTCAATCTAAGTTGCAAAACTTTGTCTGACTTTCGATGGTATAAAGACACCTTTCATACTAGGGTCTATACCAGAGAAGACAGTCAACAACCTTTCTGGAAAGAAAAATTTCTTGCAGGACTTTCCAAATCCCTGGGAGATAAAGTAAGGGACAAAATTCGTAGCTTGACTCCAGACGGGATAATACCCTATGACGAGTTAAGTTATGGACAACTTATTTCTTTCATCAAAAAAGTTGCTCTAAAAATTTGTCAAGATGACAAAATACAACGGCAACTTGCTCGAGAAAAAGCACAAAATCGCATCGATTTAGGAACTTTCTGTGAACAATTCGGTCTTCCTGCTTGCCATCCAAGGAAATCTATGAGACCATCCAATAAAAAGGTTTTTAAACCCAATCCTGAAAAAAATTTTAGGAGATCCAGAAAAGGTTTTCAAAAATCTAAAAATGAAAAAAGTTTTCAAAAGAATTTTCAAAAGTATCCACAGAAAAACCCCATTATTTGCTATATATGTAAAAAATCAGGACATGTTAGCAAATATTGTAGGTTAAAATGAATGATTAATAATCTAAACCTTGATCCTCAGATTGAGGATCAGATTAACAATCTTTTAATTGAAAGTTCAGACGATGACTCTGGACAGGAATCTTCGGACGATATCAACAATATCCAAATAGATGATATTGAATCATCCTCAGATTCTGATGTTAAGCATTTTAGTATTTTATCCAAAGATCAAGATCTCTTGTTTGATGCTATAGAGGCTATTGGAGATCTTGAACAAAAGAAAAATTTTCTTTTGAAATTAAAAAGATCCTTACAAAAGGAGAAAAAACCCAAAAATTTTGTCCTTAGTAATAAATATGATGTCAAACCCATTTTTAAAAAATTAGAAAAACAAGTTATTCGTCCCATAACCATTCAGGATCTCCAGAATAAGGTTAACAATCTTAAAAGGGAAATCCAGGAAATCAAAAGAAATCAAGACAATCATCAATTCATTCTCTCGCAATTAATGCAAGAAGAAGAAACTAGTCATGAAGAACTTGATCCTCTTATAAACCAAACTGAGTTTTCTACCAAACAAGAAAATGAAGCTTTTAACGACAATGAGGGAAAAGAAATCCTGAGAATAATAAATGTATTCTCTTTTATGAAACATCGTGTTTATATCCGAATTATCGTTAAAGATTTCGTTCTTGAAACCATCGCCCTCTTTGACTCAGGTGCAGATTCAAATTGTATTAAGGAAGGTCTGATCCCCACAAAATATTTTGAAAAGACTACTGAACGTCTTAGCTCGATAACGGGTGAAAGACAAAATATCAAATTCAAATTAACCGATGCTTTTGTTGAAAAGGGTAATCTTAGGATTCCCACTAATTTCATCATAGCAAAGGATATTAAAAACGATGTAATCTTGGGGACACCTTTCATAATCCTTTTGTTTCCTTACCTACCGGATTTTCCTGGACTTACCTCTTTTGTGGGAGGACAGGTAACCTTCTTTGAGTTCTTAGACTCACCAACTCAAAAATCTTTAAACCTGATTGAATCCAAGACCAAACAAATTTGTTTTCTGAAGGAAGAAATCTCTTTTAAAACTCTTGAATCTCAAATTTCTCAGCCAAAAATTCAAGATAAAATTAAGAACCTTTTGAATCAAATTGAGAACTCTATCTGTTCGGATCTGCCTCATGCATTCTGGAATAGAAAAGAACATGTTGTTGATCTTCTCTATGAAAAAGATTTCAAAGAATCAAATATCCCTACAAAAGCCCGCCCCATTCAAATGAATGAGTAGCTTTCGCAGCATTGTCAAAAGAAAATTAAAGATCTTTTGGATAAAAGATTAATCTGTCCTAGCAAAAGTCATTGGTCTTGCTCAGCTTTTTATGTAAATAAGCAAGCTGAGATAGAGCGAGGAACCTCCAGACTTGTCATCAATTACAAACCTCTAAATCAAGCTTTGCAGTGGATTCGTTATCCTATCCCAAACAAAAAAGATTTACTCAATAGATTAAACTCAGCAAATATCTTTTCAAAGTTTGATATGAAATCCGGGTTTTGGCAAATCCAGATTAAAGATTCTGACAGATACAAAACTACATTTACAGTCCCATTTGGTCAATATGAATGGAATGTAATGCCGTTTGGTCTAAAAAATGCCCCATCTGAGTTTTAAAAAATCATGAATGATATTTTTAACCCATACTCAAACTTCGCAATCGTTTACATAGATGATGTCTTAATCTTCTCCCAAACTTTAGGAGAACATTTCAAACACGTTAAAACCTTTATGTACATCATCCAGAAAAACGGACTTGCTGTTTCAAAATAAAAAATTGTCCTTTTCCAAACAAAAATTTGTTTTCTTGGTCATATGATTTTCCAAGGAACAATAACCCATATCCAACGATCAATACTGTTTGTAGAAAAATTCCCAGACTATATCCTTGACAAACCTCAACTACAGAGGTTCCTAGGATGCCTTAATTATGTCTCGAACTTCATCCCAAATCTTAACAATCTCATTAAGCCTCTTCATGATAGGCTTAAGAAAAATCCTCCGCCATGGACGGACAAACATTCTGACATCATCAGATTTCTCAAAACTAAAGTTCGTAATCTCCCTTGCATCTACCTACCTGTTCCTCATGCATTCAAAATTGAAATAGATGCATCTGACTTAGGATATGGTGGTATCTTGAAACAAAAACTGTATGGTAAAGAATGTATCATTGCATTTACATCAAAGCATTGGAATAATACTCAACAGAGCTATTCCACCATCAAAAAGGAAATTTCAGTCTGATTTACTCAATCAAAAATTTTTAGTCCGAGTTGACTGCAAATCGGTCAAATATGTTTTACAAAATGATGTTAAATGGCAAGCCATTTTAAGTGTCTTTGATTTTGATATTGAGCATATCAAGGGCAACTCAAATTCTCTCCCTGACTTTCTCACACGTGAATATCTGCAGGGAGACAAGCACGGACACGACGATGCCTAGAAAGGCAACTTTAGCCTCTACTAAAGGCAGAGGCATTCACCTAGCTCTACCTGGGCCAATCAGAAAATCAGGGTCTTGCACCCCAACTGGGTCTTCTACCCAACAACCTACCCAACAATCCTCCAAAGGCTCAGCCCAACAATCAATTAAACCAGCAATCACTCAATCTAAACAAAGTAAGGCAGACTACGCCTTCCCAATCGAAACCATCCTAGCTCTACAGGACCAAGGTCTCACAAGACTCAACAAAAAATCTTGGACCGACATTTGCAGTGAGTCAGATGAAGAAATCGATATAACTCAACTGATATCCCAAATGGCCAGCCAAAAAATAATAATACAAAACCCAAAAGAAAAAGCTATTACCCAATCACCCCAAACATCCTCAAGCACCATCAAAAAACAAAAAGCCCAAACCAACTACATGTCCATAAACAAGACCTCAAACATTATCCATATGGAGCCTGAATTTTGGGATAGCTCACCAAACAAAGTCATCCCAAAGATTTTTCCCACTGGATTCCACTTCAGGCCTTTGGCACCCAACAAAACCCGCCAATTTTACAAATTCATCCTAATAGATACTGACTCTGTGTCTATTAAGCATTACAAAGATAAAACCAATCCTGAATTTATAACCCATTCAACGATCCAAATCCTCAGAATCTTGTCCCCAAAGCAATTTGGGAACAATTTAAACAAAATTCAAAAATTTTCTCAAAATTATGACCCAATAGGTTTTAATTATTGGGACTACATGGAAGCCTGGACTAAAGTATTTTGGTTTCAAAATACTCAGTACTGATGCCAAGGCATCTTGGCCAGTTTCACTAACCTTTTTCTTTACTATTTTAGGGTAGTTTCATGCATTTTCTTAGTAAATAAGCAAGTTTTGGGTGAATATACACTTAGATCTTGATTCAAGCAACCATTGTGAACTTTACATGATTTCATGAGAATTATACATGAATAGAATGATAAAATGGATGATGCATGATCTCATGACTTGAGACACAGCTTTGATGCACCTTGTTTGTTTGATTTTAGGACAAAGGAAGCAAAGAAGAGCCACGTTAGCAGCCACGTTAGTCTGACTAACGTGACCACTAACATGGAAAGGGAGCAAGCTTGCAATGTTAGTGGTAAAGTTACCACCAATAATGCTTTCGAAAGCCATCATGACCCACGTTAGTTGCTATGTTAGTTACATTAATGTGGGAACTAACGTGGAAGGAAAGAGAAGCTCCAACGTTACTGGTAAAAGTGAACACCACTAACGTTCCAAAAGGCCACACATAGCCACGTTAAGAGTTACGTTAATCCAATTAACATGAACTCTAACGTGGAAAAAGAAAGAGATCGCCAATGTTACTGACACTTACCTTTGTCACTAACGTTGGAGCAGGCCAAGATTGCCCACGTTAGTGGTCACGTTAAGACCACTAACGTGAAGGGTAACGTGGAGCAAAGGATGATATGCCAATGTTAGTGACACTAACCTTTGTCACTAACATTGGAGATGGCATGCACACCCACGTTAGTGGTCACGTTAATGCCATTAACGTGAAGCACTAACGTGGAAAGAAGGGGCGTTTTGAAGCGTTAGTGACAAAAGGTAAGTGTCACTAACGCTCTCGAGCTTTGGCATGCCCACGTTAAGGGCCACGTTAGTTACACTAACGTGGATCATTAACGTAGAAGAGAGGGACAAGGAGCAACGTTATTGGTAAAAGTAAGTGCCAATAACACTGCGAAGGGCTAAGAGGCTACGTTAGTGGTCACGTTAGTACCACTAACGTTGAAGTTAACGTGGATCAACTAGTTTGGAACGTTAGTGACAAAGTTATCGTCACTAACGCTCTCTAACCCAAGTTTACACTTAACGTTAATGCCACTAACGTCCTAACTAACTTCCCATCATGCTTAACTCACATTCTTTCTGCAAGCAAAGCTAAGCCCACTAAAGACTGTAACTGCTTCAACCAAAGATCAAGGGCCCATATCCAAGACTTGAAGAGCTAACTAGAAGATCAGAGGAGAAGTATATATAGGGAGAGTTTTGAATTAAAAAGGGATTTGGAACTAGAGAACTACACTTTGTATATTTTACTTTCTCTGCAACTTCTAGTTTAATTTCAGAATGCACTCTTCTCTATCATCTTCCATTTCCAGAGCTATGAACAACTAACTCCTTTTCATTGGGTTAGGGAGCTCTGTTGCAATTTGATGGATCAATTATAGTTTTCATTGTTCTTCTTCTTTCTTTTTCTCTTGATTTTACTAGAAAGCTTTCGATCTTAATCCAATTGGTTAGTTGTCTTGGAAAAGAAACTTTCCATAATTGGATCTCCTCTGAGCCTTGGAAAAGGGATGAGGAGATCATGCTAGAATTGCTTTCTCATGTTGGACCAAATTGGGGTTTGGATGGATATAGTGACATATAATCCTACCAACACTTTGATTTGGAAATACATGTGGTATAATCAGTGGCCATACTTCATCTCTTCCCATGAGCAATTAAATCAAGGAATTAGGTAATTGTTCAAGCTTAGAGAGATTGGGTTGCCAAGAAATTGGGATCCAATCACTTAAGATTGCCAAAGAGATCAATGAATGCATTGATTGAGGAAGAGATGAGAATGAACTTGATTCGGAGAATGCAACATCTCCTAAGCCCAATGAATCCCTCATTTTTGATCTTACCCATTCTATTTACCTTCTGTCATTTACTTTTATGCTCATCTCCCCAAATCCCCATTTAAGATTCTGCAATTTACTTTCTGCAATTTACATTCCGCCACTTAGTTCCAGCATTTACATTTTCTGTTATTTACTTTCCCGCCATTTAATTTTCTGCAATTCCCCAACTCAATTTCTGCTTAGCTCAACTAGAACATTCTTTAATTAAAGTTGCTTGACCAATCAATCCCTGTGGGATTCGACCTCACTGTATTGTGAGTTTTTACTTGACGACAATTCGGTATACTTGCCGAGGAAAATTTGTTGAGAGACAAGTTTTCGTGCATCAAGTACAGACATTCATGGTTAATCTATTTCAAAAGAAATATCAATTATGTTTTTCCAAATTGGTTCTACCAATATTGGGACTTCTTTGGGCCAATCCCATAAATTCTACCCTCACCAACAGATGAAGGGTATAAACTTTTTCAATCGAAATTTAACAGTCAGGAAACATGTGTTCCTAAAATGTTAAAATTTTTCTCAACTTTTTCACTAGCATGGATATTTTCCTGGCAATACAAATATGCTAAATCAGGCCACCCCAAATCACTTCCAATCCTACAAAGGCATGGTTACGTAAAATGGTGGTCTCAATTTGATTCAACAATGGCCTATCCAGAAAAGGTCAGAGAATGGTTCAAAACCAATCCAGACAGTCAGAAAATTTCAGACCCAGAAACGGCTTCATTTCTCAATCAGAAAGCCCAAATAGCTGCAGCCCTCCCAGGAGCTCAATCAAAAGAAACCCTAGCAAAGCATCTTCAGCAAATCATGCAGATGATCAAAGAAGATAAAAAACACAAAGAAAATCCCACTTCGTCGGCAGAGTCCTCTAGCGGTTATAATCAAAATGAAGATGACTTCTTTGGAATTGACATCGGGGAGGATTAGTCTTCAATCTCTAAATATATGTAATCACAAAAATCAAAACCTATACTGTAGAAATAGTACCAGTTATCTTCACCTGTTGATGGGATATTTTAGCGGAAAAACGAATTTCTCCAAAACACCCAAAACTAACCGGCAAGTGCACCAGGTCGCATCAAGTAATAATAACTCACGGGAGTGAGTTCGATCCCACAGGGATTGAAGGATTGAGCAATTTTAGTTTAGTGGTTGATTTAGTCAAGCGAATCAAGATTTGGTTGAGTGATTTGTGATTTGCAGAATTTAAATTGCATGGAAAGTAAAGGGAATGGGTAATTGAGATGAAATTAAAGAGAATAGGAATTTAAATGCTGAATCTTAAAGAACAAGAAATTAAATGGCAGAAACTTAGAACGCAAGAAATGTAAATTGCAGAATCTTAAAGTGCAAGAAATGTAAATAGCTTGAATTATAAAGGGAATTGGCTTTATATGTAGTCACCTTGAAGCAGCTTATAGTTTCTGTGCTTTGGCCTTGACTCTAAGTGTCATGTCTCAAAGCGGCTCTTTAGATAAGCTTTCAATCAATACCCTAAACCAGTTGGTTTTAAGGTATTAGGTGTTAAAGCACCCCTAAGGATTTACTTGTTCAAGCCTCTTTCTTTGACACAACTCAACCACAAGCATTTTACTAGGCTAACAACTCTTTGAGTCATTGTTTCTTCTTTCTTTTCTGCCTAGTAATTGATGCTCAGAGCCTTGGGCCATGTTCTTTTTGTCTTTGTATTTTCTTTTCTTTCTTTTGTTTTGTTTGCTGCTTCTTGGATCAATAAATTTTAGAGAATCTCCACAATACTTCTTTGAACTTCATATCCTGCCTATGAGCTCCTATGCAAGTTTTCACAAGCATGCAACCTCAATACATAATCATACAACTAGAACCACCACTTCTTCTAATCTTTTGCTTGCCTCAAAATTGTTTGATTCCTCAATCCTTCTTTTCAAAGAACTTTCATGTGATGCATTTTTTAACATTGAGTGCAAACAAGTTTTGAAGAGAAAAATGTTGTGAATGATCAAGCATCTTGCTTATTGAATTTTAAAAAAGAAAAAAAAAAACTATACTGAACAGACAGATAATCAGGAAAACAAAACCACTCTCAATTATAGCAGTGTTCAATGCAAGATAATCACTTAACAATACAACCTTTTGGAGTTCGCTTGCTTTACTCCTCATCATCATCATCACTGATCCACACATTCCTCTTTCATCTCTTTGGTTGATGATGTTTAATCCTTCCAAAAGTTTGTATGGTATCCTACAGTGATATTGAAAGTTGCTTGTTCCCCAAGCACTTGAAAAATGGTTAGCATGCATGATTTATTTGTGGGCTTTTGTACTTACTTTGGTGTGGGAACACCAAACTTAGTACCCTGCCAATGGTTCTTGTTCATCAGACTAACCAGATGTGAAACTCTTTTTCTTTTTCAAAAGTAACAAAACTGAAAACTAAAGAATAGCAAAATAGTTAACTAGTTTATATAACTGCTTGAAACTAGCATTATGCAGAAGGTGAGAATATGTTTTTAAATGAGATTTTGGTGGAACACCAAACTTAGAATCCTTCATTCTCCTTTATATTGTTTTGGTGTGCAACACCAAACTTAGCTTCTTGCAATATAGATAAAACTAATTAACATTTCTATTAAAATTGCTATGAAAAGAAAACTACCTCAGGTTGGGTTGCCTCCCAACAAGCGCTCTTTTATTGTTA